>NC_072440.2:92184843-92495937 GCF_028878055.3 Symphalangus syndactylus
AGTACAGGTGTTTATGGAATTCTCTTCTCTCTCCTATTGGCGGGGGCAGTGGAAGATGTATTTATTTATTTATTTATTTATTTATTTTTTTGAGACAGAGTCTGGCTCTGTCGCCCAGGCTGGAGTGCAGTGGCGCGATCTCGGCTCACTGCAAGCTCCACCTCCCGGGTTCACGCCATTCTCCTGCCTCAGCCTCCCGAGTAGCTGGGACTACAGGCGCCCACCACCACGCCCAGCTAATTTTTTTGTATTTTTAGTAGAGACAGGGTTTCACTGTGTTAGCCAGGATGGTCTTGATCTCCCGACCTCATGATCCACCCGCCTCAGCCTCCCAAAGTGCTGGGATTACAAGCATGAGCCACCGCGCCCAGCCGGGCAGTGGAAGGTTTTTAACAGGGAAAGGGCACAGTCTGTTTCGTGCCTTGGAAGGTTGTATCTGGTGACTGGTGAGGAGAATATTTGATTGATTGATCGATTGAGACAAAGTCTGTCTCTCTTGCCCAGGCTGGAGTGCAGTGGCACAATCATGGCTCACTGCAGCCTCAACACCCTGGGCTCAAGCCATCCTTCCACCTCAGCCTCCTGAGTAACTGGAACTGTAGGCATGTGCCACCATGCCAGGTTAAGTTTTTTTAATGTTTCATAGAGATGGGATCTTACTACATTGCCCAGGTTGGTCTCAAACTCCTGGACTCAAGTGATCCTCCCACCTTGGCCTCCCAAAGTGCTAGGATTACAGTTGTGAGCCACCAGGCCTAGCCAGGAGAATGTTTTAGAGCACAGACTAAGTGGAGGGATGGGAGTTAGGAGGCAGTTGACAGGGGCCAGATAAAAGATGATGAAAGCCATCTGAGGTAGGCTATGAGAATGGAGGGCAGAGGGTGGGTGGGTGAGAAACCCTGGGAGCAGATGGAGGAGGCTTGGTCATTGGTTAGATTAAAGTGGGAAGGCGCCAGGGTAAGAATAGCCTAGGACAAATCCCAGGGCCTCTAGAGGGGGAAGGAGTAACTTGTTCTTCTAGATGGAGGGCGTTTTCCTCACTGGTCCAGCCTCACTGAATTTGCTCAGATCCTGAAGGTGGTACAAGCTTTGTGTCTGGCAGCCTGAGGGCTCTCAGAGGGGCCTCTGTGGTCCCAGTTGGCTCTTCAGCAGCCAGGACCCCACCCTCCTTAACCACTGACTCAGTAGGATGGACATAGGCTCCCACAAATAAGACTCCCCCTCATTGTGGTAGACAATTCATTAAATGTGGGCAGACAAACATATTTACAGAGACTATTTCATTCCCTTTTATAAGTCATTTTCCAACACAGTGACATAAGCAGAGTTGTTGGACATTGGAGCTCCTGGGACTTTTAGAATTCTAGTCCAACACCTTCATTTTACAGATGGGAAAATTGTATCCCAAATAATTCAATTTGACAGACAATGAGCATTGAACACCTATGATGTGGCAGTAAAATCAAGCTGAGTAAGAGACTATGAACTGATGCATGGGGTGACATCTCGGGCTGTTCAGGAAGAGTTTCTCTGATAAGAAGAGACTTAGGACCTCCCAGGCACCTCATCGACATGAAGGCCTTCAGCGGAGGCAGACAGTGGACCGCAGAACTCCCTTTCCAAAGTAAGCCTACACTCTGACTCCTACCACAGGCAGACTTAGCTGGATGCCTTTGCTTCCCTGGCTACATTCTAGGAACACAAGATCTGGTTACATTCTGGGGAAAATGGTATTTCCATCTATATTCAAAGGGTGGAAAAAAATACCTACTGTCAGAGAAATTGTCAAGGAAGTATTTCAAGAAAATGTCCCAGACAAGAGGGACAAGTTTCCACATTAAAAGGGCCCATTCCAGCACAATGGATGAAAAGAGACCTACAGCAAGTTCGGTTATTGTGAAATTTCACAACACTGGGGACAAAGAGAAGATGTAAAAGCTCCCAGAAGAACAGAAAAAAAAAAATCCCGTCACATACAAAGGAGACAGAAATCAAGCTGGCTTCATGTTTCTCAGTTGCAACATTTTTTAAAGCAATAGAGCAGTGTTTTCAAAATTCTAAAGGAAAATGATATCTAACCTAAAACCTATATCCAGCCAACCTATCAATCAACTGTAAGGGTAGAAAAGACTTTTCCAGATATTCAAGTATCAAAAAATTGGCCCCAAATGCACCTTTTCTCAGAAAGCTAATGGGGGATGTGCTCTGTCAAAACATAGGGGTGAAATGAGGAAGAAGGCAAGGGGACTTTAACCCAGGAGAGAGATGAAGGGATTTTCCCAAATGGTTATGCACAGGACTCTAGGGTTCAGAAGAGCTTCCCAAGAGGTTGAAGTTGGTAGGACACCACAGGCTTTCTGAACAGCCTGAAAGGAGATGTCTATACTTGACAAAAACTTTGGAGTTTCATTAGTAATAAGTACTTAGAAACTTAAACAAACTAAAACAAAGAGGCAAACAACAAGGTAATGATTAATTTCAGGAAAAGTACAAAATAAGCAAGCAAAAGATTACCATGGTCTACTATATGATTCAGCTGTGAGTATTGTTGATGTAGTAATAATAATGTAGATGCAAACTATTAATGAACTAAAATTATAATGTAACTCTATTTGAAGGGATAGGAAGTATGTTTATGTATAGTGCTCTCGCTATACATAAACATCTCATCTTCTGTAGCAGAAACTCAACGAATGACATTAAAAGTAGAAAAATCAAATCGTAATCTAAGCATAATATTTACAGCTATGAAGGTAAATACTAAAAGAACCAGCTGAAAGCTTGGGAAGCAGGAAAAGGCAAAATCTGAGACTGGGGGCAGGGATCCTTAAACTATGACCGTGCATAACCAATAAAAATTCAAACTAAACTCCCCTCTCCCCAGACATTCAGTATTCTTTGTGGTTTGGCCTCAAGCTGTTTTTACGAGCTTATTTTCCACTGCCCCTCCTTCTTCTGATATACCCCTGATGCCCCAGCTTCAATTATAAACCCCTCCCAGAAACTACCACCTTTCTCTAGAATGGCTTCCTCCTGCCTGTCTCCAAGGTCCTAACTTAAACCCAACCTCTCCCAAGAAGCCTTCTCAGATCCCACAGAGCCAACCCCACCCACCGCCCAAGCAGTAATCAGCTGTTCAGGCTTCCTCCTCCTTATTGCAGTCATCCTGCTCCTCATGGGCTAGGGATCCACGCATGAGGCTGCCTCCCTACTGGGCCCCAGAAGCCTGAGAGCAGGGCCTTGCTACTGTCTCCTATAGGGCCCAGCACCCCTGTGTCTGGCCCCGTTGGCTTGTTGAATCACAGTCCTTGGCATCAGGGCCAGACTCATATGTGGGGTGATATCAGTCACTCCAGAAGCTCCAACCCTGGGCTGTGAGGGTGGCCGACGGTAACTTCCTCCTGCCCTTCAGGACCAGAGGCCTTCTTTCCCTGCTGGGCTCATGCTGCCAACATGCTCCTCCCAAGCTGTCCCCTACTCGCTGGCTGGGCCCAGTCTTTCCCCTCACAGCCCCGTCCCTCGGCCTCTAGGCTCTCACCCTGTTTAGAAGGCAAGCTTGGTACAGGAGTCAGATTTCCTCGGAAAGATGGAGGGATAGTTAATTGAGAAAGGAGTACGTGTTCTCCTGGTGTCTTCTCACATTACCAGAAGGTTGCCAGCCCTTGACGTGGCCTTGTCTGAGAGATTTTTGCAAGGCAGGCTTGCTGTGTCTTTAATAAAAGCCCAAGCTCCCAGAGAGACCGTGTGGATGTCCTGCAGGTGGTGCCTTTGAGAGGAGCATGGAAGAGAGATTTTTTTTTTCTCCCAGGCTGGAGGGAGATCACAGGGAAGCCTGTGAACAAAAGGCCAGCCCAGGTGCACCTGGGCCCCCTGGACCTTACACCCCAGGGCTTCCAGCCTTGCCAGACATTCCTGCACTGGGAATGTTACTCTGCAGGCTCAGAGCCACTGACCCAACGGGTCCATGTCAGATTCCTTCAGTTGGTGGTTGTCCAAATGGTAAACAGGAAGACCAGTAACTCATGACAGGAGGAAGCTTCTGAAGTTTCCACGCTGTGTAAGACCCCCACGGCCTTGGCACAGTCCTGGTGTGAGGGGATTTGGGGCAAATTAAAGTTGATTTAGAAGAATTAAGGCTAAGAGTCAGTGGGTCTCAGAGGTTTCTGCCCTTGCAGCCTACCTGGGCTGAGTGTGCACATGGCTGGGATCTCAGCGACACGTGAGGATGGCTTTTGTTCCTAGGGTGGCTGTGCCAATGAGGATGGCAAGATCAGACTAAAGACTGGGTGCCAAAAAGTGCCAAATTGCTCACAAGGGGAAAGGAATTACCACAAACAGTTTAGGCTAACTAATTCATCTCATGAGGCTGGAAGGGGTGCTTGGATTCATGGCCACCTTCTACCAGGACAAGACCAAAAGGTGGCCAGAGAATGCTGGTGGCTGGGAAGCCCTGGTGTCTGCCTCACATCTGCTTCAATGTGGTCTGTATTGGGGCGGAATTTGCATGCCGCTGTGTAACCTGGAAGGAAGGGAAGAAGAAAAGAAGACCGACCTGTTCTTTCTGATAGAGCATGCCCCACCCTAAGCCTGGGGCAGGCGTGTGTGGGCCTGCCTGGCTGAGTGATGGGGAGGCCACCAGAAATCTGTGTTGGGGACACAAGAGCTTTCTGAGAATACATTCAAATTTGAGGACACGAAGTGTATCCTCACAAAGAGGACCCAGACCCAAGTCTGATTCAGTAAGAATCCCTTACTGACGAATCTCGAAGACGAGGAATGATGGAAGGCCCACAGAATGGCCGCCACTCCGGTTCATTTCCCCGCCCGGCGCCCTCATGCCTTCAACAGTTGAGTTAGTTCCATAGTTAAGTTAAAATAGAATGAGTGACTTCACCAAAGCTCTGTGAGTTATTGCAGCTTGTACTTTGAAACCATCTGGGAAGCGTAGCATTTTCCTAGAACAATGTGGCTTGGAAGACCCCAGAGAACATAGTGCCCCCATGGCATCTCATGGGAAGCCTGGTTCCTCATCATGGTGGTGACCTGGGGCAGTGGCAGTGGCGCCGGGCAAAGGCGGCAGAGCCTGGTGGGATCTGGCGGTGGACCCCAGGTGGGTTGTAGCGGCCCCTGCAGGTGACTTCATCTAGAGGGGGACACCAGCCAGGCCTCGGCGGGCACATACCTTTCCAGGAATTAGAAATAGGCACCTAGTCTGGGCCCCCGCTCTGGTCAGAAGCAGAACTTGACAAGCAGGGCTCGGGCTGTGTTCCAGGCTCAGGCTGTGTTCCAGCCTCTGCGTACTCCAGGCCAGGCACCTTTGGGTGATGGCCCTGGACACCAGTGAAACCCCGTAGGAAATCCAGATGTGCAGAGAAGAGACTGGGGGTGCCGTGGGGGCTGGGGAAACACCCTGGCTAGAGCAATGTTTTAAAATCTAGAAAACCATGGAGAAAATAATGGAAAGCATTTGTAACCTCAGCATTTGATCTTCAAGTTTCAGAAAACTCGATGCAGAGCGAAATCCCATTCTGAGGGTCGTTTAAAAGACCTTCCTTCAAGAGATCCTTTGGGTCTCACTGGCGGAACCAGGGCTTTGCTAGACCCCGGGCGCAGCTGCTCCCTCACTTGCCTGCAGCCCTGGCCAGGATGACTACAATTTATGCTGAAAAGCATTACTGCTTCCTGTGCAGTCCCCACTCAGGAATTCCATTTCTCTTCATAAGAGTCCATGTGTCAGATTCCTGGGGCTCACCGTCCCTGGAAAGCCCCCAAGCTCTGGAAAATGATTCATCGATTCATGCTCATTTCAGAATATTGCTTGAGAACCTTCTCTGCCCCATCCTTACCCTCAGGGAAAAAAAAAAATCAGTGTGTAAAGAGGCCAACACAATCGCTGGCACTCCTCCCCTCTACCTGCATGGGCCAGCACCTCTAACTCCCTGCAGCTGTCCCTTCTACTCAAAGCCTGGCCCCGCTGTGTCAGGGCCATCATGAGGCCCCCATCACGAGGTCCTCACACCGCCTGCAGAGATCTGGCTCAGGCTGCTTCCTCGCAGCAGTCATTCCCAGGAGGTCTCATTGTACTTCCCCAGCTTCATTCCACCTTTCAAAATATCCCTTTATATTGGCTCAGGACTAGTCTCCACCCTTTTCTTAAAGGTCTCAACAGATGAGAGAAGGTGATTGCAATGGAAGGAGGAACTGCTTCCATTGCACTCCTCTGATAAAGCTTCAAGGCTCTGAAGGTCATATGAGGTGCAAATGGAATAAGAAGGGTATTTTGAGCCCCTTTAGCCCTGCACAGTGTGAACACACATCACCCTCACACGCACGCTGACAACACGCCTGCGTGCTCACAACTGAGTGCTCACACTGTGTAATGGGCTCCACCTCAAGCTGGCCCCTAAGAACTCTAACGCTTCCCTGAGTGGGAAAGGGGTTGCAAACAGCTTCTGACACCAGAGGTGGAGGCTTCGGTTGTCTTTTAGGGAAGATCCTTCTTTCTGTTTTTCTTCCCTCCTTGTCTCTCTCTCTTCCTTCCTTCCTTTTTTTCCTGGCTTCTTTCCTTCCTCAGCAAAAAGGGCCCTTGAGTCCCACAAATGTAGTGTGACCATTGTCCTCGGGGGAAACTGTAGTTATTAACTCATAAAAGATTGTGTATAGACCCCTGTAATGAGGAATGTCTGAATTGTCACCAAAGCTGCTGGGAATTTGTGTGGGGTGGGAGGTGGCGAGGGATGTATGTGCAGGGACAGTGTGGAAAGAAGGGAAGAAAAGAGCTTCCGGAAGTGTGAAGGAGGAGGAGGGACAACCCTGGGCCTTCACGTGGCTTGTTCCTGGGGTGAGGTGGTCACTGCCCAGGCGTTTCACACTGGCCCATTATGTGGGCTTCTCGAAAGCTTTTTCTTCAGGAAAATGAAAATACATAAACACCACGGATATGCTCACAGATAATTGTATTACATTGTTTGGAAGTAAAAGAACTGTTTCTAAAAAAATAAAAACATTATAAACACCACCTAATCAACACGTTGAAATTAATAGCTGAACTGTGTGAGTGCATACTGTCAGCAAGCTAGGGACACGTTGCCCTCCATGAGCTGGTGCTCCAGTGTGCTTGGGGAGGCCATCCCAGGCGGAGAGGGCTTCTTTGAGGGGGTGCAGGCTGAACAGAGGGAGGAAGCCAAGGGGCTGCTTTCATGAGGCGCTTGGTGGGAGGCAGGATCAGGCATAGCACTTTTCTTCCTCATTTACACAGAGGCAGAGCACCGTCACTGCTCTGGCCATGGGGAGTGGACCTTGGCGGCTTTCAGGTGGTCACATCACCGAGAGTCCTTCAGGAAACTTGAAGAGCAATGGGCACTGGCTGGGGAGGCCAGACCAAGAGAGGATACCAGGAGTGCCGGGACATCTGTGGTGGACCAATGGGCTCGGGAACTCTTGGGGTCCCCTTTTGAGGATGCCCAGAAAATAACCAAGAGGTCAAACACAGGCTGCAGAGGTACTGAGGGTCTGCCTCCTGCTAATAGGAGCTCAGAGTCACTGATATTTGGGGTATCAGTTCAAAGGAATCTTTTCTACTCTGTTCTGATAAAAACAGGCGCTAGCAGCTATCTCAAAAGGCCAACCTTAGGTTCTACAATAATGTTATCTGCAGGAGTGATTGGAAAAGTTGTGTATCTTGTGACCTCCGGAATAATGGCTGGCAATAATTTATGTCTACACCTTAGCAGAATTTAGGCTCCTCTCCTCCCCCTAACCTGTTGGTCTCTCATTAGCTTTACAAAGGTGGTTGAGTTTTGGGGGAAGGGCTATTATTTAAACTATAAATTATCGTCTTCCAAAGCTAGCCCTAAGCCTATGAATAATGAAATCAGCTTGAAGGCAAGAGTGGGGTTGGTAGATCAGATCTCCACCATTGCCGTAATGTTCTCACTATTATCATTTTTGCAAAGGTGGTTTTAATTCTACATACTCTTTAAAAGAATTCACCAGATCCTTGAAATTCATCCAAGGACTGCAGGTGAAGAACAGCAAAGCTAGAGAAAAGGGTGTTTGGTAATCCTGATTCTAATGAAAAAATTAAACTTTATATTGAAGTTAATTTTGTTCAAAAGTTATGTCTTAGGGGAAGTAGCGCAAAATGCAGAAGTAGTTTAAACATCCATCAGAAGGGCCCTCACTCTACCAGGACAGGACATTTACTCCCCAATCTGTGTGTGACACTTTCAGCTGCAATAAGAACTTCTTTCACCGGAGTAAATTCAACAAATGTTTATTTTTTAAAAAATACAAACAAACCCAGGCTATTTGATTCTAAAGCCTGTGGTTTTTTATCCCCCCATTATACCACAAGTACCAAACTATACAGATGTTTAAGTTATTTAATAACTATGATTAAATTGTTGAACTATAATCAAAGGATATAATTTAAAAAGAAAATTGTTGCATTCAAATTCCCAACACTATGCTGAAGGGAAAGTTAAGAAAAAGAACTTTGTATTCTGGTCAGGGAAGAGGGAGTTGGAGACAGGCAGCAACTAGAAACATGGCAGTCAGTGATCAAAGGAGAGAACCTTAAATGCAGTCCAAGGACAGGCCAGGCAGCCTGCATGGCTTTCTAGCAGAAACCACGGCTGGAGAAAGGAGGCTAGGGAAAGTTGGTAAGTGGGAGAAGCGTGTCACTTTAAGTGTGTCACTTCTCCCTACCAAGTCTGAGGTTTCCTGTCTGGGCCATAAAGCAATAAGAACAGATCTTCCTAAAAAGCCTTCCCAACTCTACGTTCCATGACTGTCCAAGGGAATAGCATAGGCAAAAGCTGTGAGGCTGGATTGAACCACAATGAATTAGTTGTTTGTCTAGGAGTCCTGTCTACTTAGAAAAGTGGATGCATTCCAGGAGATTACAGGCGAAGGCTAAGACTCCTCAGATGCGGAAATGATTAACCTTGGTGCTGAAGACAGTGGGAGCCATTGTAGGTCCTAGAGGAAAGACGTAGGAACATGATTAATCCAAACAGCTACGGATGGAATGAGGAGGGAATGGAAATCTGTATGTGCACTGTGTTGAATATTTTCTATTTGCCTCTCTGCCCAGATCTATTCTATGCCCTGCTCTGTGCCAAGGACCCCCTGATGATTACATCAAGGGACTCTGTCTTAGTCTGTTTTCTTTTGCTGTGACAGAATACCACAGACTGGATAATTTATAAAGAAAAGAAGTTAGGCCAGGCCCAGTGGCTTATGCCTGTAATCCCAGAACTTTGTGAGGCCAAGGCGGGCAAATCACCCGAGGTCAGTAGTTCAGGACTAGCTCTGCCAACATGGTGAAACCTTGTCTCTACAAAAATACAAAAATTAACTGGGCATGATGGCAGGTGCCTGTATTCCCAGCTACTGCGGAGGCTGAGGCAGGATAATTGCTTGAACCCGGTTTCATGTGTGTCCGTGTGAAGAGACCACCAAACAGGCTTTGTGTGAGCAATAAAGCTTTTTAATCACCTGGGTGCAGGCGGGCTGAGTCCAAAAGAGAGTCAGTGAAGGGAGATAGGGGTGGGGCTGTTTTATAGGATTTGGGTGGGTAGTGGAAAATTACAGTCAAAGGGGATTTTTCTCTTACAGGAAGGGGTGGGGGTCACAGGGTGCTCAGTGGGGGAGATTTTGAGCCAGGAGAAGGAATTTCACAAGGTTAATCTCTCAGTTAAGGTGGGGCAGGAACAAATCACAGTGGGGGAATATCATTTTCACTTATTTTGTGATTCTTCACTTGCTTCAGGCCATCTGGACATATACGTGCAGGTCACAGGGGATATGATGGCTTAGCTTGAGCTCAGAGGCCTGACATTCCTGCCTTCTTATATTAATAAGAAAAATAACATAAAATAGTATTGAAGTGTTGGGGCAGTGAAAATCTTTGGAGGTGGTATGGAGAGATAATGGATGATATTTATCAGGGCGGGATTAGGGGCGGCGTGCGAACCTAGAGTGGGAGAGATTAAGTTGAAGGAAGATTTTGTGGTAAGGGGTGATATTGTGGGGTTGTTAGAAGGAGCATTTGTCATATAGAATGATTGGTGATGGCCTGGATATGGTTTTGGATGAATTGAGAAACTAAACGGAAGATACAAGGTCCGAACAAAAGAAGGAGAAAAATAGGTATTAAAGGACTAAGAGTTGGGAGGACCTAGGGCATCCAATTAAAGAGTGCCCAAGGGGGTTCAGTGTAATTACTTGCTTGGTTGGCGAGTTTTTGGGAAAAGACCATTAGTCCATTTTACCTTTTCTGAAGATTGAGGACAGAAAGGGGTATGAAGTTTCCACTGAATACCAAGAGCCTGAGAAACTGCTTGGGTGATTTGACTAGTAAAGGCCAGTCTGTTATTGGACTGTATAGAGGTGGGAAGGCCAAAGTGAGGAATTATGTCTCACAGAAGGGAAGAAATGATGGTGGTGGCCCTCTCAGACCCTATGGGAAAGGCCTCTATTCATCCAATGAAAGTGTCTACCCAGACCAAGAGGTATTTTAGTTTCTTGACTCAGGGCATATAAGTAAAGTCAATTTGCCAGTTCTGGGCAGGGGTAAATCCCCAAGCTTGATGTGTAGGGAAGGGAGGGGGCCTGAACAATCCCTGAGGAATAGTAGAATAGCAGATGGAACACAGAAGTGACTTCCTTGAGGATAGATTTCCACAATGGAAAGGAAATGAGAGGTTCTAAGAGATGGGCTAGTGGCTTGTAACCTAAATGGAAGAGGCTATGAAATGATGATAGAATAGAATGGGCCTGTGAGGCTGGAAGGAGATATTTTCCTTGGTCTAAGAACCATTTGCCTTGTGTGGGAAGATTGATAGGCGGCAGTTTCAGTGGGGGAGTAGGTGGGAGTGACTGATGAGAAGGAGAAAAACTGGCAGTAAGGGACGGAAGTTGGAATGCTATCTGCTTCTTTAGCTACCTTATCAGCATAAGTGTTGCCCTGAGTGATGGGATCTGATGCCTTTTGATGGCCGTTGCAGTGAATGACTCCAGCTTCCTTTGGAAGTAAAGCAGCCTTGAGAAGAGTTTTTATTAAAGAGGAATTAATGATGGAGGACCCTTGAGTAATGAGGAAAACCCTTTTGACCATATAACAGCATGGTGGTGCAGGATATGGAAGGCATATTTAGAGTCAGTGTAAATACTGACACATAGTCCTTTTGCAAGAGCGAGGGCTCGAGTTAAGTCAATGAGTTCGGCTTGCTGAGAGGTAGTGGAGGGGGGCAGAAAGTATATGCATCAGGTGTGAGGAAGAAAATAGATTTTGGAAGTTATGAGAACTGTAGAGAGTGAGTTGAGCATAGTTTGTGATTTTGAGGGCCTCTAAAAGTATTAAGGCAGCGGCAGCCACTGCACGCAGACATGAGGGGTAGGCTAAAACAGTAAGGCCAAGTTGTTTGGATAAAAAGGCCACAGGGCGTGGTCCCGGTCCTTGTGTAAGAATTTTGACCACAGAACCCTGCACTTTGGCTGTGTGTAATGAAAAAAGGGTTGGGATGAGTCAGGGAGAGCTAGTGTGCGAGCAGTCTCTAAAGCTGTCTTCAAGGAATGGAAAGAGGAGTCGGGAAAGGATTTAGGATCTATGGGGTCAGCTAGGTTTCCTTTTGTGAGTTTATATAATGGTTTTGTTAGGATGGCAAAACCAGGTATCCAAAGGCAAAAGTATCCAACCATGCCCAGGAAGGAAAGGAGTTGTTGTTTTGTAGAAGGGGTTGGGGTTTGAGAGATCAGTCGGACACAATCGGCAGGGAGAGCACGTGTGTTTTTATGAAGAATTATGCCAAGATAGGTAATGGACGAGGAAGAAATTTGGGCTTGACTGAAGTAATGGGGGCTGTCCGTGAAGTCTTGCAGCAGTACAGCCCAGGTAATTTGCTGAGCCTGATGGGTGTCAGGGTCAGTCCAAGTGAAAGGTAAGAGAGGCTGGGATGAAGGGTGCAAAGGAATAGTAAAGAAAGCATGTTTGAGATCCAGAACAGAATAATGGGTTGTGGAGGGGTTGTGGAGGGAGGTATTGAGGATAGGAGAGTATATGGGTTTGGCACCATGGGGTGGATATGCAAAACAATTTGGTTGATAAGGTGCAGATCCTGAACTAACCTGTAAGACCTGTCCAGTTTTTGAACAGGTAAAATGGGGGAATTGTAAGTAGAGTTTATAGGCTTTAAAAGGCCGTGCTATAACAGGCAAGTGATAACAGGCTTTAATCCTTTTAAAGCATGCTGTGGGATGGGATATTGGTGTTGAGTGGGGTAAAGGTGATTAGATTTTAATAGGATGATAAGGGGTGCATGATCGGTCACAAAGGAGGGAGTAAAGGTGTCCTATACTTGTGGATTAAGGTGGGGAGATACAAGGAGAGGATATGAAGGAGGCTTTGAACTGGGGAAAAGGGTGGCAGTGAGGTGTGGCTGTAGCCTAGGAATAGTCAGGGAAGCAGATAATTTAGTTAAAATGCCTAGACCTAATAAGGGAAATGGGCAGGTGGGGATAACTAAAAAGGAGTGCATAAAAGCATATTGTTCAAGTTGGCACCAGAGTTGTGGAGTTTTAAAAGGTTTAGAAGCCTGGCTGTCAATACCCACAACAGTTATGGAGGCAAAGGAAACAGGCCTTTGAAAAGAAGGTAATGTGGAGTTGGTAGCCTCCATATTGATTAAGAAGGGGACAGACTTACCCTCTACTGTAAGAGTTACTGAAAGCAACTGTGATGGTCCAGGAAGCTTCCGAGGCAATCGGGCAGCATCAGTCTTCAGCTGCTAAGCTGGGAAGATCTGGGAAGGAGTCAGTCAGACAGCCTTGGGCCAGAGTTCCAGGGGCTCTGGGAGTGGCTGCCAGGTGAGTTGGACAGTCTGATTTTTAGTGGGGTCCTGCACAGATGGGACACAGCTTAGGAGGAATCCCGGGCTGTGGTCATTCCTTGGCCCAGTGGCCAGATTTCTGGCACTTGAAGCAAGATCCTGATGGAGAAGGTCCTGAAGGAACACCTGATTGCTGTGGCTTAGGCATTTTGAAGTGCTTGTGTGCTGGAGATGTGGCTGGGGTTTCTCTCACAGCAGAGGCAAGTAATTGCAACTCTTCTCTATTATCATACACCTTGAAGGTGAGGTTAATTAAGTCCTGTTGTGGGGTTTGAGGGCCAGAATTTAATTTTTGGAGCTTTATTTAATGTTGGGAGCAGATTGGGTAAAAAAATGCATATTGAGAATAAGACGGCCTTCTGACCCTTCAGGGTCTAGGGCCGTAAAGTGTCTAAGGGTTGTTGACAAATGGGCCATGAACTGGGCTGGGTTTTTATATTTGATGAAAAAGAGCCTAAATGCTAACTGATTTGGGAGAGGTTGGATAAAGAAAAAGAGTTTTAACCTTGACTATGTCTTTAGTTCCAGCCACCTCTTTAAGAGGAAATTGTTGGGCAGGTGGGGGAGGGCTAGTCACAGAATGAAACTGTAAGCCAGACTGGGTGTGGGGAGAGGAGGTGATAGAAGGATTATAGGGTGGAGGAGCAGAAGCTGAGGAAGAACTGGAGTCTGATTCAGCCTGGCGGGGAGTGACCTAAGAAGCAGTCTGGGGATGAGGGGACAGGTCAGATGGGTTGGTAGAAAAGGAAGATTGAAAAGACTCAGCAACACTTGGGGTTGGGACTGAGGGAACAGGCGTGAGGGAAAGAAGGAGGATTTGGGACGAGTCGCATTGGGAACAGAGACTAGGGAGGGACCGATATGTAAAAGAATGCCTAGACGTCAGGCACCTCAGACCGTTTGCCCATTTTACAGCAAGAATTATCTAGATCTTGTAGGATGGAAAATCAAAAGTGCCGTTTTCTGGCTATTTGGAACCATTGTCGAGTTTGTATTGGGGTCAAGCGGCATTGCAGAAGAAAATAAGGCGTTTGGGTTTTAGGTCAGGTGTGAGTTGAAGAGGTTTTAAGTTCTTGAGAACATAGGCTAAGAGCGAAGAAGGAGGAATGGAGTGTGGAAGGTTGCCTATAGTGAAGGAGGCAAGCCCAGAGAAAAGAGAGGGTAGAGACACGGAGAGAAGGGTTGGGGGGTGCTTGCCCCCCAGGAAAGTGGTGCTTGCCACTAAGGGTGAAGGATCAAGGCAGGAGTGCCCGCGATGATCAGACACCTCTGAAACATGGGTGAATAATCAAGCAGGTGTCCCTATGGTGATTAAACACCAAGGGAAGACTGTCTTCCCGAGTCCGTGACTGGCACCGGAGTTTTGGGTTCATGGATAAAATGCATCTCCTCTGTCTCTACCAGAAAAGGAAAGGAACTGAAATTAAGAGAAGGGAGAGATTGAACTGTGGCACCAAGATTGAAAGAAGAAAGAGGTTGAGGGATAGTGAGAGAGGTTGGAGAAGAGAGTAAAGAGAGGCCGCTTACCCAATTTAAAATTGGTGAGATGTTCTTTGGGCTGGTTCGTCTGAGGACCAGAGGTCGTAGGTGGGCCTTTCTTATGGAAAAAGAGCAGGAGGACAGAGGATTGATCTCCCAAGGGAGGTCCCCCGATCTGAGTCATGGCACCAAGTTTCAAGTGCGTCCATGTGAAGAGACCACCAAACAGGCTTTGTGTGAGCAATAAAGCTTTTTAGTCACCTGGGTGCAGGTGGGCTGAGTCCGAAAAGAGAGTCAGCGAAGGGAGATAGGGGTGGGGCTGTTTTATAGGACTTGGGTAGGTAGTGGAAAATTACAGTCAAAGGGGGTTTTTCTCTTACGGGCGGGGGGGGGGGGTCACAAGGTGCCCAGTGGGGGAGGTTCTGAGCCAGGAGAAGGCATTTCACAGGTTAATTGCTCAGTTAAGGTGGGGCAGGAACAAATCACAATGGAGGAATGTCATCAGTTAAGGCAGGAACGGGCCATTTTCACTTCTTTTGTGATTCTTCACTTGCTTCGGGCCACCTGGACGTATATGTGCAGGTCACAGGGGATATGATGGCTTAGCTTGGGCTCAGAGGCCTGACACCAGGAGGCAGAGGTTGCAGTGAGCCAAGATCGCGCCATTGCACTCCAGCCTGAGTGACAGAGTGAGACTCTATCTCAAAAAAAAAGAAAAGAAAAGAAAAGAAAAAAACAGAAAGGAAGTGTATTCAGCTCATGGTTCTGGAGGCCAGGAAGTCGAAGAGCATGGCACCAGCATCTGTGAGGGCCTTCTTGGTGCATCACAACATGATAGAAGGCAACACATGGCAAGAGGGCAAGAGCAAGAGAGCCAGAGAGAGCTTGCTTTTTATAGTGGAGCCACTCCCATGATGGCATTAATCCATCCTTGAGGGCAGAGGGATACGTTTCCAATGCATGATCTTTTGGGAGACACATTCAAACCATAGCAGATTCTCTTGCTAAGGAGAAGCACAGCAGGCAATCAGAGGGTGGGGAGAGAATGAGGTAGGAGTATTTACTCCCCCCACTGACCCCTACCCTGCCACCAACCTTGCTGAGCTCAGGTGCCGGCTGCATTCCTCAATGTATGGGGAGCTTCAGCTCTGCCAGGTTCCTGCCAGGTAGTTCCTTCCCATTGCCTCTCCCGGCCTAGTTTCCTGCTGCAGCTAGTTCTTGGATGTCCTTAATCTTGTGTTGCCAGAAAAAAAAAAATAGAATGCCATGTTAAATTTGCTTTTCAGATAAAAAATGAGGACTTTTTTTTGTTTTGAGATGGAGTTTCACTCTTGTTGCCCAGGCTGGAGTGCAATGGTGTGATCTCGGCTCACTGCAACCTCCACCTCCCAGGTTCAAGCGATTCTCCTGCCTCAGCCACCTTAGTAGCTGGGATTACAGGCATGTGCCACCACGCCCGGCTAACTTTTTGTATTTTTAGTAGAGACAGGGTTTCTCCATGTTGGTCAGGCTGGTCTCGAACTCCTGACCTCAGGTGATCCACCTGCCTCAGCCTCCCAAAGTGCTGGGATTACAGGCATGAGCCACCATGCCTGGTCAATAATGAATACTTTTTTAGTATAAGTATGTCTCAAATATTATTGCTTTAGGTATACTTATAAGTATCTATCCTGAAAAAATTATTCATTGCTTATTTGAAATACAAATTTAACTGGACAACATAGTTTTATTTGCTGAATCTGGCAATGCAGGCTTAATCCCTCTAAGCCCGCCCACATTCTGTAAGGGTCCCTTCGTTAAACCTTTTCAGTGGAACCTCTGGCAGGTTTCCTGCTGCTTCTGACCCACAAACAACAAACCCTCCTATTTCCACAGAGGTTCTTGGTGTTGCAGCAGCTGCAGGCCCTGCCCTCACTGGGGATGAGCCTTGCCAGGGCCCCTAGCCCCAGGTGCCCACATCTGCTGTCATGCACCCTCCTCCTTCAATGCATGATACCTGGAGGCTCTGAGGGGAGCGCTTTGTGGGAATCAAGAGGCATTGGCTCTCTGCGTGGAGCAGAGCTCAGGCCAGACAGTGCCTGGGAACAACAGCTGGACCCGACTGAACCTCCCCCACAGGCTTCAATGCCTTTGAAGAGAGGCTCACACTGCCCGCAGCATTATAGCTGGAGGTGGTGCAGGGCAGTGGAGCCGCCCAGGCTCTGCAAGAAGGCACCCTCACAGCCACTTCCTGCTTGGGTGGCCTTGATGGCTCTGAGCTTCAGCTTCCCATCGATAACTTGGAGGAAATATGCTCCCCCCTTCCCCCACCCCAGGACTGTTAAGAGGAATGGCGATAATCTATGTAAACATTTTGCCATGTAAGAGGTATTCCAAAACTCATAAGCATTGTAATTACAGTGAGTTATATGTGTCTGCCTCCCTCCCACCCCCACGGGCTAGCCAGCAGTCCATGGAGTAGGAGCTAAACTGGGTTAACCATCTGACAAAGGTCGCCGGATGGCGAGAACCGGTGCTGTCACTGAGTGAGTTTCCAAAAAGGAAGAGTTTATTGCCAGGGGCCACATTTGAACCTTCAAAGGCTCTGAGCAGGACCCTAAGCCCAACTGTGAAGCAAGCGGAGTCAGTGACCTCTTTCTGACCTGCACGCAACAAGCCCTCCCATGTCCACTGCAGTTCTGAGTGCTGCAGCGGCAGCAGGCCCCGCCCTCACTGGAGTGACCGTTTTGATGATTTTGTTTCAGCCTTCAAGCCCCCTCTCCTCCTTGTTTTGTGCACGTGATGCAGCTTTGCTAATGCATTAAGTACAAACTTTATCTGTTTGTCATGCTACCCTGCACTGGGAGGTGGAGCTGGGACAGGGTGTTTCTGGGGCAGGGGGCCTCTTCCTCCAGACAGCATTCAGACCTGCGCGCAGCTCTCTGGCGCCTTCTACCTCTTAGGAGTGCCGAGATTTCTCCTCCAGGGCCACAACCTGGTAGATCATGTTATTCTGTTGCTGGTTTTCCCTGAGCGATCACCCATTCACCAGCTCGAGGATGCCCTGGCCAGAAACCCAGGGATTTTCGGGAGTAATGTGGAAGGTGGAGGTGGGTGATGGGGCCCACTTAGGAAGCCCAGAATGGTACCTCAGACACCCCTACTCCAGTTGACAAGGGACCTCTGAAGACCCCGGGCCTGTCACTGGGGCCAGCCAACTCCTGGTTTGGCGTGGTATCCAGCACAGACCACCCAGCACAGGCCTCATCTGGGCTTTGCAACATAAACACCTGGCCACATAAAGGCCAGAGCCCCTGCTAGCCTCAGACCTCCAAGGCTCCCCATGTCCCCATGGAGCCAGGCCAGGGCAGGCCGGAGGTAACCCAGTGGAGACTGGGAAGATCAGAACCACCTTGCAAATCCAAGTGCCTATTCCTCGGTCACGGGGACAGAACCCCCACCTCCACACCCCATTCCAGATGCCATTCTGCAGAGAGGCAAGAGAAAGGGAAGGAAAGCTGAGACCAAGCTGATGGAGGAAGCCCGTCCGAGGCTGAGCACCTATTAGCGAGAACATCATGTAGAGGATTCATTTAACCTAATGCAGCAAATGAAGTTTCTTCCACGGACTAAAAGTGTTTTGCTTCTCTCTGCTCAATGGATAGCAGCTTGTTAGGAAGATCAGACCCACCCTACACTAGATTTTAAGAGCTGTTTTATCTGCAAGTCTGAGGTGTGGTGTAGATCAATGAGGGACTCTGTGGCAAACTGAGAAAGTATTTCAAGAAAATCAAGAATTATAGGACCATATAGGACTTTGAGGGAACTGGGGATGCTTTAAGGATCCTTTTGAGGCTGACGTTCAGGGCAACACACTTTAACATCTGCTGTAAAGTGCCAGGAACCATGCCCTATAGATCATCTGAGTTCTCCCTACTGGGTAGTTTTTTAGCAATAAGCTGTCTCTCTATGGCCATATGTCGGGACATAGGACCTGGGTACAGGGCATGATTTCAGTTGGACCGCAGCTCTGAGGATGAGGACAGTTGTGTGTGGCTACAGACCTTGTGGAGAGCTGGAAGGGTCCCACTGACCGTGACTGAAGCATCCACCCCCATGCCCAGCCTTCTCTCTGAAATGCATCAGAAGTATTGCTTGGGCCCATTTAGGTGTCTGTAGGGTTCCTTGATGAGCAGGTCTCATCCTTTTTCAAAGGGTGGCAAGGACCCCTCTCAGCCTTCTGGGCTTGAGGAAAGACCCTGGAGAAGCTACTGGTGAGCGAGAGAACTCACACATCAGTGGGAGAAAAGATACCTGGAGATCACCTGATATCTCTCCCCACAGTGATTTCTGAGTTCTCTCACTCACCAGCAGCTTCTCCTCCCAACCCTCCCCACTCTCTTGAATTGAGGATACTGGTTATATTCCATTTGCCACCCCTTCTTTGGCCCCATCTGCCCTGAGATGCTGAACAATCACGGGAACTTCACACCTTGGGCCACTGCAACCTGGAAGCCGAGTTAGCTCACTTTCCTCCTGACGAAATTATTCTAGACCAGGTCAGACCTCAGACACATCACCTCTTCTGTGCCACCTTCTTCCCTCGGTAGAATTAATCATGGATCATGCTCCCTTGGCGTTTGGAGATATGGTACATTGTGTTAGTGGTTTACCTACCAAACTCAGTCTCCCCACCTCACTGCCAAGCCTTGATATGACAGGGAGCTCTTCGAAGACAGAGACCATGTCTCACTCACTGCTCTGAGCTATGAGAAGATGGTTAATTATCTAGATTTAATTTTTATAGAACCTTTGGAAAGTGTCTTGACATTTGAATATAAACATACAGAATTTGCTTTCCTAGGAATGGTCTTGCTCCAAATCAAATAACGAAGTCACACAGCATAGGGCCAACACGGCATAGGGGGAAGTTGTTCTACATCACTCTAGCTCCCTGTGCTCCTATTTTATGCTAGGATGGACAGAACCATTGCCCAGACTGTTTTACCACTAGCCTCGGATTTCTGTTTACTTGCTTCATTCCTTCCCTGAGGCTGCTGAGTGCTCAAGGAAATAAGAAGAGCAGGAGTGCTGGAGAGAAATGAGAACTGACATTTACTTGGTGTCTCTCACATGGCAGAGATTGTGCTGGGTAATTAGTATCTGCTCCATGCAGTGCATAAGATGGTATATTGTCTACTGCTGGGTGCAACCTTCAATGTTTCAAGAACTGTGAAGGGTCTGATATTTGATCCCACTTGCAATCTAGTAACTTAGCTTGCCACAGTTTCATAGATACTGACAGAAGACATGAGACTCCTGGATCAGAGACAAAGGATTTATTACTCACCCCTAGCATAGCAAGCGGCATGAGCTTCATGCTTGTGTGGATTCTCCTTGCCCTGTAAGTCCCACGAGGCTAATATGAAGAGGCCCAGGTGGATGCAGTGTGTGTGTTTCACAGCTGAGGAACCTCAAGACTAGGAAGTTCCAGTTGTTTATAATGAGCTGCAAACAAACCTCCTCAAACTTTGACCTAGAGGGAGGCAGTGTCTTTATTAGACTGGACAGTAAACAAACTTGCTGTTCACTCCAGAGGGAGGCACTGTCTCTATAGTCCGAGGCTATTCATTGTACATACATGAACAGATAATCCAGAACAAAAGCTGCTCTCACAAGATGTGCAGAAGTATGAAAGACTAGTGAAGAATGATCTCCCAATACTGTGTATGTATGTTAAATCACATCCATTAATTACTTTTCTCAAATCTATTTTCTTATGTGCTTGACATATTAATATATGATGGAGGCATGCCAAATCTCTCACTATTATGGGGTTCTCCCTGTAATTTTTTCATCTTTGCTTTTTATATTTTGAAGCTATTTATTTTATTCACACTTTATTCTTATTACATTGGGCTTGGCAAAGTGTCATGCATCCATGTATAGATCATGTTATTCTGTGCTTTCAGAGGGAATTGGGATCCAGATTCTAATGTCTCTCAGTTCAGAATCTGGATCAGAATCAGAAGAGGGTGGCCAATGCTGCTAGAGGCTGCAGGCTGCAGACTGCAGGGAAGAAGTCAGGAAACAAGCATGGAGCTGACTGTGGGGTGCTCATGTTTCAGGGTTCTCATCTGCGCACCCAACGATCCCACATGCAGCTCCTGGGTGAGGTCCCTCAGCAGTCCCTCAAAGCGAACAGGGATGGCACAGGCCCCGGGCTGGTACTAGGCAGTTGGAAGAACAATTGCATCTGCAGAGGGAGGAACTGAAAAGACATCCTTCCATCTGTATCCCAGAATCCTGTGTAGGGCCTCTCCATCAGGACAGGGCTGGCACTGGCTCCTTGGCCTCAGGTTGGCCTCATGAGTAGTCTAGTAAAACTCCTGCAAACTTGTCATGTGCCAGCTCCACTGTGTACCCGTCTGCTTGAGATGCTGGACAATCACTTTAGACTGTTCATGATTCTTCCTCGACTCTTCAAATTCAAGAGATTTCTTCAAATTTAAGAGATTCTTTTAGGAAACTCTGGATCTCCTGGTCACTCCAAGTATTAATGAACTGGTTGGATGGTTTTTCTGGTTCCTCGGTTTCATTTTTCCTCCTTTACTTCCTGGGGGTTTCTAGTGATTTCAACCTGAAGTCTTACGTCTTCCATTTTATTTCTGAGTTTTCTCCTGGGATTCTTTTCACTGCGGCCACAGGGCTTAATCCTGGGTTGCCAAAGAACTAGCACTCATTCTGTTCTAACGGAACCCAGGAGTGTTGGGAGGTGCCCTTGTGGAAATATGTTTGCTGCTGTCAGCCTCTGGAGGTCTCTCATTTTGAGGCTATTTAAACAGATACTATACGGCTTTGCAATTGTTACATCTTCCCAGTGAATTGAACCTTTTGCCATTGTGTTATCCTCTTTATCCCTGGTAATGTTTTTGTCTTAAAAATCTATTTTAGGCTGGGTGTGGAGGCTCGTGCTGGTCATCTTAGCACTTTGGGAGGCCAAGGCAGGAGGAGGATTGCTTGAGCTCAGGAGTGTGAGACCAGCATGGGCGACATGGCAAGACCCTGTCTCTACAAAAAATACAAAAATTAGCCAGGCATGATGGCATGTGCCTGTAGTCCCAGTTACGTGGAGGGTTGAAGCAGGAGGATTGCCTGAGCCCAGGAGGTGGAGGTTGGAGTGAGCCGAGATCACACCACTGCACTCCAGCCTGAGTGACAAAGTGAGACGCTGTCTCAAAAAAATTTCTTTTTAAATAATAAATTAAAAATATATTTTGTCTGATGTCAACTTTTTTGTGGTTGCCATTTGCCTGATCTGTTTTCCCATTTTTTGATTTTCAAATTTTCCATGCTCTTATGATCTTGGTGTGTCCCATGGAAACAGCATGTGGCTGAATTTTTTAACCAAACTGATAACCTTGATCCTTGAAAAGGAAAATTAAGAAAAATTAAATTTATTGTGGTTTTTGATATATTTGGACTTGTTTTTAGCCATCTTACATTGTGCTGTCTGCCCCACCGCTTGGTTTTTCTTTTCTTTTTTTCTCTCCTGTCTTACCTGTGACTAGTTCTTTGTTATAGAGACTAGAAAGAAAATTCTGAAAGTGAAATGGGCCATAATGTTCATCAAGAAGAAGAAAACAAAGGTTACTCTAATAAACATGATTTTTTTTTTCTCCATCAAAATAAGGGTTAATCTTGAAAAAATTTAACCTGCTTACTTACTGCTTTTTTTTTTTTTTTTTTTTTTTTTTAGTAAAATAAGAAAAAGAAAAGAGAAAAAAACAAAGCCTTTTTTGCAAGCAGCCAGGCAGCAACTTTTAAACACCGACTTTGTGTAAACCTCTGAGCCAGGGTCTAGGACAGGGTTCCCTCCTGGAGCTTCCATGCTAAGGGGAAAAGAGACAAGTGCACAATCAAGCTAATTCACACATGAGATCAGTACCACGAGTAAATTACAGAGGGTTATGGCAGCCAGAGAGAGACTGGCGCTGAGGTGGAGGAAGCGATTTCAGAGAGGAAGGTGTGGGACGGTTTCTCTGAGCTGACATCTGCAGGAGGGAAGGGAGGTGACCTTGGGAAAGAGCAGGAGAAAAGGGTGAAGGTGGTGCAGACAGAAGGAATCACAGGTGATGGGTTAAGAGACAGGACTTAACTAGGTCAGCTGAAGGCAGGATGGAGGCAGGGTGGCTGGATAGGAAGGAACCGGGCAGAGCTGGATGAAGTACGAGGCAGGATCCGGATCACCACAGAGCCCCAAGGCCTGGTAAGAGACAGTCATGACCTGACTTCATTTTTAAGTTTATCATTTTGTAGAAAGAACTTTAAATAGGGTAAACAATTCATCCCAGATTGCCTAGAATGTTCTTAATTTTAGCACTAAAAGTCCTGTGTTCTGAGAAATCTCTTAGTTCTGAGCAAACTGGGACCACTGGTCACCTTAAGTGAATAGTGAGTATAAATCCCGGTCCACATTTAGGTCTTCAGGAAACAACACTTTATTTCCAGTAGCTCAGCCTAATTTTGCCTTAAGCCCCTCCCTTCCTGAAAGGTCATATTTGAGACGACTTTTCCTTTCAGGATCACAAGGGAATCCTTATTTGACACTCAGGAAACATGGTGAGGGCCTCTAGTTGGCATGATCACAGGAGGTGCTCTGACTGTCCAAGACTAGCATGCCCCCTTTAGTGACTCTCTGCAGGTAAAGTCCGTTTCCTTTGCTGTGGGACTCAGGAGGACGAGAGAGACCTCACGTTGAAACGGGAGAATCTTTATTGAGTGCACTCAGGCCCAGCTGACTCACATCCAAAAGACTGGGCCCGGAACAAAGACAGCACCTGACTTTTATACATACTTCACAAAAGGGGGTGGGCTAGCTTGAAGCAAGCTTACAGTGGTGTGAAAGCAGGGACACAGAGGCAGGACAAAGACAGGATTGCACATGACCGTTGCCAAGCAACCCAGATGTCCATTATCTAGGTTTGCCTGGGCACGGGCTTATCCTATAACCTTCACTATGGTGCCCAGGCAGCTGTAGTTCAGGCCTACTCAGACTTCTCATGACCTTCGTTGTACTTCTTAGATAAAACAGAATACTTGAAGTCACTAGTTACAGAGAACAGCAATCTATAAACTCATTCCATAAAACAAAGGAAATTTTGTTTTTCTTTTCCCTATGTTGAGGGAGGGCTGGGAGAGTCTCCAGAGCACATTAGATAATATTGTCAAGACTTTTCCTGGGTCTGGGCTGTGCCTGTTGCTGCCTCTGGGACAAGTCAGCCTAATACAGGAAAACTTATTTCTCTTTCTTCTTTATTTTTCTTTGATTTGCTGCCTCAACTTAGCACCTCAGCCTGCCAAGTTCTCTGATCTGGGCACCTCCTAAGGCCTCTTCCTTGGAACCTTGACTGGGCTCCTCCCTGCACTCGGGGATTAAGGAACTCCCTCTATTCTCAATCCAGAAAAAATCTCATCTCTGTCCCTGCTGCTGTGTCCAGACACACACACTCTCTCCCCACACCCCCCAGGACACCTCGCCAAAAGTCATCTCTGATTCAGGCTTCTGCAAAAGCTGAGACATTGTTAGGCTGCCTTATAGCCTTTCTAGAATTCTAGAAACATGGGATTATCAAGTCTGTCTACCTGCTTGAAAAATGATGGGAGGGATGGGAGAGTGAACCAAAGAAGAAAAAGGTATAGACAGAACTTTTCAATGACTTTTTCTACACAAGGAAAAGCAGAGGGATAAGGTAGGGAGGTATTGCATATTCCAAGTGACAGAGGATGGTAGCTAGGATCAGAGAGGTGGCAGTGGAGGTGGAGAGAGGGGACAATTGTAAAGCATATTTTGGAAGTAGTGCATGCTGAGGGAGGTGGGAGATGTGGGGACAGAGGCACTCAAGGATCACGCCTTGGGTAATCCTTTCAGCTTGAGCACGTGGTGTAAATAATTTCAGTCTGAATTGGAAACTTGGGGCATATGCCCACATACCAGACCAGAAGACACAACAGACACCATTTCTGCCTTAAAAGGGAAAGCTCTGGAAGGGGGCATGGCATTGTGGGGGACCATCTGGGAGACTGCTCCTCTGTTATGTGAGGGTGGCAGGTATACAAGCGAACAAGCCACCACTGACAGTTATTTTTTTTCAGAAACAAGGACTCACTTTGTTTCCCAGGCTGGAGTGCAGTGGCATGATCATAGTTCATTGCAGCCTCAAACTCTTGGGCTTAAGCAATCTTCCTGCCTCAGCCTCCCAAGTAGCTGAGACTACAGGTATGAGCCATCACGCCTAGCCAATTAAAAAAAATTTCTTTTTTGTAGAGACAGGGTCTGGCTATGTTGCCCAGGCTGGTCTCAAACTCCTGGCCTCAAGCATTCCTTTCACCTTGGCCTCCCAAAGCACTGGGATTACAGGGATGAGGCACTGTGGCCAGCCCGTCGGCAGTTTTATATCTTGGACGCTCTAAGGGGCCTTGGTGATATTTGTCTTTTGAAATGTGGTGCTTAAAAATGTGATGCAAGACAGTGATAGGATAAGCTGTACTTTTCTCAAAAATATACAAAAATGTACTTAAACCTCTTTAAAAAGTTCAGAAAATAAACAAGATTTTAGTTACAGGTTATGTTGGGGAAGGTGAAGCCTGTTACATTTTTAGACAGCTAGAGCAGTGGGACGAACTCCTTTACTAACTTTTTCCCTTTGATATTGGTGAGAGTCAGCAGTTGATTGTTCACTGGGTGAACCATGAAATGTTAGTTTTTTGGAAAGAAAGAAAAGGAAAAGAAGGAAAAAAAATCCACTAAATGATTTCCCTTCCCTTTCTACTCCCTCCGACTCCCAAAACAAGAAACGCCAACAAAACTAACAGAAACCCAATCCTTTACAACATGCCCCGGGTTGAGTGAGTGAGTGGCATGTGGCCTTGGATTCTTTCTACTCACTGCTTTGAAAACAACCTCCAAAGGACTGGGTGGGGTGGTCCTGGTGAGACTGGGAAGCAGAGGAACAAGTCCATCTAGAGTCTGGGGGAAAGTCAGGGGAAGTGGGAGAAGGGGAGGAGGCTGCTAGGAGCCTGGGAAAGAGGACAGAGGGCTGGAGGAATTTGAATTACACAGTGAATGTCAGCCTGCCCTTAACTACTACCAGATGCTGAGCCTGAGTTTGCAACATATGTTGGCTGAAATTGCAACACATGTTGAGCTTTTTTTTTTTTTTTTTTTTTTGGAAGCAAAGCCCTGTTATTGTGGAGTCAGAATCTTAAAGAACTGGGAAAGCAAAGGTATTATTACCTGTCCTCATTTGCAGAGATTTCCTTTGCAAGCCTCCTGTGAGAAGGTTATCTTTCTACACAAATCTGCAAACCCAAAAGGTCAGGTCTGCATGTACCCTGCAGCCAGAAAGAAATTTCACTGGGTGAGGCTCACCGTCTGGGAACCTATGTCATCTTCCCCAGCCTGGGGCTAAGAAGTGAGCGGCCCAGACTTCACCACAAAGAAAAAGCTCGCGTGGTGGAGCCGGTGGTGCTGCTTGGCTGACTCAGTCCCCTTCTGGCTCTCACAGCCCCTCCGTGCCCCTTGGAGCTCCAGCCCTATCTTTCCTGGTCCCTGGCACAGGCCGTCCACACCACTACAAACGGGTGAACCGTACTCCTGGATCCTGTCCAGGCCACTCAGGAGCACATCTCTGGCCTCCATCCCTGTCCACCCCCACTTGCTATGGCTTTTGCTCTAAAACAGCCACTCCTGTGTCTGCAGCCCTGAAGTGGGAAGGCTGGGTACATCTCTAGCCAATGGAGCTGGGATGTAAAGCCAAGGTTTCTTCTGCATATGCCATAAAATTTTAAAAACACAAAAAGTAGAGAGTGAAAGAAAAAATAAGCTACCATTCTTCCCTATTCCCTAGCCTCTCAGTTTCCCATACCATTTTCTTTTCTTTCTTCTTCTTCTTTTTTTTTTTTTTTTTTTCCTGTGAGACAGAGTTTTGCTCTTTCGCCCAGGCTGGAGTGCAGTGGTATGATCTCAGCTCACTGCAAACTTCGCCTTCCGGTTTCAAGCAATTCTCCTGCCTCAGCCTCCCGAGTAGCTGGGGTTACAGGCACCCACCACCACACCCGACTAATTTTTGGTTTTCGTTTGTTTGTTTGTTTTGCTTTGTTTTTTAGTAGAGATGGGGTTTCACCATGTTGGCCAGGCTGGTCTTCAACTCCTGACCTCGTGATCTGCGCACCTCGGCCTACCAAAGTGCTGGTATTACAGGTGTGAGCCACCGTGCCCAGCTCCTATACCATTTTCTTACAACCACAATAATTCCATATATAGTCGTTTATATATACAAATGCATAGTGATGTTTTAGTCAATGATGTACCACATATACACCAGTGATCCCATGAGATTATAATGGAGCTGAAAAATTCCTATCCCCCTGACATCGTAGCTGTCATAACATTATAGCATAATTGTTTTTTATAAATTTAGTATAGTGTACAGCAGGGGTCCTCAACCCCCGGGTCTCACACCAGTACTGGTCCATGGCCTGTTAGGAACCGGGCCATGCAGCAGAAGGTAAGTGGCAGGCGAGCAAGCATGACTGTCTGAGCTCCGCCTCCTGTCATATCAGCAGGAGCATTAGGTTCTCATGGGAGCACGAACCCTATTGTGAACTGTACATGCAAGGGATCTAGGTTGTGCACTCCTTATGAGAATATTTGTTTGTTTGTTTCTTTTTTGTTGTTGTTGTTATCTCCTTATGAGAATCTAACTAATGCCTGATGATCCGAGGTGGAACAGTTTCATCCCCAAACCATCACCCTACCCCCTGTCCGTGGAAAAATTGTCTTCCACGAAACTGGTCCTTGGTGCCAGGAAGGTTGGGGTCTGCTGGCGTACAGTGTTTATAAAGTCTACGGTGGCATAATGTACTAGGCCTTCCCATTCACTCAGCACTCACTCACTGATACCCAGAGCAACTTTCATCTTGTTACCCCCATCCATGTTAAGTGTCCTATGCAGATGCAGCATCTTTTGTCTTTTATACCATATTTTTACTGCACCTTTTCTATGTTTAGCTATGTTTAGATACACAAATACTTACTATTATGTTACAGTTGCCTACAGTATTCAGTACAGTAACATGCTGTATGGGTTTATAGCCTAGGAGCATAGTGTATACTATACAGCCAGGTGTGTAGTAGGTCACACCATCTAAGTTTGTGTAAGTATATCCTATGATGTTCATGCAACAATGAAATTGCCTAATGATGCATTTCTCAGAATGTGTGCCCATTGTTAAGCAATATATGACTATATTATTTAAAAAAATTTTTTTAATGGTAGCATATTTTATATACTGTTCTATATCTGGCTTTTTTAATTTAATAATTTATCTTGGAGATATATATTATGCTTCTTAGTACATTTAGAGCTACTTTTTTTTTTTTTTTTTGAGATGAAGTCTTGCTCTTTCTCCCAGGCTGGAGTGCAGTGGTGCAATCTCAGCTCACTGCAACCTCTGCCTCCCGGGTTCAAGCGAATCTCCTGCCTCAGCCTCCCAAGTAGCTGGAATTATAGGCACCCGCCACCACACCTGGCTAATTTTTGTGTTTTTAGTAGAGATGGGGTTTCACCATGTTGGCCAGGCTGGTCTTGAACTCCTCACATCAGGTGATCCACCCACCTCGGCCTCCCAAAGTGCTGGGATTACAGGCGTGAGCCACCATGCCTGGCAGAGCTACCTTTCTTTTTAATGGCTGCATGGTATTCCACTCATACCCATGATGGTTATTTATTTGTTTATTTATTTATTTAATTATTTTGAGATGGAGTTTCTCTCTTCTGCCCAGACTGGAGTGCAGTGGCAGGTTCGTGGCTCACTGCAACCTTTGCCTCCCTGGTTCAAGTGATTATACTGCCTTAGCCTCCTGAGTAGCTGGGGTTACAGGTGCATACCACCACGCCTGGCTAATTTTTTGTATTTTTAGTAGAGATGGGGTGTCACCATGTTGGTCAGGCTGGTCTCAATCCCCTGACCTTGTGATCTGCCTGCCTTGGCCTCCCAAAGTGCTGGGATAACCAGCGTGAGCCACACCCGGCCCCGGTTGTTTTTTATTTTATTTATTTATTTTGAGACAGAGTCTTGCTCTGTCACCAGGCTGGAGTGCAGTGTTGCAATCCCAGCTCACTGCAACCTCTGCCTCTTGGGTTCAAGTGATTCTCCTGCCTCAGCCTCCCGAGTAGCTGAGATTACAGGCATGTTCTACCATACCTGGCTAATTTTTGTATTTTTAGTAGAGACGGGGTTTCACCATGTTGGCTAGGATGGTCTCATCTCTTGACCTTGTGATCCGCCTGCCTTGGCCTCCCAAAGTGCTGGGATTTCAGGTGTGAGCCACCGTGCCTGGCCTGCCCTGGTTATTTTTATGTCAACTTGGCTGGGCCACAGGATGCCCAGCTACTTGGTCATACATTATTTTGGATGTTTCTGTGAAGATGCTTTTGGATGAAACTTACATTTAAATCAGTGAACTTTGAGTAAGTAGATTGCCTTTCACAACATAAATGGGCCTCATCCAATTACTTGAAGGTCTCAGTAGAACAAAAAGTTGACCTTCCCCAATCAAGAGGGAATTCTGCCACAGACTACTTTCAGACTTGAACTACAATATCAGCTCTTTCATGTATCTCCAGGCTCAGCACCTTTAAAGTCAAACTGCAACTCTTTCCTGCGTTTCCAGCCCACTGGCCTCCCCCATTAGATTTTTGGCTTGGCAAACTTCCACAATGATGTGAGCCAATCTCTTAAAATAAATTTCTTCAAAAATACACAGCACACACATACACACTTTCTGTGGGTCTATTTCTCTGAAAAATCCTGGCTAATATAACACCATAGTCTACCTAACATAGTCCATTAATGGACACAGGTTTTTTCATTTTCCTGCTATTACAAACATGCTGCAATGAATAAATATGTCATCATGCACACGCCAAGCCCATATTTTAACCACTGTGCTATTTTGCTTCAGTACAAAGGAATTTAGAAAATCTTCTCTCCAAGCAATAGCCAGGCTAGCTTGGGTGTGCTTGCTACAAATCTTAGTGTCATTAGTCATTAGGAAAGTGCAAATTGCAATCAAAATAAACTAGCCTTATGTATTAGTCCATTCTCGCATTGCTATAAAGAAATGCCTGAGATTGAGTAATTTATAAAGAAACTATGTTTAATTGGCTGATAGTTCTGCAGACTGTACAGGAAGCATGGCAGCATCTGCTTCTGGAGAGGCCTCAGGAAACTTACAATCATGGTGGAAGGCGAAGGGGAAGCAGGCACATCTTACGTGGCTGGGGCAGGAGGAAGCAGGGGGAGGTGCTACACACTTTTAAACAACCAGATCTCACGAGAACTCTATCACAAGACAGCACCAAGGAGATGGTGCTAAACCACTGGAAACCAGCCCCATGATCCAATCATTTCCCACTAGGCCCCACTTCCAACACTACAATTCAACATGAGATTTGGGCAGGGACACAGATCCAAACCATATTACCTTATGTGCACCTACTAGAATGGTTAAAACTATAGACTGGCCATATTAAGTGTTAGTGAAAATATGGAGCAACTGGAACTCACCCTTTTGGTGGGAGTATAAAATGGTGCAACTACTTTGTGAAACAGCCAATTTCTTAAAACAATAAAAATACATCTATGAGATGACTCCGACATTACACTCCTAGGTAATTTTCCAAGAGAAATGAAAGCATATGTCCACACAAAGACATGCACACAAACGTTCATAGCAGCTTTATTTGTAGCAGCCAAAAACTGGAAACAACCAAAGGCCCATCAACGGGTAAATAAACAAATTGCACTGTATCATACAATGGAATTTTACACAGCAATAAAAAGGAGGGAACTATCAATTCCTGCAGCAATAAAAATGAGTCTGAAAATAATTATGCAGAGTGAAAGAAACCAGACAAAATGTGTAAATACTGTATGATTCCACTTATATAAAATTCTAGAAAATGCAAATTAATCTATAGTAACAGAGAGCAAATCAGTGCTTGCCTGAGAACCGAGTTGGGGAGCCAGGAAACTTTTGGAGGTGAGGATATGTTCGTTATTTTGATTGTGATGACCATTTCACATATGTTGAAACTCATCAGGTTGTACACTTTCAATATATACAGTTTATTGTATTTCAATTATATATCAAAAAAACTACACAACTCTTATTTTGAAAGTCAAAAGGTGAATAATAATGTTTTGATTGTTTTGGTAGGTATTTTAGAACAATCTTAATCTCTCCATGTAAATGAATGCCTTAGGCAGACTAGAGAGAATGTCAGATATTCAGAAAAGTGAAAGAGAAAAAGCACATTAATATTTTTCCAAAATATCATCCCAGTTGCAAATTTATATTGTGAGTGTGCCCCCGACTCCCACACTGCCCTTCAGTTTCATGGCCCACCACACCCCAAGGCCATCCGAGCTGTACCATGCTGAACTAGCAGTTTTCCAGACACACCAGGCTGTGGTTACCATGATGGGTAGAGCAGGCAAAGCTAGGACCTGCTGCAAAGTCTCCAGAGAAGAGGCTCACTCTGCAAGATGCCTGAGGATGTCCAAGGGCCCCATGCTCTTCCGTGCTCTGAGCTGAATGCTTCTTGCCTGGCCCTAAGCTGTGAAAGAGAAAGATGAGTCAGTACCACAGTGCTTGGCAAGATGCCAGCAAAGAGGCTGGGCACTCCTCACCACTTGGCAGCCTGAGCAAATGCCCACCTGCCAGGCCCATACAGGCCCTTGGCAGCTGCCCAGGTCCAGGGCTGGGTGCTGGGATGAGCAACAGAAAGCGGCTTTATGAAGCTCTTACTGTCAGCACAGGTCAGAGGCCAGAAGAAAATGGATGCACTGAGAGAAGAGAGGAAAGCTACACCCTGCAGGCAAGGGCCGAGCCAGTTCCCCAACACGCTGGCCCAGCCCTCTTTCATGGCTGCATGCCAGAGAGGCTGGGGCCTCTTCCAGATTCTCATGCTGTCTGTAATTCAGCAAGCCCCAAACTCGGTGGCCTGGGATTGTCCAGAAGCAGAAGGCTAGGGCAAACTTTGACCTCTTCTATGTAGTTGTCACTGACATCAATTGTTCTTGGTGTCTGGAACTCCCTCTTTCCCCAACCAGCCCACATCTAGTTCCTCAACTCCTGGCAGCAGGGTCTGCTGGGCTTGTTATGCTTCTCTGAGACGTCAGAGGACAACGTTCTTCATTTTATGAGCTAAACACCAGAGGTTAACATATCCTGCCCATCACCTGTGTGCCCAGTAGGGACAAATGTCAATGGAAACTGCATTATTTATTGTTTTTAAACATTATAGTCCAGGTGTTTGGCAAATCTGTATTTTTAGGATGAAGAGAGAGATGCTGAAAAGCTGACATCTTGAAAACAAAAAGGCCAAGGATTCTGGTTTCTTTGATTTCACTCGCTGAGATCCCCTTTTCAGCCCAGGACTCTGCCCACTCTCCTATTTTGCAGGGTTGCTGTCGCTCACACACACAGGATCTTTAAGTTCCCTGGAGACTCACACACTTGGCTATGCTTGGCTATTTGTCTTGATTTTAGATGTTCAGCAGTAGCTATTAAATTGAACGGTGAGGGTGGTAGAATATTTCATTCTCAGGAATATGTATTTAGAAGATCCTACCATTAAAAGCAATGTGGGGTAAACTCAGTGTACAGAGAATCCCAAGATCAAGTACTTGTGAGGTATTAAAAACCCACCAAAGTCAAAATTGCTCAGAAGCCTCATTTGACCTTGTCCTGAATGAGGCAGGGATAGTAGGGGCAAATGTATTCCACCCAGTTAGGAAATGTTTGACACATATGGTCAAGATCATGACGGCCTGGACTAGAGAACTAGGGAGATGTGTTTCATATTTTTCAGAAATAATACGGAGCCTAGGGATCAGACCAGAGGTGTGCCTTACCCACTATGTCTGATCCAACAGTATATTGGTCAGGGTTCAACCAGAGAAACAGAACCAGTAAGAGGTATGCACTAAGACATTCTTGCAAGGAATTGGCTTCCACAGTTGTGGGGGCTGGCTGGGCGAGTCTGAAATTCATAGGGCAGGCTGCAGGGAAGGGCCGGCTGGGACTTTGGTGTGTGGCTGAAGCTGCTGTTACAGGTAGAGTTTCTTCTTCTGCAGGGAAGAAGAAATTATATGCCCCAGATGATTTAGAATAATCCATTTTACTTAAATCAACTGATAATGGACTTTAATCATGTCTACAAAGTACCTTCACAGCAGCACTTAGATTAGTGTTTAATTGAATAAATGGAGACTGCTATTCAATCAGGGTGATACTTTAAAAAGCCATCACAACAGATTCCGCCTATGGCCCTCTGCCTAAGCCATTTCCAAGGCCCTCTTGAGAAATCTGGTGGATCAGTAGGTGAGGCAGCAACTGGGGCACCTGAGAGGTAAGTTCCCTACGATGTAAGGGTGAAGGTAAGTCCCCTACAATGAAGGGGTAAAGGGAGGGCTCCCAGCCCAGACCGTCAGGCACCACCTGGCTGTACACCTTTACACCATGGAATTTCAGGAAGCCCAGAGCCCCAGAACTGGGTGAACCTGTGGACACTCCTAGTCAAACTCTCTCATTGTCCATTAGGAAATCTATGGCCTGCATCAGTGAAATAGCCAAGACCAACCAGAAAAAGAATATTGGTCTCCCATCTGCAAGACTGGGGAAAAAAATTAGAAGACTGAGGGGATGAGGAAGGAAGGAAAACAGCCTAATGGAGAAGATCCTCAAACCTCAGGCCTGGAAGTGAGCCTGGGGCTTCCCTAGTCTACCCCTGCATTGCACAGATGGGGAGACTGAGGCCTTAAGAGGCAGAAGAACTGACTCAAGCTCACTCTGTGAGTTGAGGGTGGAACTGGAACTGAACTCAGACCCACACCTCCTGGGAAAGTGCTCAATGCCCTCTGCCCGCGCAGCCCTCCTGCTCTCCTAACAAGCTAGAGACACTAAAAGCTGCCTTTCCAGGAGAATCACTTGAACCCAGGAGGCAGAGGTTGCAGTGAGCCGAGATCGCACCACTGCACTCCAGCCTGGCGACAGAGCAAGACTCCATTTCAAAATACATACATACATACATACATACAAAAGCTGCCTCTCTCACCCCCAGACATTTTGAATTCATGTCTTTGCCACAAAGTGTTCTTGGAATCAAAGAACCAATTCATTAATCTGGGTAATTAGTTTAGGAACCAGAGGGCTTGGAGACTGTGCTGTGAGAACAATTCTAAGCTCAGTCTCTACACTGAAAAACCTAACTACCTCTGACCTGTGTCCACAGGTGACACCTCAGCCTCAACTAGGAAAAAGCTGGAGGCTCTGCACAGGCCTCCCCTATCCCGCCCTCCTCAGTTCTTACCCCCAGAGGGACATATGGCTCAGGACAGGTGTCCTGTGGGCAGTGGGGCAGGGACACCCTCCTCTCGTTCCTCTCCTGTATTTTACAAATGGCAACATGGAGCACAGAGAAATAATCTGTTCATGGCCATCGCACAAGCTAATGACTAAAAATTCTAGTCCTGTATTAGTTTGTTTTCATGCTGCTGATAAAGACATACCCGAGACTGGGCAATTTACAGAAGAAAGAGGTTTAATTGACTTTCAGTTCCACCTGGCTGGGGAGGCCTCACAATCATGGCAGAAGGTAAAAGGCAGTCTCACATGGCAGCAGACAAGAGAAGAGAACTTGTGCAGGGAAACTCCCCTTTATAAAACCATCAGATCTCATGAGACTTACTCACTAGGACGAGAATAGCATGGGAAAGCCCCACCCCCATGATTCAATTACCTCCCACCGGGTCCCTCCCACAGCACGTGGGAATTCAAGATGAGCTTTGGGTGGGGACACAGCCAAACCATATCCTCTATTTCTCATTGCAATGTCTTTCTTTCTCTTTCTTTCTTTCCTTTCCTTCTTTCTCTTTCTTTCTTCCTTTCCTTTCTTTCTTTCTTCCTTTCCTTTCCTTTTCTTTCTTTCTTCCTTTCCTTTTCTTTCTTTCTTTCTTTCTTTCTTTCTTTCTTTCTTCTTTCTTTCTTTCTTTCTCTTCCTTCCTTTCTTTCTTTCTTTCTTTCTTTCTTTCTTTCTTTCTTCTTTCTTTCCTTTTTTCTTTCCTTCTTTCTTTCTTTCTTTCTTTCTTTCTTTCTTTCTTTCTTTCTTTCTTTCTTTCTTCCTTTCTTTCATTCATTTCCAGCTGATTCCAGCAGGGCAGCCCAGCACTTAGACAAGTCTGCCCTGAAAGTGTCTGAAAGTGTTCAAAGTTTTCTTACTGAGTGTTAGTGGCCAGATGGAAGGTAGGCAGGCTTGGGAGGCTCAGTGAAGTATCATCTAGCTATGCCAAAGATTACGTTAGAGGAGAATTATTTAAGTATGGATTTGAGGCCTCATGCTTCAAAAGAATCACACGGAGAAATATCATGGGCCTCTGGGAGAAATTTGAGCCTTGGCCGGCTGCAAAGCTGCATAAACAGTGGTGATGACTGTGGTTAATCCAAACCCCACTCCGGGCTCTGCAGAGTCAGTTCTGCCTATGGCTCGTGAAATCCCCACTCATTACTGAACCCTTTTAGGGAGGAAGAAACTGACACAAGTAGCAGAGGCAGAAAGCCGCCCTGGTCACATCATGCCACTGCTGGGAGACGCCCTATGTCATAAAAGTTCACATCTAAATGGCTAATGCTAACCCCAGATGCCAAAGCTGGGCAGAAGCAGGTTTGCAGAGCTCTCTAGAATACATGTTCTTGTGAGCTTCAATGGTCTGGTTTTCTGCAATTCAGAGCAGATGACTCCATGTCTGGGTTGCCCATCCATCAGCAAAGATTTATCAAGCTGGGCTAGTGTTAGGTGGTTTGGTATATAAAAAGATTTAGAAACATGTCCCATCCCTCCAGGAGTTTGGTCTAGCCAAGGTAGTAAGACAAACTCACACCCATATACTGAACAAAACCAGCCGGATGTGCTCTTGCCTAGCAGCAGGCGTGGACTCTGCCCGCACAGGGAATGTGAATGGCGCCCTCTGCAGTTGTGCACCACCATGGCCCAGGCTGGGGAGCTCAGAGGAAGTGCAGATCCCAGTGGGCTGGGCTGGGCAGGGCAGGGCAAGGAAAGTAACTGCTCTATGCCCACATCCCTCTTCTTCCTTTCTCAGGTGGCAGTCACTGGCTGAGTTTTCTAGCCAATGGCAGAGGGCATGAGACCCAGGGACAGGCCTGGTGAAGGGCTGGATAAAGGAGCATCACAGGGGAGGCCCACTCACCTGGCCACGCTTCCTATTCAGCCAAGTCCCATGGGGTGTTCCGTAGCATCGCTGCACCCCAGCCAGCCAGTCTTCAGCTTTCTGGCCCTCTGTCCCTCTGTGCCCCTTGGATGGGGCCCATCGCATGTTGACTGGGCTAGCTCTTTGCCCTGCTTGTTGATGCCACTTGTCACTTCCCATTTTTCCAATCAATAATGTGATGTGAAGGGCAAAAGGAAAGTGCCAGCCTTCCCAAGTGCCTCCCCTGATGCCTTTCCAGAGGGAACTGTGAGAAATAAATGTCTGTTGTTTATTAGTCACCAGGTCTATTGTATTCCACTATAGAAAACCACATGGACTAACACATCAGTCCAGCTTCCCTGGATGGTTTCCCGGAATCCACCTCCCATCTCATGAGATGGGGCTGGCTATCACAGCTCAGAGGAATCTGACTCCACTTTCACTATGAAAGTTTTGTCATGTTGAGCTTTTATGAAGTTACATTTACTTCTTGGATTAACTTAGAAACAGCCGAATCACACCCATTTCTTGGAGTCTATAGCTTTGTTTTAGTTTGCCCTTCTTTTAAAGGAAAGTCTAGAATCCAATGCTAATAAATACTTTGATTAAAATATACTCCTTTTAACGGATGGAACTGGAAGCCGTTATCCTCAGCAAACTAACACAGGAACAGAAAACCAAACACAGCATGTTCTCACTTAAAGTGGGAGCTAAGCAATGAGAACACATGCACACAGGGAGGAAACAACACACCCTGGGGCCTGTTGGGGGCAGGGGGCATTCGGGGGAGAGAGAGCATCAGGAAGAATAGCTAATGGATGATGGGCTTAATACCTAGGCGATGGGTTGATCTGTGCAGCAAACCACCACGGCACACATTGACCTATGTAACAAACCTGCACATCCTGCACACGTACCCCAGAACTTAAAATAAAAGTTGAAGAAAAAAAAAAAAACTACTTTTAAGCTACACAAAAGGAAAGGAACAGATCTTCCTCACACCCCTCAAAAGAAATGAACCCGGCAGACACCTTGATCAGGAAGGTTGCCAGAACTATGAGACAATCCATTTCTTGTTTAAGCCACCCAGTTTGTGGTCTTTTGCTATGGTAGCCCTAGCAAAACAATGCAGATGGTTTCTCTTTTTAAATTGTGTAGCCAATATCTTTTTGCTCCTCCTCTGAAATAAACCAGGTTCCAGGAGGACTTGGGTGCCACCAGGTCTGCTCACCCAAATCCATTGACAAGATGCCACACATTTGCACTACATGGTGAGTCCCTCACTTTAGGAATCATGTCTACTGATGCTTTCTGGATTCTGCTGCCACTTGAACCTCATAGCTCTTTGCCAGTTTCTCCTATATGGCTTCTGTCTGATCTTAGCTGCTCTCAGCAGTCCTGATTCCTATTTTGAAGGCTGTGGATTATATCTGCTCCCATATTTGTTGAAGATAAGTTTACATTTTTTGTTGTTTTTGTAGCATTTAAAAAAGAAAAAAAGAAGAAAGATGCTGAATCTATGTTACCACATTCACACCAGAAGTCCTTAAGGTTAACATTTAATGCCATAATCCTAAGTAGTGAATTCAGCAAAGTGCATGGAAAGCACTTTTCCCATGGTGATAATTACATAGTGCTCTTCATCTTCAAGGTAGTTGGCCAACACTTACTAATTAATTCTTCTAATACCCTGGATCAATTAAAAATAAAAACCACACATTTAATTTGACTAGAGGAGATAATTACCCATATCGGCAGACAAGAAATCCTGCAAGGGACTAGAGATGAATAATTAAATTGTGGTGGAAATATTTCAAGGCATGATTGCCTTCTGCTTTCATTACAGTAAGAACATTAAAGCTTGTTTAAGAAAGAAATCTTATTTCCCTTTTACAGGTGAAGAAACTGAGATTCAGACAAGGAGCTTTTTGTTAAGCAAATACTAATTAGCCAATAATCTAAATGGAAGTTAATGGAGAATTGTTTGAACTCAGTGCTATGGTCTGAATGTTTGTGTCCCTCCCAAATTCAAATTAAAATTCTAACCCCAAGCTGATGGTATTAGGAGATGGAGCCTTTGGGAGGTGATTATATCATAAGGGTGGAACCCTCATGAATGGGATTAGTGCCCTTATATAAAAACCTCCTCACCCCTTCAACTATGTGAGGACACAGCAAGAAGATGCCATCTGTGAACTGGAAAGCAGGCCCCGATCAGACTCCAAATCTACCGACACCTTGATCTTGGACTACCCAGTCTCCAGAACCATGAGAAATAAATTTCTGCTGTTTATAAGCTGCTCGGTTTATGGTAATTTGTTATAGCAGCCTGAATGGACTTAACACCTATGGTATTAAGAATTTTGAGGCCGGGCATGGTGGCTCATTCCTGTAATCCCAGCATCTTGGGAGGCTGACGTGGGTGGATCAACTGAGATCAGGAGTTCAAGACCAGCCTGGGCAACATAGTGAGACATCATCTCTATTTTAATTTTTTTTAATGAAAAGAAAAAAGAATTTGAAAATCCTAAATCTGCTTTTTGCCTCTATTAAAAAATCTTCAGGTGGCAGCTCTTAGTATCCTAGAGTCACATTCTGAATATTTGTAACCATTGTCCACAAGGGCAGTCAGAAGGCTCAAGTTAGTGGTTTCTAAACTTACTTTTTGGTCTAAAACCTCTTCATACTCTTAAAAAGTATAGAGGACACTGAAGAGCTTTTGTTTATCTAAGGTAACTACTGATATATCCTTTACTAGAAAGCAAAATAGAGACAATTTAAAAATATTTCTAAATTGATTTTAAAATGACAACAATAAGTCCATTATTGGTTAATATAGACAACATATTTTTATAAAAAATAGCTACATTTTTCAAAATATAAAAAAACTTGCAGGAAGAGTGGCGTTATTTATATTTTGCAAATCTGCTTAATGTTTGGCTTGATAGAATAGATAGAATAAATGTGGATAAAACAGAATAGATAGAATAGATACATGTGGATTCTCGTATCTGCTTCTGAACTCAATCTGTTGCGATATGTTCTTTTTGTTGAAATATAAGAAAATCCAGTCTTACAGATACGTAGTTGGAAAAGTGAGGAGTATTTTATGAGCCTTTTTAGATAATTGTGGCTATTCTTTTTTGATTCTATATGAAAACATAGTCAATGGTAATTCCTTAAAAGGTCAGTTGCAGTGTGGACTCTGAAACCTACCAGTAAACTTTTCAAACTGTTACATTAGAAATCACTGGTCTGTCTTGCATTTGACTGGCTCTTTTATTTATGCATGATTTTATAAGATTATGCCTTGGTTCTTTGGCAAATGGCTCATTTAATTATGCAGATAGTCAAATGTTGACAATATTAGACAACAACAAAAATCACAGTAGTTTATTTCACCTCGAATCTCATCATAAAAGTCTTGAATTACCACTGTCAAGCTCATGGTGGCGGCCACAATTTCTTCCAAATCTCTAATTTTCCTCTTGAAAGCTCTAGTTTAATCACTGCTCACAAATACTCCAGTTGCTTTCCTTGAAGGGACAGACAGGCTTACTTCATTCATTTTCAAGAAAATGACTGCCAAATACTCATGTCTGAATATTAATATTTGCCTGTCAGTCGTTCTTTAAAACAAAATGGTGCTCCATGAAAAAGCAAGCGGCTAGTTGAGTTCCCCTGCCTTGGCCTCCCAAAGTCCTAGGATTACAGGTGTTATCCATGAGCCCAGCGTTGCTATATTTTAATTAATTAACTTTTTTCCATTTTATTTTTAGTTGACACCATTATATAAATTCACAGGATACACAGCAATATTTTGATACGTGTGTAATGAGCAATGATCAGATCACGAAAGTTAGCATATCTATCACCTTGAATATTTATCCTTTCTTCGTGTTGTGCACATTCAAAATCCTCTCTTCTAGATTATTGAAAATATGCAGTACATTTTTGGTAACAATATTCACCTCATAGTGCTGCAGAACACTAGAATTTATTCCTCCTATCTAGCTGTACAGGACTTTTGTATCTGTTAACCAGCCTCTCCCCATCCTCCTCTCCCTCTTTCTCTTCTCAGTCTCTAATAATCTTTATTCTACTCTCTACCTCTGTGGGCTCCATTTTTAGCTCCCACATAGGAGTGACAGCATGTGGTATTCATCTTTATGTACCTGATTTATTTCACGTAACATAATGTCCTCCAGGTTCAGGTATGTTGCTTCAGTTGACAGGATTTCATTCTTTTTTATGGCTGAACAGTATTTGATTGTGTATATATGCCACATTTTCCTTATTCATTCATCTGTTGATGTACACTTAAGTTGGTTCCACATCTTGACTATTGTGAATAGAGCTGCAATGAACATGAGGGTGCAGGTATCTCTTCAATATACTAATTTCCTTCTCTTTGGATAAATACCCAGTAGTGGGGTTGCTGGGTCATATGGTAGTTCTATTTTAGTTTTTTGAGAAACTGCCATACTGTTTTTCCATAATGACTATAAATCAACTTTTGACATTAATTATTGGCTTCCATTGTGGTAGATGAAGACCGATCACTCTTGGACTGTCATCTGTTCCCCTTCCTCCCAACCCTCCCAAAATATACATATCTCAATGTTTTATAAAATACCCAATATTCAATGTTTATTTGATTATGCCCATGTAATTACTATTCACAGATACACACTGTGGTACACTCTGATTACACTGCTTTTCTAAATTTTTGTTTTTCTTGAACTTATACTAATTGCCTTGTTTACTGAATTGCTTAATTTTCTTTGTGCTTGTCATTTGCTCAGTTTTGCCACACTTTCCCAATGCCTTTCATTGTAGTTTTCCTGCCAGATCTACCCGATTAGGTAGCCTATCAGTGCTAATTTCTTTCTTGCTCCCTGATACCTTCATTCTCTTCTATTAGTACTGGTGGCGTTCTAGGCCCCTGCACAGCTGTCATCCTGAGACTTCCTTTTGCTTTCATCTTATGAAATTTCCTCAGCTTTTGTCCTAAGTTTGATTTCTGGTTTTTTAGTTCTCATCTCTTCCTCTTGGTTTTCTCCTTTTTTTTGGTGGAGTACATGCTCAAGTAGCTTCATTAAGATAAAACCCCAGTAGAATTACAGAAGGCAAAAATGATGATCGTGCTCCAATCTGAAATGGTTGACCTCTATACCTAATGTACAGTCTTCATACTGAAATCTCTATCATTCTCTGGAGTCTTCATCCACATCTCACTTATGTTGGATCTCCTGTTTTCTGCATCCCACATTTTCCTCTTTAATGTATTCCTCTCCTTTCATTTTGATGGAGCATAACGTGGTGGCTGAGAAAAAGATATGTAGGAGGTAAATTTTTTGACACTTATCTGAACATGCGTTTATCATATCCTTATACTTGACAGTTTGGCTGTGTGTAGAATTATAAATTGTAAACATTTTCTACCCAGAATTTTGAAATAAAATCTCTACTGTGTTCTAGAGTCCAGAGCTGTTGAGAAGCCTAAGGCTATTTGACTATGAATTTTTCTATATGGCTTGTTTTTTCTTCCCTCTTCCTGGAAGCTCATAGAATCTTCTCTTTATCCCCACTGTCTTGAAATTTCACTCGGATGTGCCTTTACATAGATCTATTTTATTCCAGTAATATGGTCACTCAGCAGATACTTTCAGTCTTGGAAATTCATTCTTTTAGATCTAGGAAATGTTATTATGATGATGACTTCCTCTCTCTTTCAGAAATTCCTATTATTCAGATACTGGATATCTTAGACTAATCCTCTAATTTTAATTTTTTTCTTTCTTATTTTACATGTCTTTGTCTTTTGATTTGCTTCTGGGAAATTTTCTCAACTTTATTTTCCAATCTTGAGTTTTTCATTTCTGCTCCCATGCTGTTAATTTCTAAGAATTTTTTGTCCTGTATAATGGTTATGGCACCTTATTCTTGATGTATGCTCAGAGTATCTTTTTTTCTTTTCTAAGTTCTCTTGACATTTTCTCCTAGACCCTATTTTCTAATTGTCTGGCCTCTGTCTTCCATGCTGGGGGATTTACTTAGAGCCTGGTATCCCTACATTATCTGTTCTCTATTAGGAGTGGGGAATTGAAAGATTGGCTGTAAACTCTGACGATATTGGTGAGATTTGTCAACTTTGAGCTTCGCTTTAATCCATCTGAAGGGTTGGCAAACTACCAATGCCATTATCTTTAGGTCTTTCCTCTTGGATGGATCATGGAGTGGACTGGCTTTTGTGGGGCTAGAAACTTACACAATTAGGGACTTTTTTTGTTTGTTTTGGTTTTTGGTTTTGAGACAGTCTCACTCTGTCACCTAGACTGGAGTGTAGTGGTGTGATGTTGGCTCACCTCTGCCTCCCAGGTTCAAGTGATTCTTGTGCCTCAAGCCTCCCGAGCAGCTGGGACTAAAGACATGAGCCACCATGCCCAGCTAATTTTTGTATTTTTTGTATAGACGGGGTTTTGCCATGTTGCCTAGGCTAGTCTCGAACTCCTGAGCTCAAGTGATCCGCCTGCCTTGGCCTCCCAAAATGCTGGGATTACAGATGTGAGCCACATACCTGGCCAGGAAGCTAAATTATTTCTATAAAGATGAACTGTGAATCAATTAAACCTCTTTTCTTTATAAATTACCCAGTCTCAGGTAGTTCTTTATAGCAGTGTGAAAATGGACGAATACATGGGGAAATCGTCTTGTAAATAAGTGACAGCTGGGAAAAGATAAAAGGAGAAAAGAAAAGAGCCTGACACACAGCCCTAAAGAACACCAATATTTAGGGGGATGGACAGTAAAGGAGGGAACTACAAAGAAGAATAAGAAGGAGCTGCCTGAGAAGTACACAGAAAAAATAGTGGGTGGTTAATCAGAAGCCAAGAAAGAATTTCTAGCTCTAAGGATGAGTCAACATATAAATGCTTTAGGAGGTGGATGAAGACTGAAAATGCTCATTGACTTTTTCCCCTGTAGACTATAAATACTCCACAGAAAGACGCAATATCTGCCTTGTTCGTTCTTTTTTTAAATACTTTTTTTTTAAAGATTTTTGTGGCTACACAGTAGATACATATTGTGTTGTTCATTCTTGTATCATCACATAGAATAGAATAGATCCTCAATAAAAATAAGCTAAAGTAATGTGAGTAGACTAACACATTTAAAAGATAAAAATAGATTAAACTATGTTCGCTAAAGAGCTTCAACCTCACTCTAATTTCTTTCTTTGTGAGTTTTCCTAAGCTATTTTCTCCTAAAAATGTTAACTTCCCTTTCCCCATCCCCAAAAGATGGGTTGTTTTGCCAATAGTACCTTACAATTTTCTCAAAAAAGGTGGTCTGTATATATTAGATAAAAATTATCTAGACAAAACTCCATAACTGTTTTTCACCCCTCTAATTCAGTTACGTATGCTATTGTTGTGCCAAACTCCTACTAACCTCAATAGAGAAGATACCAGGTTCAAGAGGCCAAGAAGAGACTGGAGAGCCAGTAAATGAGACATGGGTTTGTATTAGGAGCTTACAGTCCAGTGGTGACAGAGGGAAAGAGTCCAGTGGCAGCGGGCTGGACATAAGAACCAGCTATGTATAGAAGTGGTCCAGTGGCAGTGGGGTGGACAACACATCTCCCTTCCTACGGTCCCCTGGCAGCGGGCTGGACAACATAATTGCATGGCCCAAGGGCAGGAAAACCGCAACTGCCTGTAAACATCATGCAGTTTATACAGCATTTTCACTGAACAGCCTCCCACTAAGAACCTCCACCTGGCAACCTGCATTTAACCCAAAACTCAGGGCCCTAATCCCCTGTATGGCCCATGTTCCAAGGGATGGGCCGGTGGGTGGGGGTGGGGGTTTAAGATGTTTATCATAGACACAGAATAAATTTCCAGTTTGGCCACTCCCAGATTCCCTCGCTCAGAGCACACATTCAGGTGCATCTACCATACAGGGTCATTCTCAGGGTATGCTTGCATTATTGCTATCAGATGCGTTTATGTTGCAGGTCTCTTAATGATTTACACCTCCCTGGTTCCTTGCCTGGGGTAGTCCCAGCCCTTACGAGCTGATCTGATGCCATGTTAGGTACACCTGATTTTGAATTGATTTTGGCTTTTAGAGAAATCGGATCATTTCCCCTGATTTTTTTTTTTTTTTTTTTTTTGAGACAGAGTTTTGCTCTTGTTGCCCAGGCTGGAGTGCAATGGCGAGATCTCGGCTCACCGCAACCTCCACCTCCCAGGTTCAAGCGATTCTCCTGCCTCAGCTTCCCAAGTAGCTGGGATTACAGGCATGTGCCACCACGCCCAGCTAATTTTTTGTATTTTTAGTAGAGACGGAGTTTCTCCATGTTGGTCAGTCTGGTCTTGAACTCCTGACCTCAGGTGATCCGCCTGCTTCAGCCTCCCAAAGTGCTGGGATTACAAGCGTGAGCCACCGCGCCCGGCTCCCCTGATCTTATCTTTGTATTCTTTATTATTGTATTTATTTCTGTCTGCCACATTTCATATCAAGACAGAATAACAGTGCTGCACATTAGGATCACCTGGAGAGCTTTTAAAACTTTCAATGCCCAGGTCTCACCCATGCCAGTTAAATCAGCAGGTCTGGAATAGTAAGCAGGCATCAGTGGTTAGTAAAGATCCTCAGGTGATGCCAATGTGCAGCAAAGTTTGGAAACTATTGGCACAACAGGTTTTAATCTCAGTTCTGACACTGGCCTTGCAATCTTGGATATGTAATTTTACTTCTCTGTAGAGTTAAATAACATAAAAGTACCTGTCTCAGTGAGTTGTACGAATGAAATGATTCAAAATAAAGTGATTGGATCTGTGCCTAGAACAAAATAAGGGATATGTAATTTTGGGGTGGGGTTAAGATAATCTACTCCCTACGTAAGTAGAGAAATGTCATAATTCATTCTGAGTTAAACAGCCAGCCACACCCCATCCTTTAGCGTGGGCGGGCTTAACTACTGCGTCCCAGATGGTTTGAAAGTAAGCTCCATGGACAATTCCTTCAGTGGTTAACAAATAGTCTCTGCTCTCCTAAAATTTGTATTTTATTGGGGAGATAATCAACAAATACATACATAATTTCAGGCAGTGTTCAAAGAAGCCATGCCAAAGAAATAACCTTTACTCTGAATTCAGTGTGGTCTCTGGCTAAGAATATGTCCCGGCAGAAGGGAAGCCCTTTCTATTCTCTGAAGTCTGTTTACCAAAGCATTAAATGATAAATACATTTTTTAACGGTAAAGTCACAGGTCTCACACAAATACAAAATGAACACGTGTAAAAAATTTATTTACTCATTAACCAGGGGACCAGTAAGCTGTTAGAACCAGCTCTAAGCAGAATTTAAAGCATCCACCTATATTGTTGAATCAGGACTGGGGAATGAGTTTACAAATCGATGCAAAATGGCTTTTCCCAAGCAGAGGTAAGATAACGAGGGGTCTTACAAAGTTGTATAGAGCACCACAAAAAAAAGCAGACAGCCCCGCTAGCAACAGAATGCCCAGGACGGTGTGCCAAACTATGGCTGTTTTTTCATTGAAGACATTCAGTAATTTTTTTGTCCATTTCAATGTGTTTCATAATTTCTCCCTACAAAAAAAAATCACTCATCTCTAAAAACCCAGCAGCTAAGTAGTTCTTCTACATTATCTTGCTTTCATTTATCCTTAATCCTTTTGCCTTTGGCAGGGTTGTATGGTCTTTCTTCGCCCCCACCAAGGAGGCTTCGGAGGGAAAAGAGGGTGTAAATCCAATCCCTCCACTCCTCCAGGCAGCCTCCCATTTCCGCCACAGGGGCGAGGATGGCTCAAGGCTTGGCTTGGCTTGGCTCCGTCCCTTCCCCGCAGGCCCCGCCCCCAGCCCGCGCAATAATTGAGCTGCGCGCAAAGGTCACGTTATCAGCCTGTGACGCTTCCCATCCAGTACGTGGCACGCATTGCTCAGAAAAGCCCCTTGTGCCCGCTTTCTGCCATCCGCGCTGTCTGGTGTCTCCCTTTTCCCACTAAATGCCTCTTTTCTTGCGGGTCTCATCTCGGGGATAGTGAACTACGGGGTTATACCTATCCCCAACTATCCAAGGCCCAAGAACCAGCCCTTGCCGTCACGTAACAGGCGGAGACTCGCTGAGGCGAGTTGCACTTCTAATTGGGCGTGAGGTCTTGTCAATCCCCAAGTTCTTCCAATCAGAAGTCCGGTCCATACAGCCTTCCGCTCCCCATTGGCCTGTGTGGAGGAAGAGGGGTGGGTAAGCCGAAGTCGCTGCGCTCAGTGCGCAGGCGCGAAGAAGCTGGCTGGGGCCCGAGCAGGGGGCGGGCTTGAAGACGCGTCGTTGGGTTTTGGAGGCCGTGAAAGAGCAGTTTGAGTTTGCCTGCGGGTGGAGAACGTTTGTCAGGGGCCTGGCCAAGAAAGAGGCCCGCCTGTTAAGATGGTGTCCATGAGTTTCAAGCGGAACCGCAGTGACCGGTTCTACAGCACCCGGTGCTGCGGCTGTTGCCATGTCCGCACCGGGACTATCATCCTGGGGACCTGGTACATGGTAAGGCGGGCGGGCGTGGCGCGCATGTCCGGGGGGCCTGGGGAGCGGGGCCTGGTGCGGAGGGGGTGGGACTGGAAACGGGGTGTTGGGTGGGGCGGGGACTTGGAGGGGCGCTGCTTTTTAGGGCGCGCCAACTCTGGATGAAGTCCAGGGACTTTGGAAAAGTAACCTTGTTCAGGAATCGGAGTCGGGGGAGCGGGGGGCGGTGGTAAGCATGGGGAGATTGTTCTTTGGCAAGAATTTGAGGAGAAAAGCGGGCTTGGGAGAGCAGAGGCTTTGCAGGCGAAGGGACGAGGGTGCTAGGATTTGGTGGGAATTCCTCTGTTTTGGTTCTTGTACTTCTACGATCTGAAAGGCAGCACCTCCCTTCTTCCTATCCAGTGCTCCCTGGAATTTTTTCCTCTAATGAAATAATTAGGAGCGGACCTTGATAAATGCAGTCTAGTTTCGACATTGGTCTTCCCGTTGGGAATAGCGGAAGATCCAGCGGTAACCCCGTTGTCCGCGTTTCTTGGACTTTGTTTCAGTGCCTCTCTTGCATCTCCAGAATCGCTTGGGGGCGATAGCTTTTGCCTGAGTTGACGCCTGACCAGCTTTTGTCCTGGTGCAGCCTCCTCCCTGCGCAATAGGTGCTTTTCGTAGCCGACCGGCTGTTTTCACAGAGACCTTTATTGAGAGCCCTCTCCATCGTGGCCAACTACTCTCGTATCTCCTGGGTTCCAAGATCTGTGTGATTCTGTCCTAACCAAGTTGATACTGTTTTTGCCTGGTGATTCACTAGTAATACGTTTGTGATTTTTCTTTTGTAATTCACCGTTTATAGTATCCATACACATCAAACCTAACTTGTCCATGACTTCCAAATATGGGATTCAGTTTAGGTAGTTTTAGGTTATTATGACTTTGCCGAAGCTGTGACAAACTTCCTACATGGTCGACTTGGCCACTTTAATGACTTCGCGAATGTGGTTGTGTGGGTGACGTTGGTGATACTGTGCAGTTTTTGATACTTAACTGCAAAAGAGGAAGAGAGTTATCCCAGACACAATCTGTTTTCTCTGTACTTGCTTCTTCTCCCCACTGATTGGCTTGAAATCATTAGTAAGCATTTGGACAAACGCCAGATGAGAATCATCTTAAATGAGGCAGATACTGTTTCATGGCCCACCCCCGGGGGACTGCCTGACTCCACAGGACTCCTACCTGCCCTGTTGTTTTTCACAGTCTTGTTTCTGATGTATATTTAAAAAACAACACGATTGTGTAGGTTTGCTTGTGCTGAGTTTATTTTCATGTTTCCTGTACTTTTATATTCAGAAATACCGCCTTACTGATAGAACTATATCACATTTTCCCTCAGAGACTCTTGCATTCTGTATTTTAACTGATTTGGAATACTAAACATATAGTTAATGACCATCAGCTGCATTATATTTCTAACTTCCTTTTATAGCTTCTCCATTTTGCTGAGGGGCTGGGTCTCATTTCTTTTGTTAGTCCTTAGCTCTGTCTTCTATTTCCCTAAATGAATAATTCAAACCTTGAGGATCCTCAAGCCTGTTACTCAATTCCGTCTTCCTCATCCCCAGAAGATGACTCTTTCCTATTTAAGAGAATCCATCGGCCTGGCTCTCTCCTGCAGTCTTAGTCTTCCTGTTTCTTCTCAGATCCTTCCCTCCACTCACAGAACAAAGGATTCCTAACTCCTCAAGAAGAGAATACCACCATTTCTATTTCAGCCATCCGAATGTAATTGGCTGTATTTCTTTTCAGTTTTTCTCAGGCAGATTTTTTGATGATGTGGGTTCAGCTGGAAAATGAATAGAATAGCAGGATAAAGTGGGAACTACAAACAGGAAACTCAAAATGCAGAGAGAAAAACTTCAGTAGGGGCGTTTATTCTTACAAAGTAGGGAGTGAGGAGTTTACATCTCTTCCCTACTTTAAGCCCTTGTTGTGAGAAGGGTTCACGTATCTCTGAAGACCATGCTTTAGTTTCACAATTTTAAAAAGATGCCATAGCTGTTCTTACTTTGCATAGACTTCTCAGATTGGTGTAAAACATTTTATTGTAAACTGCTTAAATCATTTGACCTGTCTTAAGTTGATTAAGAGATTTACTGACCACCTGTAGTGTAAAAGGCTTTGGTGGACATACAAAAGGAATAAATCACAGGGGCCGTGTGTCATTTGCCTTGTTTTCCTATTACCTGCCAAGTGCTAGACTCTCGAATGTTTCTTGTCTAACACAGCATCTGCCCTTAAGATATTTATGGTATCACAAAAAACTTGGAGCACAGATATGAAAAACGTACAGTGATGAGGAGAAGGAGAAGTTGATCAGTAATATCAGATTCTAATCAGAATAAGTACTGGAAAAAGGCTATTGGTTTTGTTTATTATAGTTTTGTTGATGACTTTCAAAAGTGTAGCTTGAATACCATAGCAGTGTAAAGACAGTCTCTGCCAACTTGGGGAGACATGTAACACTTACGATACAAGACCACTTAAGCCAAAATGTAGTATAATACTTCGAAGCAAAGAGGGCTTGTCCAAGTAGTGCATTTTGTTCTCAGAAGCTGCTTTACTAAGACAGAGAAACAATATGGGGATGAGCGAGTATTAAATGTCACTTCCCTCCCTACCTACCCTGTCAAGGTACTCTCTTCCTTGATTCCTGGTGAGGCAATAATTCAGTCTGCATGGGAGAATATTTGTGTTTCTTTTTACATTACCTGGGACAGACTTCTGAGATGATGATTCCCACTGTGTCATTTGGAACTTGGGGGAGCCCTTCTCCCTCGCTATCAGTGCCTGTATCTGATACAGTCTCATTACTTTCTAGCCATGGCTTCTACTGGTCTAGTGTTATTGTTAACACTATATACTAAAATATTAATTGTATGGTACAAAATAGTGCTGTAGGACATAGAGAAAGCCAGAACCAGTTATTATATGCACCGGAGGTACCAGCCCTGAAGTGTGAGCCTTTGGTATTTTAGATAGAAAAGAAGCATACCTGGTTAAGTAACAGGAAATTTCAGAATGAGCTCATGTTTAAATTCTGGCATTCCTGAAACGGTTTTCTCTATCATTTATTGAAGAATTTGAAGCCAGTTGATTTTAAACAAGTTTCTTATGAAGTATAAACTGAAATGTTTATTGAATAATTGAAAATGGACTTAAAAGTGTGCTGTGGTAGATGTACTTTGTGGTTAATGGTGTGCACTACAAGACTACATTTTGAGCATTTGTAATAATTTTATCTCTTAGGCTTAATATATGGCTAATTTTTCATGAGTGTCTCAACCATAAACAGTTTGAAGTTCTGTATCTGGGAGAGAAGTAAAAACAGGTTTCCTTAAGCTCTATTCCTTTCCAGCCCTCACCTCTGACTTCAAGTAAGCATAGCTTGTTTATATTTGTTAGTTCCTTCCTTAAACTAAGGAAGTTTTGTGCCTCTGCCTTTGCATATATTATTCCTTCTCCCTGAAATGTTGCTATCCTCCCAAGTCACTTTCTAAAAATTTTATTAAGGAAATTTTCATACATACAAAAGTAGTGAAATAGTGCAAAAACCTCCCACTTACTCATCACCCAGCTTCAACCATTAACAACATTTTGCCAAGTCCAGATAATTTAATGGTTAGCTCACATGTTTTCATGGTAAAACTTTCCTTTTTTTTTTTTTTTTTCTTTTTTGAGACGGCATCTTGCTCTGTTGCCAAGCTGGAGTGCAGTGGTGCAATCTCGGCTCACTGCAACCACCGCCTCCCAGGTTCAAGCGATTCCCCTGCCCCAGCCTCCCAAATAGCTGGGACTACAGGCACCCACCACCACGCCCGGCTAATTTTTTATATTTTAGTAGAGACGGGGTTTCACCATGTTGGCCAGGATTGTCTTGATCTCCTGACCTCGTGATCCGCCTGCCTTGGACTCCCAAAGTGCTGGGATTACAGGCGTGAGCTACCGTGCCCAGCCAAGCTTTCTTTACTTCCTAGCCAGAGGGATCTGTTTTTCTCACGGTGCACCTGCAAAAGTTTCTAGATCCTTCTCGTATGTACTTATTAAATAGTACTCAGTACATATTGGTAGGATTGTCCTTTTCTCTTATTTTTCTCTCTACAGCAAGATGTTCTCCTGGAGGGAAGAGGGTGATGTCTTTATAAGGGCAGTGGCTCACACCTGTAATCCCAGCATTTTGGGAGGCCGAGGCAGGTGGATTGCCCAGGAGTTCGAGACCAGCCTGAGCAACATGACGAAACCCCCTCTCTACCCAAAAAAAAAAAAAATATATATATATATATATATAAAATATATATTATATATAAAATACATAAATATATATAAAATATATATAAAATATATAAAAATATATATACACACACACATACATACATACATACATATATTAGCGGGGCATGGTGTGGTGGTGCATGCCTGTAGTCTCAGCTACTGGGGAGGCTGAAGTGAGAGGATCACTTGAGCCGGGGAGGCAGAGGTTGCAGTGAGCCTAGATCACCCTAACTGCTCTCCATCCTGGGTGACAGAATGAGACCCTGTCTCAAAATAAAATGTGTGTGGTGGCTAACTTATTAATTAAAACATTTGAGGTGTTCATTACACATTTATTGAATAAATGTCTCCTCCAAAAAATATTGTGAATACTCAGTTGTATCTGCATGTAACAGTAAACAACAACAAAAAACTTTTTTTTTTTTTAATTATACTTTTAAGTTCTAGGATACATGTGCACAACGTGCAGGTTTGTTGCATAGGTATATATATGCCATGTTGGTTTGCTGCACTTATCATTTACATTAGTTATTTCTCCTAATGCTATCCCTCCCCCAGCCCCCCACCCCCCGACAGGCCCTGGTGTGGGTTGTTATGTTTCCTACCCTGTGTCCAAGTGTTCTCATTGTTCAGTTCCCACCTATGAGTGAGAACATGCGGTGTTTGGTTTTCTGTCCTTGTAATAGTTTGCTGAGAAAGATGGTTTCCAGCTTCATCCATGTCCCTGCAAAGGACATGAACTAATCCTTTTTTATGGCTAAAAAATGTTTTAAAGATAGTCAATTTTGATCTTTTATCAGATAACAGGCTTTGCTTAGTTCTGTAGATTGACCCTCCTTTGGGTGCTTTCTCTGCATGGGAAGCCCTTATCTGGATGCCTCCTTAAACCAGATACACTGTTCTAATTATTATCTCAGTAGATACTAGCTCTGGGCAAATTACTGTGGGAAAACTGAAAAATGATTTTTTTTTTTAAAGTCTCCAGAGAATCTTCTGGAATAGGTGTGGCAGTGAAAGAAGAAAACAAAGAATTCCTCTCTTCAGACCCTGTGCTTCCATGGATCTGATACAGTTATTTTGTAACAAGTCAAATCTAACAGATTTCTTGTTGTACACACTTACATAAGATGTAGAAGAAGCTTTCAAAAACAATGCACACCACCTGGTTTGACTGATTAAATTTACAGTACTGTTAACATTGAGTGGTGAATCCACAGCCCATGCTGCTAAAATATTGCTGCATTCTATACCTCTCCATACCGCCAAGTTTAGAAGTTAATAATTTAATCTTTTTTTTTGTTTGTTTTGTTTTAAAGAGATGGGGTCTCGCTATGTTGCCTGTGCTGGTGTGCAATGGCACGATTATAGCACACTGTAGCCTTGAACTGGGCACAAACGATCCTCCCACCTCAGGTACCTGACCAGCTGGGACTACAGGCACACACCACTGTCCCCAGCTTAATCATTCTTTTTAAATTAACTTTTTATTATTTAATTTATTTAAATATTTATTTAAATTAACTTTTTTATTAACTTTCTTTCCTGAATACAGTGAAAGGAAAAAATGAATCAAGAATAAATATTTGTAATAGTTAGTACATAGTTGGATATTTTCAGAGAAATTTTATATTGTAAGACTACAGTTAATTTTATGTATTTTTTGAAAAGCTAAACATGTAATTTAGAAATATCAACTTTAATCAGAGGCAAGTTGCCGGGGCTTACATATGAGCACAAGGTAGGCATTCATTGGTGAATATCTTTAAGATCAAAGGATGCCAGGAGCGGTGGCTGGTGCCTGTCATCCTAGCACTTTAGGAGGCCAGTGCAGTAGGATCACTTGAGGCCAGAAGTTCAAGACCAGACTGGACAACATAGTGAGACTCTGTCTCTACAAAAAAAAAATTTTTAAGTCACAATGATGGGTTTTCCAGTGTAATACTTTAAGATGTAAGTTGGGGTTCTAATGAAATGATGCGATCTAATGGAATATAATTAACTCATAGAAGATTTGGAAAAAGCTTTTAATGAAGTATTGTTGAAATTTATTTCACCATTTCTTGGTCCTTTTGATTAGCCCTACGATTTGTTTTGTTTAATATTTAGTGGTATGACCCACAGTGAAATGCAACTTGAAGTGTCTCTGGTACTAAAAGAAGATATTAGTGGATGAGCGTGTGACTTATCCATGGAAGAGAAGAAAAGTGAAGAGTTTTTTGTTTTGTTTTTTAAGAGACAGACTTAGTATTGTTGCCCAGGCTGGTCTCTAGCGCTCAGGTGATCCTTCCCACCTCAGCCTCCCAAGTAGCTGGGACTATAGGTGTGAGATTTTTAGAAATCCTTCATGTGATAAAAATATTTAAGAAAGGAAAATAGAACTCCTAAATATTTTTGGCATGTCATTCCCTTCATTTAGTAATTGGGTTTGCATGCTTTTCTTGACAAAGGAATTTCTGTACCACAGAGAGCTTTTTCACTGTGACTATACTGTGTTTAGCAAAGAAGAGTTTGCCTAATTGATTTCAAACTGATTTCCATACACAGAACGTATAACGTTTTAGTAGATATATCTGATTGTTCAGTAATTAATTCACCTAGTTGTATTAGCTCATACTCATACACCACACATGCTGGCCAAAACCCATTGCAGCAAATGTGGGCAACAAAAAACATCAGCCTTCAACTGGGGAGAGCCACCTTGCAAAAGTGATTGTTCCTGGTAAGTCCTCTCAAGAATTGAAAGATATCATGCCTTGCCTCTGAACAATGCAAGGAAAGAGGCATGCTGCTGAACATAGAGAGTAAAGTCTAAACATTTTATAGCCTTAGATAATGGTTTCTTTGGGAAAGACCTTAAAATAGGAATTACTGGGGAATGTTTATTAATAATCACGTAGTGCTGAGAAGGAGGATGTCTTAAAAACCAGACTTGTGTCCTGATTCTCCCATCTGTCAGCTCAGCAAGCTTAACACAAGTTATATAGCTTTACTGAATCTTAGTTTCCCCATCTACACATAGGCTTTGGTAATATTTGCTTCACGGGTTGTGAGGAATAAGTGAAGTAATATACGTAAATACACATGTCATAAAGCATATCCTCAATAAATGTTGGTTGATTCCAAATTTCATATTGTGACATTGTTTAGATCGCCTACCCTAAAATAAAACTTGATTTGCTTATCTAGCGGATGTTAGTGAAATGACCTCAGCTGATAAAAGGAAAATGCATTTCCTGTGTGTTTATCATTCAAGGTGAAACAGGAGAGAAGTATATAATAGTTTGTTTAAAATACTATTGATAGCTGGCCGACACAGTGGCTCACACCTGTAATCCCGGCACTTTGGGAAGCCAAGACTGGTGGATCACTTGAGGTCAGGAGTTTGAGACCAGCCTGGCCAACATGGCGAAACCCCACCTCTACTAAAAATACAAAAATTAGCCAGGCTTGATGGTGCATGCCTGTAGTCCCAGCTACTCAGGAGGCTGAGGTGTGAGAATCGCCTGAACTCAAGAGGTGGAAGCTGCAGTGAGCCGAGATCGTGCCACTGCACTCCAGCCTGGGTGACAGAGCGAGGCTTGGTCTCAAAAAAAAAAAAGTCCCAGCTACTTGGGAGGCTGAGGTGTGAGAATTACTCGAACCCAAGAGGTGGGAGCTGCAGTGAGCCGAGATTGCACCGCTGCACTCCAGCCTGGGCGACAGAGCAAGGCTCAGTCTCAAAAAGAAAAAAAGTCCCAGCTACCCCAGGGGCTGAGGCAGGAGAATCGCTTGAACCCAGGAGGTGGAGGCTGCATTGAGCCGAGATTGCGCTACTGCACTCCAGCCTGGGTAACAGAGTGAGACTCCATCTCAAAAACTAAATAAATAAAAATAAAATACTACTGATACGAACTTAACCCTTGAAAATTCCAGATGTTCACATTTTCACAAGGGGAAGGAGGGAAAATTCTGTGAACTTTACTATGCTAGGTAAGGAAGCCTAACTCCAATCCTACGTGAGATTTCTGTCTTGAGTCATTAACAATACTCTTTCTGAGTACTTAAATGCAGTGAAGCCTCCTGGGATACCGCAGGGATTGGCCAACAACTGTAGGCACAACTCATTTCCTTTTAAAATGGATTTACAACCCTGGGAGACTAGGAAAATTCACCAGATATTATGATGGGATTTCAGCAGGATGTTCCTCTGAATAGCTGAACAATTTTATTCAGAAGTTGCTGGTTAATGGGAAGGGGCAGCCTCTGGCAGCTTTGTCCTCAGCTCTCTTCTCTTTTGTTAGTAACTTAGATGGAAATACTGATTACATACTGATCCTAAATTCAGGAAGTTGAGACAGGTAGTAAACCTGTAGTGTGTCAGAATTCACATCCAGAAAATCTTCATAGGCAAGAATGTAATAAGATGAAACTCAATTACAGGTATATTAAGGCCTATGCTTGGGCCTCTGAATCCAACTGTATGGGTACAGGTAGTAGCTTAGCACAATCAAGTGTGAAAAAGAACTTGGTGTTTTAGGGAGTTACTCTCATGTGATATTCAGAAAATTTATAAAGCCAATGCAGGCTGGGTGCGGTGGCTCATGCCTGTAATCCCAGCATGTTGGGAGGCTAAAGCAGGAGGATCTCTTGAGGCCAAGAGTTCAAGACCAGCCTAGGCAATTTGGTGAGACCTTGTTTCTAACAAAAACAAAAAACCTCAGTACAACTTCAGGTTGCATTAATTGAAATTCGTTAGCCAGAATATGAGAACTGAGATCCCATTGTGTTCTGACCAGGGTGACTTTACCTCATTTTAATATATGTCCGTCAAACTGGAGCGTGTGTAAAGAGGAAAACAAGGGAAATAGGTAGCTAGGAAACATGCTAGTCAGAGGAATGGCTTAAAGATCTGCATATCTATTCTAGAGAACACAGTATTTGGAGGCTGTTTTCAGGTATTGGAGCACTTATTTAGAAGGGAGAGCACATTATCTCAAAAGGTAGATTTAAGGCCGGGTGTGGTGGCTCATGCCTGTAATACCAACACTTTGGTAGGCTAGGGCTGGGTTTATCACTTGAGGTCAGGAATCAGAGACCAGCCTGGCCAACATAGTGAAACCCCGTCTCTACTAAAAATACAAAAATCACCCACGTATGGTGGTGGGCACCTGTAATCCCAGCCACCAGGTGGCTGAGGTAGGAGGATCACATGAGCCTAGGAAGGGGAGGCTGAGATTGCACCACTGCACTCCAGCCTGGGCAGCAGAGTGAGACTCCATATCTCACACACACACACACACACACACACACACACACAAGTAAGACTAGTAGATGAGTTGTGACTTTCAGTATCTTGGTAATTCTCTTAAGCATTTGAGTCTAGCTCAAGAGGAAATAGTTCTCTGTCACCGGATGAGATGCTGTGGAGGGGTTTTGGGCATCTGATGAATAAATATAACAGATGAACAGTAACTTCTTCAAACCCAAAAATCCTAAGATTGGTATATGAATAAATAGGTTGCTTTGAACATGAACCATTTGTGATGATTCTTTAGTTTTAATTTTATTCTGGTGTATTGGTTAAGCATCTTATCTCTGAAATGGTTAATATTATACTTTATAAAATATTTATTTTTAAATTATTCTCATAGTGGTAATTGTGTATTGTTTTATCTCACAGGTAGTGTCCCACTATTCCCACTATTTTATAACTTTGTTACTTCAAGTAAGACAATCTTAAATATGAGAGGACATCTAGACATTGTGCTCAGATTGTGTCGTGATGGTAATTAACGTAACTGATAGAATGTTATCTTTTCCAGGTAGTAAACCTATTGATGGCAATTTTGTTGACTGTGGAAGTGACTCATCCAAACTCCATGCCAGCTGTCAACATTCAGTATGAAGTCATCGGTAATTACTATTCGTCTGAGAGAATGGCTGGTATGTGTTTAATTGAAAAAAAAAAAACAATCTCCCCTGCTAATTTTTATATACAGTCCTGTGTTGTTTAATGATGGGGACACATTCTGAGAAATGTCACTGGGTGATATTGTTGTGTGAACATCATAGGGTGTACTTAAACAAACCTAGATAGCGTAGCCTACTATACACCTAGGCTGTGTGGTAGAGGCTCCTAGGCTAAAACCTGTACAGCAGGTTACTGTACCAAATACTGTAGGCAGTTGTCATACAGTGGCAAATAAGTGTGTATCTAAAGATAGAAAAACATAGTAATACTGTAAATACACTATTACAGTGTTATGGAACCATCATAATATATGCAGTCCATTGTTGACCAAAATGTTGGCACATGTCTCTCTCTCTCCACACACACTAGTTATTTAGAGGATTGATTAGATTATGCTTAAGTTACATTTCAGAAAGTTAAAATGGTTATATAATAAGGGTAACAAGTTAAATTATATTTGTCATTCTTGCTGAGGCAGGAAAGTATTTTGATGGGTTTTTCAGAGATATTCAGTGAGGATTACAATAGAGCATTTCTAGCCAGAAAATGTAATGGACTATTAGGTTTTTCAGAAATGTGTAAAATGTACCTTGAAATCAGAATAAGCATGCAGGCTTTATAAGACTTTTTTTTTTTAATGTAGCTACTAATAGAAAGGAGAAGAAAATTGCTATGGTTACAATATATGTGTCCCTCCAAAATTCACATGTTGGAGCTTAACCTCCAAGGTGATGATATTAAGAGGTAGGACCCTTGGGTGGTGATTAGGCCATGAGGGCTCTACCCTTATGAATTGGATAAACGCCTTTCTTTTTTTTGAGACAGAGTTTTGCTCTTGTTGCCCAGGCTGGAGTGCAATGGTGCGATCTCGGCTCACTGCAACCTCTGCCTGCCGGGTTCAAGCGATTCTCCTGCCTCAGCCTCCTGAGTAGCTGGGATTACAGACACGTGCCACCACACCCGGCTAATTTTTTGTATTTTTAGTATTTTCTCCATGTTGGTCAGGTTGGTCTCGAACTCTCGACCTCAGGTGATCCACCCACCTCAGCCTCCCAAAGTGCTGGGATTACAGGCGTGAGCCACAGCGCCCAGCCAGCGCCCTTCATTTTAAAAATCACATTTATTTATTTGTTTAAAAAAAGTTTTTTAGAGGAAAGGTCTTACTTTATTGTCCCAACTGGAGTGCAGTGGTACAGTAATAGCTCACTGTAACCCAGAATTCCTGAGCTCAAGTGATCCTCCCACCTCAGCTGCCTGAGTAGCTCAATTTTTGTGGAGATCGGATCTCCCTGTCTTTACCAGGCTGGTCTTGGGCTCCCGGCTTCAAGTGACCCTCCCACCTCAGCCTCCCAAAGTGCTGAGATTACAGGCGTGAGCCGCTGTGCCCAGCCCATAGCAGACTCTTGAAAGCCGATTATTTGAATTACAAATTTTGCTTTCAAATTTGATAATACCCGTTTAATTTCATATTTTGTTTTTACCTGAATTCTTCTAAGTGGAAGTTTGCATGTTGTAGCAGGGAAGTCCTTTAAATTCTTAACATTTATCAATTCTGTATCCTCTAAGAAAAAAGTAAAGAGGACTATTCCTAGTTTAGTGCCTAATATTGATGATGTTTTACTGCCCAGTGATAAGATTATATATACATGCTGCACATGGTGGCTCATGCCTGTAATCCCATCACTTTGGGAGGCCGAGGCAGGTGAATCACTTGAAGTCAGGAGTTTGAGACTAGCCTGGCTAACATGGTGAAATCCTGTCTCTATTAAAAATACAAAAATTAGCTGGGCATGGTGGCGCAGGCCTGCAATCCTAGCTACTCTGGAGGCTGAGGCAAGAGAATCGCATGAACCTGGGAGGCAGAGGTTGCAGTGAGCTGAGATTGTGCCACTGCACTCCAGCCTGGGTGACAAAGTGAGATTGTCTCAAAGAAAAAAAAAAAAGGTTATATATACATTTACCCAATAGGGAATATTCAGCAGTTGTTCTAGTCATTCATCATTATTAGTGCCCTCAGTATTTTTTTTTCTTTTTTCATTTTTAAAACATCTTTTGTGCATACGGGGTCTTGCTATATTGCCCACGTTGGTCTTGAACTCCTGGCCTCAAGTGATTTTCACACCTTAGTCTCTCAGAGTACTGAGATTACAGGTGTGGGTTGCCATGCCCATCCCCCCCCCCCCCCCAGTTTCTTAATCTCTGCCCAGACAGATCACCCGATGTTGGGAGTTTAGACCAGCCTGGCCAACATGGTGAAACCTCGTCTCTACTGGAAGTACAGAAATTAGCTGGATGTGGTGGTGCTTGCCTATAATTCCAGCTACTTGGGAGGCTGAGGCAAGAGAATCGCATGAACCTGGGAGGCAGAGGTTGCAGTGAGCCGAGATTGCGCCACTGCACTCTAGCCTGGGCGACAGAGCAAGACTCTGTCTCAGGAAAAAAAAAAAACTGTCCAGAGTCACAGAATCAACTACAGATTTGTGCTAAGAAACTCAGTAAGTCAGGCACGGTTTGAATTGCTTGAGATTACTTGGCTGTTTTGTGAAAAAATTAGTGAACATGGATTAATGGAGAGTTGGAACAACCTGAGGAAGAGTTGAGGAACAAAGAAGAAAGTAGTGTGTGTTAACATAGATACTAGGGTGCAGGAAGCAATGAATTTTAGTGTTTGGGAGGTTGGGTGGGGAGGCAAGGTTAATGGCGAAATTTGAATTTCAGGTTATATTTATTTAGAGCAAGAGGTAATGTATGTAGCATTCTGAGTTTAATACATCTGTCTTTTAAGCAATTGCAGCCATTCCTTCCAGCTAAACCCTACTCATAAGACCTATCTTGTGTTATTTCTTCATATTTTTTCCTGATGCTTCAGGCGAAGCAAATTGTTTCTGCCTCTGTTGTAGCACTTGACACATTGGAGTATAATGATCTGTTTGCGCATCTTCAGATTCCTGGGCTCGTAAGGGCACAGGGACCTGTTTCTCTAGCAGAGAATGTGGTTCATGTGCCATCCTAAACCCATGTCAGTGAGTTGTTGTAGCGATTTAACAAATAAGTGCTTTGTGTGAATGTCTCAAGGTTCATTACTTCATGCTGAGACTTTGATTTTTTTTTTTTTTTTACCCTCTTGGCCTTAGATCTTTTTATAGCCAATTTTGAAAATATTTAAATTTAATAATTTAAAGCTTGCTTTAAGTGAAGTTTTGTTCTTTTTGTTGTGTAAGTAGCTTAATTAGATTTTTGTTTTTGTTTTCTTAGATAATGCCTGTGTTCTTTTTGCCGTCTCTGTTCTTATGTTTATAATCAGTTCAATGCTGGTTTATGGAGCAATTTCTGTAAGTATACTGTATTTTCAGCTTTTAGAGTTTGACCTTAGGGGAGCTTAGTAATTTCCTATATGTAATACAATGTTACGGTTGTTATTTTTTCTCCAGTATCAAGTGGGTTGGCTGATTCCATTCTTCTGTTACCGGCTTTTTGACTTCGTCCTCAGTTGCCTGGTTGCTATTAGTTCTCTTACCTATTTGCCAAGAATCAAAGAATATCTGGACCAATTAGTAAGTGTATATGTTCATTAAACTTATTTTTTTCCATTTTGAGTAAAATGTTTACATTTAAATTCTGAATCAGCCTTAGGCATTATTTTTAACTACTCCACTTGCTTTTGAAAGTGTCTTAAAATAATTATTTCTGCTCTCTTAGCTACTGTGACAAAACTGGCAAGATGAAAATAGAGTAATTTCTTACCATACATTTGGATAATTCAGTATTAAGAGTTCCTAGAAATGGATATTATGGAACTAGTAGTTCAGCTTTTGTTTTTGAGCATCCAAAGGTACAGTAATTTGACTGTGTATGACACTCTTTAAGTGACTAGCTTTTTGTCTTTACAGACATCTGTAGCAAGTATTCCAATGCCTACTATGTTTTTAGCCCTTTGCTAGGCACTGTTGATGAATGGTGTGGATATAAAGATAACTGCCTCGTCTTTAGTGAGCAAACTGTAATATTTGGGGAGTCAAGATACATGAAGATGTTACCTGTGATAACAAGCGGGAGCTGTCACAGCAGCAGCAAATAAGGAACTTCGATTAATGTCATATGGAGCGGGGCAGGGAAAACTCTGAGCTGAGTGGCCAAGGAGGGCTTCATGGAGGTGGTCAGAAGGAGATATGGGATCTAGGTAGATGAAATTGGCAGGAGTATCCTCAGTTTATTTCCAAAGTGCTGTCTTTCAGAACTTTTCTTCCCACTACCAGATTTCCTGCCTAGCCCATTTTCCACACCACCAAATTCGTCATTCATTTATTCAGAAAACATTTGCTGGTTGCTCTTACGTGCAAGGCACTCTGCTAGGTCATAGAGATGCATCAGTGGAGCTTACTTCCTGGTGAAGGAATCAGGAAGTTGACAGTTACTGATACACCATTGTAGGTTACTATGGGAGTGGATATCACATGGGTACTAAACCTGGGCTGGGAAGTGAGATTTGAATTGTACTCAGGAGTTTGAACAGGAATTAAGATAAAGTATAGAAGACAATGTTCCAGATAAAAGAGAGACCTTGAGGCAAGAAGCAGCATAGTGAGGGCACTAGAAGCTGGCCATGGTGGCTGGCACACAGAGGGAGGCTGGGGAAGGCTAGAGAGAGGTGGCCAGGGGCAGGGCCTGTTGGCCTGGTCAGTCACGGTCAGCGGCTTCTTCTGTCTGGCTCTGTGCTCATGTCATCTCCTGGGGGGAGAAATTTCAAGTGTTGCCTCCCTGCCTTCTGAATAAAATCCTTAGCATAGCATTCCCTCATGAGCTCCACCTTCTGTGTTTTTCTTTTTGTTTATAGATGAAGATCAAAAAAACAGCTTTTTTCCCAAGGAGACAACCTGGCTAGGGTTTGGGGAGTAGTGGGTTCTTTAAAAATTTTTTCTATTTTTTTCAGTCCTTTGGGATTTCTGTTTATGTTGCTTTTTAAATGAAAATGTAATTAGGCCTTCGTGTTGACATTTCCATTAAAAACAAGCATAACTTAAAAAAATTAAATTAGCTTTATAGAAAAGAACATAAAAATTTATTATTCCTTTTACAGACCCTGGTGTTTTCTCTCCTCTGTTTTGTTCACTTAGTGCCTCAGACTGGAAGGTATTTCCTGTGTTGGTTAGCTTTTAAATCTGAAATTCTTTTATAACACCTTTCTCCCTGAACTTAGCTCATTGCCTTGTACACAGGGCTGAATAAGTATTTAAATGAATATAGCTGATGCTTTTCAGTAGAACAGAGTATGTCTGCAGTAAAACTTATGTCTTGCCTGGCATTGTAACCAGTGGATGTATTTTTGCCCCTGTCTGATGAGAGTTGAGACAAACGATTGACATTTAGAAAAATGATTTTCCCCTTGTATCATTAAAATGGCCCAGTTTATCTGTAGAACTTATATAGACCTGAGCATCTCCTGAGTTAATGATGCAAGTCACACAGGGACAGATCTCTAGTGCCATATAGGCGATAGTGTTGTTCCAAAGGCCAGAAGGAAAATAGTGAAAAGTAAACAGAAAACGAGCTAAATTTAGACTTTTCGGAGCGTTGTGGGTTACAATCAAATGTACTCTAAGTGATTGTTAGCATGCATTAATGGTGATAAGGCTTAAAATTTAAAAGCACTTTGAATTAAATTCTGCTTATACATTTTTATTAAAATACCACTTTTGACTTTGGTGCCTTTGTATTCTTCAGATGCTCTTCAGGTTATCAGCAAGTGCTAGTGTGATGGCTGACTTGTAAATGTGTGTGTGTTTTTTTAATAGCCTGATTTTCCCTACAAAGATGACCTCCTGGCCTTGGACTCCAGCTGCCTCCTGTTCATTGTTCTTGTGTTCTTTGCCTTATTCATCATTTTTAAGGTACGTTGCTGACAAATCTTTAGGGGTGACTGAGATTGACACTGTGAATCTAAACCTTTTTGCTGCCTTTCACCTTACAAGTCACAGGAGATTGAGGATTTGTGGGGACACTTTATTCTGGCACACGAGCAGAGATAGCTTCTAGGGAATGGTTTCTGTTGTGTTTCCAAGGAATGGTTGTAACTGTCAGGATCCTTCTCTAAGTGAAAGGACCTACTTTTTATGTTTTTGAAAAGGGGTTCATGATTTGTATTGAAAATCTGTTAAAATTCCCAAGGTTCAGAAACCCAGAATTTCTTCTGCAGCACAGTGGGTTGACCTGAATTGAAACTCCATCTCTGGTTTCTCTCTGAAATGTTGGCGATGAAACTCATGACACTTAAATGAGAGCAAGTACGGAAAGGGCCTGCCTGTGCTGGGTCCACACAGAGTTCAGCTCCCTTCTACACAGAGGACGTGTGGGGAAAGCATTCGAAGTCACCGGCATTTTAGAGCAGGTAGTCTGTTGAGTTTCTAGCAGATGTCAACTTTGTTTTTATTCTTCCAGGCTTATCTAATTAACTGTGTTTGGAACTGCTATAAATACATCAACAACCGAAATGTGCCGGAGATTGCTGTGTACCCTGCCTTTGAAGCACCTCCTCAGGTTAGCTACTGTTGGATAGAGTAAAAGGTCACGCGTCACTGTTGACTGTCCAAGAGAAGAACCTGGAGCTTGACTTTCTCTTCCATGCTGTAACCTATGGTTTGGGTATGAACCCTGGGTACTTTTATGAACAGCTTAAAATCCACAGGATTCAACATTTTCCACTTGGAATCCTGAGTACATGGGTCGCTTGTCTCATCCAGTTTGGCTGTTAGGTTTACTCATTAGAGGTCCTCATTAGTGTCATGTTTGTAGGGGAGACAAGACAGGAAACAGCTGTGTTAGGCTCATGTGGCCTGGGGCTTCTAAGGATGGGGAGTTCCATTGACTGAAACTTGTGTTGTTTTCAGAAAACATCCATATGATCCAAAGGGGGAGCTGACCTGTCTGGGGAGATGAATACAGTGGTTTCATGGGTCTTTTGGGGAAGCCTACCTTTCACAGCCCTCTAATTGCTACTGTACTACCTTCCCAGGTTTTCAGCATATAAAATATATGTGGCCCATCTAGGGCCAGGCTTTCACACTTGGAGTCACTTAGATTGGAATGCCACTCCTCCACTGCATAGGTGTGCCTGTTACCCTCGAAGACATAAGTTCATGATCTTCTGACTACAAACTGATTCTGATGAAAGTCAGGATCCAGGAGCTAGCATCTTATTGGGGGTTTCTTGTTGCATGGTTTAACCCAACTCCTTAACACCTGAAGTGTAATTGGCACTGGCACTTTATCAGTCACACTGGAACGAGGGCAGAGCAGTGGCACCCACTGCCTGCCTGTCTAGCAATCCTTGTCCCGAAGCAGAACTCTCTCTCCCCCGCTCCCTCTCTCAACCCTCCCCTTCGCTAGCAGTCTTGGTAAAATTCCAGGTTATTCAGGCATCTACTTGGGAACATCTTAGCTAACAGTTTCTTCAGCTCTTCTTTATGGTTTTGTATAACCCTATTTAGGGCATAAAGTCTGAAAGCTGAATTATCTCACAAAGGATTTTAAAGGAGAATTAAATCTGATACAGTTTTTTTTCTCTCTTTAGTACGTTTTGCCAACCTATGAAATGGCCGTGAAAATGCCTGAAAAAGAACCACCACCTCCTTACTTACCTGCCTGAAGAAATTCTGCCTTTGACAATAAATCCTATACCAGCTTTTTGTCTTGTTTATTTTACAGAATGCTGCAATTCAGGGCTCTTCAAACTTGTTTGATATAAAATATGTTCTCTTTTGTTTAAGCATTTATTTTCAAACACTAAGGAGCTTTTTGACATCTATTAAATGTCTTTTTGTTTTTTTGTTAAGTCTTTTACATTTTAATAGTTTTTGAAGACAATCTAGGTTAAGCAAGAGCAAAGTGCCATTGTTTGCCTTTAATTGGGGGGTGGGAAGGGAAGGAGGGTACTTGCCACATAGTTTCCTTTTTAACTGCACTTTCTTTATGTAATAGTTTGCGTTTTGTTACTTGCCACCCTGAGTACTTTCGGGAAGACTGACTTAAAATATTCAGGGTGAATAAGTAGTTGGGTATAAGATCTGAATTTTTCATCTGTGGAAACAAGAAAAATATTTGACATTTTGACTGTGGAAGATGATGGTTGCATGTTTCTAATTTGTGTATGTTTCCATTTTTGTGATAAGATGATTTAATAAATCTCTTTAAATACTTAGGGTTGTCATTTTTTTAATCTGTTACTTTTTTTTAAGATAAACCCTGACATTTTCCATTACAGTGTATTCAGAGTGCCAGTGTTTTTTTTTTAACTTTGAGAATACAGTTGGCCCTTCGTATCCATGGGTTCTGTATCCATGGAGTTAATCGACTGTGGATTGAAAATATTTGGGGTGAAAAATGGATAGTTGTATCTGTACTGAACATGTACAGACTTTTTATTCTTGTCATTGTTCTCTAAAAAATACACTATAACAATTTATGTAGCATTCACATTATATTAGATATTGTAAGTAATCTAGAGATCATTTTAAAAATATAGGAGGATATGCATGGGTCATATGCAAATACTATACCATTTTATTATAAGGGACTTGAGCAACTGTGGATTTGGGTATCTGGAGGGAGAACCTGCAACCAATCCCCCATAGATACCAAGGGACAACTGTACAATGATGCACACTTAATTAGAAATCATTTTCTTCATTAACTCAAACTAAATTTGTGGTGAAGATATTTCTTGAATCACAGGACAGAAATTAATATCGGTGGTTTGAAAAGTGATTGCTGTAGCAATCTTTTTTTTGTCTTTTTTTTTCTTTCCAACTTCTTAGGTTCAGAGGGTACATGTGCAGGTTTGTAACATGGGTAAATTGTGTTGCAGGGGTTTTGTCAGTGTTTTGTCATCCAGGTCGTGAGCATAGTACCTGATAGCTAGTTTTTTGATCCTTACCCTCTACTCTCAGGTAGGCCCTGGTATCTATTACTCCCTTCTTTGTGTCCATGTGTGCTTAGTGTTTAGCTCCCACTTATAAGGGAGAGTATTTGGATTTCTGTTCCTGCATTAATTCGCCTAGGATAATGGCCTCCAGCTCCATCCATGCTCCTGCAGAGAACATGATCTTGTTCTTTTTTATGACTGTAGTATTCCATAATATATATGTACCACATTTTCATTATCCAGTCCACTGTTGATGGGTATTTAGGTTGATTCCATGCTTTTGCTATTGTGAATAGTGCTGTGATGAACATATGTATATGCATGTGTCTTTATGGGAGAATGATTTATATTCCTTTAGGTATATACCTGGTAATAGGATTGCTGGGTTGAATGGTAGAATGTTTTAAGTTTGAGAAATCCCTTATGCTGCTTTACACAGTGGTGGAACTAATTTACATTCCCACCAACAGTGTGTAAGTGTTCCCTTTTCTCTGCAACCTTACCAGCATCTGTTTCTTTTTACTTTGTAATCGTAGCCGTTCTGACTGGAGTGAGATGGATTTCTCTGATTATTAGCATTTCTCTAATGACTAGTGATGTTGAGAATTTTTTTCATTTACTTATTGGCCGTGTGTATGTCTTTTGAGGAGTGTCTATTCATGTCCTTTACCAATTTTTTTTTTTTTTTTTTTTTTTTTTTTGAGACAGGGTCTCACTCTGTCACCTAGGCTGGCGTGCAGTGGCACGATCTTAGCTCTCTGCAACCTCCACCTCCTGGGTTCAAGCGATTCTCATGACTCAGCCTCCTGTGTAGCTGGGACTACAGGTGTGCGCCACCACATCTGGCTAATTTTCGTATTTTTAGTAGAGATGGGGTTTCACCATGTTAGCCAAGCTGGTCTCGAACTCCTGACCTCAAGTGTTCCAGCCTCCTCAGCCTCCCAAAGTGCTGAGATTACAGGTGTGAGCCACTACACCCGGCCTCCTTTGCCCACTTTTAATGTTTTGTTGTTGTTGTTTTGTTTTTTGCTTAAGTTCCTTATAGATTCTGAATATTAGACCTTTGTCATATCCATAGTTTGCAAATATTTTCTTCCATTCTGTAGGTTGTCTGGTTACTCTGTTGATAGTTTCTTTAGCTGAGCAGAGAAGCTCTTTAGTTTAATTAGGTCCCATTTGTCAATTTTTATTTTTGTTGCAATTGCTTTTGGTGTCTTCTTCATGAAATCTTTGCCAGGGCCTACATCCAGAATGGAATTTCTTAGGTGTCCTTCTAGGGGTTTTGTTTGTTTTGTTTTTTCAGTTAGGTTTTACACGTAAGTCTTGATATGGGTTTGGATTTGTGTCCCCATCCGAATCGTATGTTGAATTGTAATCCCCAGCGTTGGAGGTGGTGCCTGGTGGGAGGTGATTGGATTATGGCGGTGGTTTCTCATGGTTTAACATCATCCTTCTTGGTGCTGTTCTCGTAATAGTGAGTTATTGCGAGATCTGTGTGTGTAGCACCTCCCCCTTCTCTCTCTTGCTCCCGCTCCTGCAATGTAAGATGCCTGGCTTCCCCTTTGCCTTCTGCCACGATTGAAAGCTCCCTGATGTCTCCCCAGAAGCTGATGCTGCCATGCTTCCTGTACAGCCTGTGGAGTGAGCCAGTTAAACCTCTGTTCTTTATAAATTACTCAATCTCAGCTATTTCTTTACAGCAGTGTAAGAACAGACTAATAGAAGTCTTTAATCCATCTTAAGTTATTTTTATATATGGTGAAGGTGTCCAGTTCTAATCTGCATTTGGCTAACCAGTTATCCTAGCACAATTTATTGAATAGAGTCCTTTCCCCATTACTTATTTTTGTCAACTTTATTGAAGATCAGATGGCTGTAGGTTGTGTGGCTTTATTTCTCGGTTCTGTATTTGGTTCCATTGGTCTGTCTGTTTTTGTACCAGTACCATGCTGTTTTGATTACTGTAGTCTTGTAGTATAGTTTGAAGTTGGATAGTGTGATGCCTTCAGCTTTGTTCTTTTTGCTTAGGATTGCCTTGGCTATTCGGGCTTTTTTTTGGTTCCGTATGAATTTTAAAATAGTTTTTTCTAATTCTGTGAAAATGTCATTGGTAGTTTAATAGGAATAGCATTGAATCTGTAAACTGCTTTGGGCAGTATGGCCATTTTAACAATATTGATTCTTCCTATCTGTGAGCATGGAATCTTTTTCCATTTGTTTATGTCGTCTCTGATTTCTGTCAGCAGTGTTTTGTAATTCTCATTATAGAGATCTTTCACCTTTCTGGTTAGCTGTATTCCTAGCTACTTAAGTCTTTTGTGGCTATTGTGAATGGGATTGCATTCTTGATTTGACTCTCAGCTTGGATATTATTGTTGTATAGAAATGCTACTGATTTTTGTGTATTGATTTTATATCCTGAGACTGCTGAAGTTTATATCTAGGAGCTTTGAGGCAGAGACTATGGGGTTTTCTAAGTTTAGAATCACATTTTCTGTGAAAAGAGATATTTTGACTTCCTGTCTTCCTATTTGGATGCTTTTTATTTTTTTTCTCTTGCCTGATTGTTCTCACTAGGACTTCCAGTACTGTGTTGAATAGGAGTGGTGAGAGTGGGCATCCTTGTCTTGTTCCAGTTCTCAAGCAGAGTGCTTCCAGCTTTTGCCAATTCAGTGTAATGTTGGCTGTGGATTTGTCATAGATAATTCTTATTGTTTGAGGTTATGTTCCTTTGATGCCTCATAGTTTTTTAAGGGTTTTTGCCATGAAGGGATGTTGAATTTTATTGAAAACATTTTCTGTGTCTGTCGAGATGATCATGTGGTTTTGTTTTTAGTTCTGTTTATATGATGATTTACATGCATTGATTTCCATATATTGAACCAACCTTGGATCCTAGGAATAAAGTCCACTTGATCACAGTGGATTGGCTTTTTGATGTGTTGCTGGGTTTTGGTTCATAAAAGGCAGTTTCCCTGCACACACTCTGTTGCCTATTACCCAGTTCCAAAGTCGATTCCACAATTTCAGGTCTCGTTATTTATGTTCATCAGGGATATTGGCCTGAAGTTTTCTTTTTTTGTTGTGTTTCTGCCAGGTTTTGGTATGAGAATGATGCTGGCCACATAGGATGAGTTAGGGAGGAATTCTCCTCAAGTTTTTGGAATAGTTTCTGTAGGATTGGTACCAGCTCTTTATGTGTCTGGTAGAATTTGGCTGTGAATCTGTTTGGGACTTTTTCCAGTTGGTAGGAGTATTATTATTACTGATTCAATTTCAGAACTCAGGCTGGACACAGTGGCTCATGCGTGTAATCCCAGCACTTTGGGAGGCCAAGGCAGGTGGATTGCTTGAGGCCAGGAGTTCGAGACCTGCCTGGACAATATGGTAAAACCCTGTCTCTACTAAAAATACAAGGTCAATGTGAAAGAAAAAATATTAAAAGCAGCTAGAGAGAAGGTGCAGGTCAGCTACATCAGGTTAACAGCAGACCTTTCAGCAGAAACTCTACAAGCCAGAAGAGATTGGGGACCTATATTCAGCTTTCTTAAAAATTCCAACCAAGAATTTCATATCCAGCCAAACTAAGCTTCATAATCAAAAAAGAAATAAAACCCTTTTCAGTACCTAGGATGCAACTCCACTACAGCTCATGTGTCCTGTGTCCCCTGTTAAGGAACAAGTTGGAGATGAGGACCTCTTATTCTCTTTTCCCATCTATATTTGGCACAGTGACCCACAAAAAGCTGAGGGGGGAGGGAATTAAATGTTTTCTGAATGAAAGAATTTCCCCTCCACAAATTTTATACTGCTAATAGATCATTTTCAATATAATTGGGAATATACCAGTACACATACTACACTTACATTTAAAGTTTCTAGCAATAGGAAACCAAGAGATCTTTCACTGATAAATCCTACATTTTCTTCCCTCTGTTCGGTGACTCGTGCTGTTTTTCAGTCTGTGGCTAATTTGTTCACAGTTATCATGGACTTAGCTTTGTTCTGAGCCTAATTGTTCCATTATCCCTTAATAGGCAAAGGATAGATGTGCTATTTTCAGAACTCCTACTTTCAAAGAAGGAATGTGTTATAAATAAGCCTAAGAGTTGACTGAAAGAAAAAGCTGTACCTTTGCTTTTCTGAGGTTGCTTTTTCTGTAAATGTCATGACTTTGGTTATGAGAAAATAATTTAGAAACAAGATGAGTGTTGCCAAATAATGTGGAATTCCAGGCACACGAGAGAGGCAACACTGGGATGGTGGAATGAACACAAAGTTTGGCATCAGAAGGTTGAAATTCAATTCCTGTCTTCACCCAGCTATTACATGCTGACCCTGGGAAATTTAACTAGGATCTGAGCTTCAGTTTTTGCATCTATAAAATCAGAAAGATGCAAATAACTGACCTATGTACTTGGAGTTGTTCTTAAGATCAAGTGAGGTAACAGACCTGGAAGGGTTGGCAGACCATAAGTCACTGTGCAAATATTATGAGAGTGTATGAGAGCAAGGAATGGCTGGAGGAAGGGCTGGAGAGGGAGAAGAAAAGTATTTGACCTGGAAACCAGAAAAAGAGTGACTTTGTTTCCTGTCTGTTAGGAGCGTTGTACAGTAGTCCCCCCTTATGTGTGGGGGATATACTCTAAGAACCCCAGTGGGTGCCTGAAACCATGGATAGTACAGTACCCTCTATATACTATGCTTTTTCCTATAATACATACCTGTGATAAAGTTTAATTTATAAATTAGAGATTAAAAGCAATAACTAATAAGAAAATAGAACAATTACAATTTAATAAAAGTTATCTGAATGTGGTTTCCCTCTCTGTATCTCTCTCAAAACATACTGTACCAACCTTTCTTCTTGTGATCTGTTGATCTGATAACCAAGATGATTACGAAGTGCCCAATAGGTGGGTAACACATGCAGGCAGCGTGGATGCACTGGACAAAGGAGTGAGTCAGGGCAGGACAGGGCACGTCCAGGGCAGTACAGAGCAGGACAGTGAGAGTATCATGCTAGTCAGAATGGCATGCAATTTAAAACTTATAAATTATTTTTTTAAAGCCTATGGATTATTTACTTCTGGAATTTTCCATTTAGTATTTTTGGACTGTAGTCCCCCACAGATAACTGAAACTTTGGAAAGTAAAACCACAGATAAGCGGGGACTAGTATATCTGTCATCATTTGGTTAGGTTGCATCAGAGAACTTGATTTATATTCCTGGCCCTCCCACCAATTATATGAATTCAGTAAGTAATTCAGATTGCAAATGAGATTGTACATTCCTTCTTCCTCTGACCTTCTGTGACTCTCACTTTTGGTTAAACAGTTAATTATCTTTTATTATTTTTTAGAGACAGGGTCTTTATCACCCAGGCTGTAGTGCAATGGTGTAATTATAGCTCACTGCAGCCTCAATTTCCTGTCCTCAAGCAATCCTCCCTCCTTGGTCTCCCAAAGTGCTGAGATTACAAGTGTGAGCCACCACATCCAGCCAGTTCATGATCTTTCAAAGATAGAATTAAAAAGATAATTTAAAAAACTACATAAGTACCCTCTTAGTTACCATTTTTGGTGTTCTTCATTCCTTTGTGTAGATCCATATTTCCATCTGGTACAATTTTTCTTCTGTCAGAAAGACTTTAACATTTTTTACAGTGTGGTTCTGCTGGTGATAAGTTCTTTTGTGTTTTGCATATCTAGAAATATTGTTACCCACTTTGGGAGGCTGAGGCGGGCAGATCACGAGGTCAGGAGTTTGAGACCAGACTGACCAACGTGGTGAAACCCTGTCTCTACTAAAAATACAAAAATTAGCTGGGTGTGGTGGTGCGTGCCTGTAGTCCCAGCTACTCAGGAGGCTGAGGCAGGAGAATTTCTTGAACCTGGGAGGTGGAGGTTGCAGTGAGCCAAGATTGCTCCACTGCACTCCAGCCTGGGCAACAGAGCAAGACACCGTCTCAAAAAAAAAAAAAAAATTACCTTTGTTTTTCAAAAGCTATCTTCCTTGGATATAGAATTCTAAGTGGACCTTTTTTTGGTTTATTTTTGTTTTTTTCTTTCAGTACTTTAAAGGTACTGCTTCACTGTCTTCTAGAACACATGGTTTCTAATGAGAAATTTACTGTCATCCTTGACTTTCTTTCTCTGTATGGAACATTTTTTTTCTTCGGGTAATGAACATTTTCTCTTATAGCCCTGATTTTGAACAATTTGTTTATGATGTTCCTCGATGCTGGCTTTTTGTTTTTTCATGTTTGTTGCATTTGAGGTTCATTGAGATTCTTAAATCTGTAGGTTTGTAGATTTCATCATGTTTGGAAAAATTTCAGTCATCAGCTCTTCAAATATTTCCTCTGTCCTCTCTTCTCTCTCCTTCAGGGATCCTGTCTGGCTGGAAAAGGGAAGATAAGCTTCCTACAGTGAGCAGATTTGAGATAGGCCTTGAGAGTTGGTTAGGACTTGAACTGGTAGAGATGTCAGTCAAAGACTTTGCAACTTAATATGAAAGGATCAAGAGAGGAAGGAGGTCATCAAGATTTCTTTCATGCCTGTCTGGCCAGAGGAATAGTGGAATAAATGGGGAATAAAGGAGAGTGAACTTTTTTAAAAAAGAGGAAGATGAGTTCATTCTTGGTTATGGTTGAGCATGAGGTACTTTTGTGACCTTTGAATAGAGGAATACAAAAGCAGAGTTACAAATGTAGTTTTATTGCTCAGGAGTAGGTTGGGACAAGAGACACAGATCTGGAAATTAGCAATATAGAGGTGGTAGCTGAAACCACCCTGGTAGTTGAGACTCCTAACATGAATGGTACACAAGGTATCAAAGAAGACCTAGTCATTTCAGCCCTTCCATTTCTAGTAATTTCTTCTAGGGAAATAATAGTAATTCACAAAGATTCACAAAAAGAGATTCAGTGAAGCACAACTTACAATTAAAAACAAGTAGAAACTACATGTCCCACAATGGAAAATTGGTTAAGTAAATGAAATATAGTACAGTCATTAAAAATGTTGTATTTGAAGAATATAACAGAAAAGTGTTCACTATATGTTAAGTACAGAAAGCAAGTTATAACCCTACAACATAGCATGGTCTCATTTTTAATAAAAATGTATGAATATATAAGCAGAGACAAAAGAGAATACCACAGAGCTTATCTTTGGGTAGTAGTCTATGGATGGTCTTTCCATTCTTTTGCTTATCTACAGTTTCTACATTCTGTATAGTAAAGTATATGTTACTTTTATACTAAGAAAAAAAATCGATTTACCTTTTTAAAAGCTGATTTAGCAAAAAGCCTGTGGACTTCCACACTTCATAGAGTGTGGAAAGAAGAAAAGGAAGTGGCAAATGAGAGAGACAGTGTAGAATCAGGACTATAGGACAACCTGGGATGAAGAGGCTAACACTGGATCTCCTGCCAAAAACAGGGTGGTCTAAACTCTACCAAGAGTCCTCTGGGCTTGGTGATCTGAGCCATTATGCACTTAGGAGAGCACTTTCCTTAGGATAGTGCGGGGGAGGCAGGAAGAGCACTTTCCCCAGGATGGTACAGGGGAGGCAGTAAGAAATGGGTTAAGAAGTGACAGCTGTTGAGAAGTGTGGTGTGGAGAGAAGGAGGTGGGAGGATAGTCACTGGCCCCAGATGTTTCATGACCACAGATCCAGATGGTCAGCAAGTCCCGTTCATAACAAAGACACGGGGCCACTGTGCAGTTTCCTTGCTGGTGGCCATTTCCTTGCACCTGCTCTTACTGCAGATACAGGCCTATTGCCAATATCATTCGAATGAGATACTACAAACTGCAGGACACAAACTCCCCCAGCATAGCAGTTGCCTCCTGATATGGTTTGGCTGTGTCTCCACACAAATCTCACCTTGAATTGTAATAATCCCCACATGTCAAGGGTGGGGCCACATAGAGATAATTGAATCATGGGGGCAGTTTCCCCCATACTGTTCTCATGGTAGTGAAGAAGTCTCATGAAATGTGATGGTTTTATAAATGGGAGTTCCCCTGCACAAGCTCTCTTGCCTGCCACCATGTAACATGTGCCTTTGCTTCTTCTTTGCCTCCCGCCATGATTATGCAGGCTCCCCAGCTATGTGGAACTGTGAGTCCATTAAACCTCTTTCCTTTATAAGTTACCCAGTCTCGGTTATGCCTTTATTAGCAGCAAGAGAACAGACTAATACAGTATATTGGTACTGGTAGAATAAATTGGTACTGGTATTGATATTGGTAAATTGCTGCTGTATAGATACTCAAAAATGTGGAAGTGACTTTGGAACTGGGTAACAGGCAGAGGTTGGAACAGTTTGGAGGGCTCAGAAGACAAAAAAGTGTGGGAAAGTTTGGAACTTTCTAGAGACTTGTTGAATGGCTTTGACAAAAATGCTGACAGTGATATGGACAATAAAGTCCAGGCTGAGGTGGTCTCAGATGGAGATGAGGAACTTATTGGGAACTGTAGCAAAAGTGACTCTTGCTATGTTTTAGCAAGGAGACTGGTGGCATTTTGCCCCTGTCCTAGAGATTTTTGGAATTTTTAACTTGAGAGAGATGATTTAGGGCATCTGATGGAAGAAATTTCTAAGCGGCAAAGTGTTCAAGAGGTGACCTGGGTGCTGCTAAAAGTATTTTGTTTTATGTGTTCACAAAGATATGGTTTGGAATAGGAACTTTATTTAAAAGGGAAGCAGAGCATAAAAGTTCAGAAAATTTGCAGCCTGATGATGCAATACAAAAGAAAAACCCATTTCCTAAGGAGAAATTCAAACTGCTGCAGAAATTTGCAAAAGTGATGAGGATCCAAATGTTAACCGTCAAGACAATGGGGAAAATATATCCAGGGCATGTCAGAGGTCTTCATGGCGGCCCCCTCCCACCACAGGCCCAGAGGCCTAGGAGGAAAAAATGTTTTTGTGGGCCCAGCCCAGGGCCTTGCTGCTTTGTGCAGTCTGGGTACTTGATGCTCTGCATCCCACCTGTGGCTAAAAGGGGCCAACAAAGAGCTCAGGCCATTGCTTCAGAGGGTGCAAGCCCCAAGCCTTGTTGGCTTCCACGTGATTTTGAGCCTGCAGGTGCACAGAAATCAAGAATTGAGGCTTGGGAACTTCCTCCTAGATTTCAGAGAATGTATGGAAATGCCTGGATGTCCAGACAAAAGTTTGCTGCAGGGGCAGAGCCCTCATGGAAAATTTCTACTAGGGCAGTGCAGAAGGGAAATGTGGGGTAGGAGCCCCCACACAGAGTCCCCACTGGGGCACTGCCTAGTGGAGCTGTGAGAAGAGGGGCACCATCCTTCAGACCCCAGAATGGTAGATCCACTGACAGCTTGCACTATGCACCTGGAAAAACTGCAGACACTCAGTGCCAGCCTTGAGAGCAACCAAGAGGGGGGCTGTACCCTGCAAAGCCACAGTGACAGAGCTGCTCAAGACCATGGGCATCTACTTCTTGCATGAGTTTGACCTGGAATGTGAGACACAGAGTCAAAGGAGATCATTTTGGAGCTTTAAGATATGACTACCCCTCCCCAGGATTTCAGACTTGCACGGGGTCTCTAGCCCTCTCGTTTTTGTCAATTTCTATTATTTGGCACAGGTGTATTTACTCATTGCCTGTATCACCCTTGAACCTAGGAAGTAACTAAGTTGCTTTTGATCTTACAGGCTTATAGGCTGAAGGGACTTCCCTTCTCTCAGATGAGACTTTGGAACTGTGGACTTTTGAGTTAATGCTGAAATGAGTTAAAACTTTAGGGGACTGTTGGGAAGGCATGATTGGTTTTGAAATGTGAATACATGAGATTTGGGAGGGGCCAGGGGCAGAATAATATGATTTGGCTGTGTCCCCACCCAAATCTTACCTTGAATTGTAATAATCCCCATGTGTCAAGGTTGGTGCCAGGCAGAGATAATTGAGTCATGGGGGTGGTTTCCCCCATACTGTTCTTGTGGTGGTGAATAAGTCTCACGAGAGCTGATGGTTTTATAAATGGGAGTTCCCCTGCACAAGCTTTCTTGCCTGCCACGATATAAGATGTGTCTTTGCTTCTCCTTTGCCTTCTGCCATGATTGTGAGGGCTCCCCAGCCATGTGGAACTGTGAGTCCATTGAACCTCTTTTCTTTATAAATTAGCCAGTCTCAAGTATGTCTTTATTAGCAGCATGAGAACAGACTAATACACCTCCAGAAACTGGAAATTCCTGGGCCCAGAACCCAACCATCTGATTCAGCACATATAGGGTGGGGGTCCAGGAATCTGTCTTTGATAAGGCCTCCCGGGTGATTCTGACAGTCCAGTTGCAGGCCCACTGCATCAGGGCATGGGGACTACAGGCCTCCTTCCCCTTTGTTTCCTTTGCACCCAGAGCTGGAACAGATTGAACCTCTGAGAGATATGAAAAGGCTTCCATTGGAGGTTTCTGTAAATAGCACAAATGCATGTTTTGTCATAAATCAGTAAGTCTAGGATGTGGAAAAAATATATCTTGGGATCCATGGCCTTGCATGTGTCCTCGGAGATTTTAGAGTCAGGATCTGCACAACCCAAAGTCAAGAAAGGGCATGACTCTTGGGAGTGACAACTTGTTGGAAGCAGATTCCAACCATGCTTCCCATTTGGCCTGAGCTGAGAGCTAGCAGTTTCCCTACTCACAGGACACCAAGCAACAAGAACAAAGAAATTGTTCCACCAAGGCTATCTACTTATGAAGATGAAAAGCTGTTAGAAAGTGGTTAGGATTAGATCAGCCAACGTGAGTGGCCTCTTGAGGAGAAGCCAACCTGGAATGGGAGATGCAGGGTTCTTGTTGAATCTTCTAAGAAAAGTGCCCTCTGAGGGCACCCATCTATCCCCGTCATAAGCAATGTCTAAATAAATTGTGCCAGATCCTGTTATAGTTTCCAAGTATTTGCCATTTTTCCAGCAAAAAGTTGATATTAATATTTCCCAACTGCTGCCATCAGGCTTGGCCACGTGACTTGCTTCAGCCAATAACGTGAATGAAACTGATTTGCCACCTTCTTGCAGATGCATGATTCCACCACCTTTTTTCCTTCTTTTGCCTCAAGACCAGCACATTCCAGATAGGGCCTGCTCCTATGTCTGGGTGCCAGAATGAAGAAGACATGAAGGAGAGCTGCAGCCAACCTATGAAGGACACATAACACAGCAAGAAATAAAGGTTCTTTGTTATAAGAACATGAGTGTGGGGCCATTGGTTACCATAGCATAACCTAGTCAAAGTTGACTAATAAATAGTTTTTTAGAATCGCAAAAAACTTATAGGAATATTAAAGTGAATTTTTTAAAGAAAAGCAACTCTTAATTTACTTTCTAGCCTTTGTTAAATAGTTTTAATTTCCACAGACGCTCACATGCTAATGTGCTGAAACAGACATTACACTTTAGGCTGCGTCTCCCCCAAACTCCTTCCCTAGAAGGAGAATGGTGTTGGAGGAGGATCTCACTCCACTGCTAGAGAAGGCCAAGGAAGAGATGGTCTGTGGAGCCAATGCCCAGCACAGGGCAGTCTGTTGTCAGTCAGTGAAGCGAAACAGAGCACTCGCCACCACTCAATTCCTGGAAAAAGCAGTGCCAGGCTGTTTCTCTTCCTACAAACAATCTATCGTGCCTGTTGACTACTCTGCCAAGGAAAGGCTGAATATCAGCTCTGTTCCATGATCTCCCATTTCCTGAAGTCTCAGTCCTAACACAGGTTATGAACCTGCATGTGGTAAGGTAGAATTTCTGGGAATTTAGTAGCAAACAATGCAAGCATTGCCTCTGCCCTCTTGGAGCCTATGCTCTAGTGGAGTCTGATGAAATAAATGCATTTAATACATATTAAATAATTACAAAGTGAGTAAGGCCCATTGAAGCAACAAACCGGACACTTGTAGATTGAAAGGGCGGAGGCAGCAGAAGAAAATCTATTTAATACAGAGGTTTTCAAACATTAGTAAATCATGAATTCTATTTAGATGTTTATAGCCAGATTTTTAAGAAAATGAAATAGAAATGAGTGGAGTTGAATAAAATAGGAATCATTAGAGTGCATCACATGTGTTGTCAATATTGCTTTATAAAACTAATTTCTGGGCCAGGCGTGGTGGCTTACGCCTGTAATCCCAGCACTTCGGGAGGCTGAGGTGGGTGGATCACAAGGTTAGGAGATCGAGACCATCCTGGCTAACACGGTGAAACCCCGTCTCTACTAAAAAAAAAAAAAAAAAAAAAAAATTAGCCAGGCATAGTGGCGGGCGCCTGTAGTCCCAGCTACTCAGGAGGCTGAGGCAGGAGAATGGCGTGAACCCGGGAGGCGGAGCTTGCAGTGAGCAGAGATTGCACCACTGCACTCCAGCCTGGGCGACAGAGCAAGACTCCGTCTCAAAACAACAACAACAATGAAACAACAACTCATTTCTGTTGTATATATCTATTATATATTTGTGTAGTAACTGGCTCATAAAATGTGTCGTTATAGTGAATTGTGGTAAAAATAAATTTGAAAAACCTAATTTACAATATGGCTTCAGAGAATCAACCCTGGGGAAGACATTACAGTGAATTGGCTGACTTGATAATTGTTTTTTTATTTACTAGTGAAACTTAATGCTCATGCTTGTACTTCTAAAATGAAACAATAAAAATTAAAACCAATATTTTATTAAAGGAAGCAAAAGTGTTATAAGTTGCCCTTTTCAAATATTGATTCTACTATTTTGAATAGAAATATGTCTTCAGTTGTAAATGTTAGTTAATAATAGTAGGTAATTAACAGCCCTCTTCAGAACTTACTGGCAATAATGAAATGTGCTTCCTATGTTTCAGAAATAGTGTTTTTTTTTCTTTTTTAGAACAAGCCAAACTTTGCCTTCAACCTCATCTCATTTGCAAGCTACTCTCATATAGCTAAGAATTTGGTATTAAAAATAGGCACAGGCCTTAAAACACAAGAGTTTAGATTTAGTTTCCATGTTTTCTGCTTATTCACAGAAATATTGACTGATTGATTGATTGAGACAGGGTCTCACTCTGTCGCCCAGGCTGGAGTGCAGTGCTACGATCATGGCTTACTGTAGCCTCAACCTCCTGAGCTGAAGCGGTCCTCCTACCTCAGTCTCCCGAGTAGTTGGGACCATAGGTGTGTGCCACCACACCCGGCTAATTTTTTAAAATTTTTTCATAAAGATGGAGTCTCACTATGTTGCCCAGGCTGGTCTTGAACTCCTGGGCTCAAGCGATCCTCCCACCTCCCAAAGTGCTGGGATCACAGGCATGAGCTACCACATCCAGTCTAGAAATATTTATTTAATAAAATGAATATTAATGGGTAGTACCAATCCATAATTTGTACTATCTTAATCCCTGTGGCAATTAAAAAACAAAGATGGCAATACAACTTGTAGGCTATTGAACATATTCATTTTTCATAATTACTTGGTTTTTTCAGGTGGGTAAGTTGCAAAAAACATAGGTAAAGAGTTCTATACTTTCCGGAAAAGACTTCCACCTTGGGATTGAGATAGTTTTGAAAACAAAATAAAACAAATTTTTTCTCCAAGTACATGGTCTGTCATTTATCAGATTTAAGAAGCCTTGGGACATCTTTTGACAACATTTTCTCCAATGCATCCGTGGAATCAAAGGCCTTTTCAACTTGTTTGGGGGTAGATTTTTTGGTCTAAAGCTGCAAACACATGTCTTCTTTCAATAGAACAGTGGATGTCTGCACACATATTTTTCAATTTTTTTTTTTTTTTTTTTTTTGAGACAGAGTCTGGTTCTGTCCCCCAGGCTGGAGTGCAGTGGCACCATCTCGGCTCACTGCAAGCTCCACTTCCCAGGTTCATGCCATTCTCCTGCCTCAGCCTTCCGAGTAGCTGGGACTACAGGCACCTGCCACCACGCCCTGCTAATTTTTTTATATTTTTATTAGAGACAGGGTTTCACTATGTTGGCCAGGATGGTCTCAAACTCCTGACCTCGTGATCCGCCCACCTTGGCCTGCCAAAGTGCTAGGATTACAGGCTTGAGCCACCGCGCCCGGCCACATATTTTTCAATGTTTACACCTACAAGTCTATGCACATTCAAGACATTGGCAACAGTGGTGTCATTGGCAAGGGTGGTTGGGATAGTTCCTTTTCACCGTATACCTGTAGTATATGCCACAGGTTAGCTGTCAACTCCCACTCCAATGCGTTTTCCTTTGCCTTCTTCACTGTGGATCAAAAAAGCTAAAAACTTACCTTTCAAGACTCCCTTGTGGCCAGGTGTGGCCATGAGATGTCAGCAGCAAAACTCTTTTTGTCCTTTGCTCTCTGGCCTTTGGCCTTCCCTCTTCCTTCATCCTGGAATGCCAACATGATACTTGGAGTTCCAGCAGGCTTGGGAACAAAATCCACACATTAAGGGCAGCAAAGCAGGAGATAAGTGGTTCCTTAAGTAGCTCGCAAGTCTTATTCTACTGCTGAAATCCTAGTTGTGAGAAAAATAATTCTCCCAACATGTTGAATTTATTGCTTATAAGAAGTGATGCAAAGTTGAAAGTAATCCTAACATTTGGTCGGTTTCTTTTTTCTTTTCAAAGTTTAGACCAAGTGCATGTATTACCTATTTTAAAAATAATAAAATTCTAAAAACAATGTAAAGTGTATATATAAATCTTTATTGTATTTCTTAGATTTTTGAATAGTTCAAAAAAACCTTTGTTTGGCTTTTTTATGACCTAAGTCTTTAGGTTATCGAAAAATTATTCTAGTCTTTGTCTTGACAAAGTAGTATAAGATAATATGCAGTGGTGGAGAAATATGGCTTTTGCAATATTTCCATGTAAACACCTGAAAGCAAAGTTACCACCTGGTCCAGCAGCCAGTTGAGTTGGTGACATGCAAGAAGGCCCTGCAGCCACCTGAATTCCTCTGTCAGAAGAGCTACCTTTGTTTTATTTTACAATCTTTGGACGTCAGATGTAAGACAACCACCCTGGAGTGTGAACTCTGGAGATACAAACTTATCAGACAATTTCTATTTCATTCAAGATGGCATGACTTTCATACACCAGAATCTGAAATTGTCTGAGTTACTGACAACGAATGCGTAGGGACATTCACCAGGGAGCTGAGATTTTTATTTTGAGCTCTTTAAAACAGTGCCCCCCAGTGGTATGCAATAGAAAAAAAAATCACAAGATTAATATATCCACATTGTTGGTGCAAACAGAACCCGTTCCTGCTAGAATGAGCTGAAAAAGAGGCTAAGGGTGGTGGCTCACATGTATAATCCTAGTACTTTGACAAGCTGAGGTGGGAGGATCGCTTGAGCCCAGGAGTTCAAGATCAGCCTGGGCAACATAATTAGACCCTGTCTCTACAAAGAATAAAAAAAAAATTAGTTGGGCGTGGTGGTGCACACCTGTGGTCCCAGCTACTCGGGAGGATGAGGCAGGAGGATTGCTTGAACCTGGAGGATTGCTTGAGCCCAGAAGGTTGAGGTTGCAGTGAGCTCTGATGGCACCACTGCACTCCAGCCTGGGTGACAGAATGAGACCCTATTTATAATAATAATAAAGAAACAGAAAAAGTATATATTAAGGGTATTATTTGCCCCACTACTAGCTCAAAGTGCAAATGGAAAAGCCAATCATTCCTCAAGAAGCATCACTCCTCAGTTGAAGTGGAATTCCAAATGTTATAATCAATATGTGTTGACTACGAATGTGAATAGTGCCCCTGTGAAGCTGTGCAATGTACACCTGCACCATCCATAAGTAGCCCTGGATATTAAGTGGTTCAAATAATTTCTGGAAAGGTTTAAGAATCAAGCTTGGAAGCCACACAGTCATCAACCATTCCCAAAATTATACTGCAGGTTTGCTGTATGGGAGACCTAGAGTCACTGCTGCTTGGCATAGACACTGCAGATGATCAATGAAGTCTGGGCCACTTACGTACATCCTAGCTGCAAGAGATGCTGGGGAAGCAAGTTCTTGGAGTCAACTTGGGGAGATGCTGACTCATGAAGTTGGAAATCCCTAAATTTAGGAAGGTATTTGTGATGGCGAATTTTAATGTGTCATCTTGACTGGGCTAATGGATGCCCAGATAGCTATTAAATATTATTTCTGGGTGTGTCTGTGAGGATGTTGCTGGAAGAGATTAGCATTTGAATCAGTAGACTGAGCAAAGAAGATCACCTTCATCAATGTGAGTGGAGTGGGCATCATCCAATCTGTTAAGGGCTTGAATAGAGCAAAATGACAGTGGAAGGCAAATGTGTTCTCTGCTCAAGCTGGGCCAACCAGCTTCTCCTGTCCTTGGACATCAGCATTCCTGGTTCTTGGGTCTCTGGACTCAGACTGGGCCTTATGTCATTGGCTCTCCTGCTCTTGGGCCTTCAGGCTTGGACTGGATTACACCACTGGCTTTCCTGGGCCCCCAGCTTGCAGAAGGCAGACTGTGGGACTCCTCAGCCTTCATAATTGGCTCATAATCAGCCAATCCCTCATAATCTCAATTACTGCCCCCACCCTGTCTATATATGTATGTATACATAAAATTTATTGGTTTTGTTTCTCTCAAGAACCCTGACTAATGCAGGGTTCAAAGGCTTTGGGGATCATTCTAAAAGCAAGACGAATGACAAATGTCCACCAGAGCTTGCAAATACTGTTTATCAATCCCTCCTCTTCTTGGCATAGTTTCTTTCAAACTTCTTAGTGTCCTCTTCTCATTATTACAAACTTCTCGTTTCTTCTCAGGTCCTTCTAAATTGGTGAGTCCTCACTGGGAGTTGAGTGACATTTTCCCTCAGCATGACTATCACTGCCCAATGTCATTGATATATTATACAACTCCCCATCCCCACTTCCCCTCAGCTCCTGGTAACCACCATTCTTTCTGTCTCTATGAATTTGACTACTCTAGATTCCCCATGTAAATGGAATCATACAGTATTTGTCTTTTTGTGACTAGCTTATTTCACTTAACATAATACTCTCAAGGTTCATCCATGTTGTAGCATGTGCCAAAATTTCCTCCCTTTTAAGGCTGAACAATATTCCATTGTACTGCATTTTGCTTTTCCATTCATACAAAGAGAGACACTTGGATTGCTTCCGCCTCTTGGCTATTGTGTATAATGCTGCTACCAACATGCGGTACAAATATGAGAAGTGAGGTTTAGGATCCTGTGAGGAGGATCGCTTGTAGAGGGAAAATAGTGAAATAGGACGACCAGATAGGCTCTGTTGGAACTCGCGCTCATTGTTTTAAGACGCAGCTCAAATGTCACCTGGTTTTAGAAGTCTTCCTGGTCTCCGCAGGCAGTCAGTGTCTCTTTCCTAAATCCACCACGTTCCCGTAGACAGACACCGCATTTATGCAAATCTCCTCCTCATAGACAGTGAGTTCCATGGGGGTCCCCTGGCAGCCTCCAGCCCTGTAGCATGATAACTCTTCCGGAGAGGAAATGGGGTCTCGGGAGAGCCTTTGAAGCCTGTGTTGGTACAGGCTGTCCTTCCAGCTAACGGGGCTCTCTGGGGAATGTATGTTTGACTTTCTATTCCCGGTAATATAAGTTCAAATGCTTGTGGATATTTGAAGCTCGGATGAAAGCGTTTCTATTCATGCCTCTAGAATCTGTGAGGCCTTTTCTTTCTTTCTTTTTTTTTAAACAAGAGCCCACAGCAAAACTTGGGTTACTTGGCTGAGGAATGGAATGTAGAGCGAGGAGCAGGGTTTCATCTTCAGCCCCAGGCGGGCGAACCAGTGGCAGAAGGGAAGGCAGAGCCCAGGGGTCCCCATCCCGGACCTGGGACACAGACCCCGCTGGGGTGGGAGGGAGAGTGGAGGGCCGCGCAGGCTGCAGCCGCGGATGGCTGCCCCCGCTGCCCCGGTGTTACTGGGAGGACGGAGGTTGCGACAGCAGCCGAGCCCCCCCAGCCGCAGCCAGCTCGGGGCTCAGGGCAGGGGCGGGAGGTGACCACCGCGCCGCTGGCCGCCTCGCCCAGACATTCCGTTTCTGCCGCTGGAATGCGCGGACAAGGCTCCTTGTTGGCCTTGGGCGGGGTTCCCCGGGCCGACCTGGCGCTCGAGGCCCCGGGGCCGGGCGGGGCGGGGAGGGGCGGGGCCCGAGGCCGCGGGACCTTTAAATCGGCGCCTCGCGTGGGCTCCCGGCCCTCGACGGACACCGCCAGGCCCGCGAAGCTCACCATGCCGCGCCCGGCCCCCGCGCGCCGCCTCCCGGGATTCCTGCTGCTCTGGCCGCTGCTGCTGCTGCTGCTGCCCCCCGCCGCCCCCGACCCCGTGGCCCACCCTGGTTTCCGGAGGCTGGGGACCCGACGTCCCGGGGGCAGCCCTGGACGCCGCCCCTCTCCTGCGGCTCCCGACCGCGCGCCCGCTTCCGGGGCCAGCGAGCCTGGCCGCGCCCGCGGTGCAGGTACTGGCGGGCGGCGGGAGGGACGCGTGAGCATCGAACGAGGTGAAGCCCCGGACATCCACCAAGCGCGCTGCATCCCGGCCTCAGGCCGACCGTGGTGCGGGGGAAAGAGGCCCCTCCCGGATGAATCCTGTGGGGGAAACTGAGGTCCAGTGAAGGGGAGGGAGATGCCCAATATCACTCATGTGTCCAGGCTAGAGACGTGGGTCTCCTGAAGCTCTCACTCCAGCAACCTCGCCTGTGATTTGGCCAGGAGCACAGGGCAGCTGGGGAGCGCAGGGGCTGCTGCCCAGCTCCGTCCCAGTCCTGACCTTTCCATTCAGTGAGCAAACCCTTCCTGCGACTCTGCTGTTAGTTCTCTTGGAATCTCTCCATCTCCATCCAATATCAGGGCGTGATCTTTCCTCCCCTCCCACAGCTCTCAGGCTGCCTCAGACTGGAAGGTAAGGGATAGGGATGTGAGACCAGGAGGAGATCCGCGGAGCCCCAGGATACCCCAGGATCAAGACACTCTGGGTCTTTGGCGAACAATTCTATTTCTCTTTTTGGTCAGCAATTGATTCCTGAAGCAGAGCAAAGCTCATAGTGCAGCGAAGCGGGCAGGTCGTCTGACACAGCCCCTGACAGCACATGAAGGGAAACGGAGGAATATCAAGTTGAAGGGACTCTGTGAATCAGTGTCAGAGCCCACAATAGAATTCAGGGCTCCGAAATCCCGAGCAAGGTCCCTTTCCACTGCCCCAGCCTACCAACCTCTTAATATGGTTTACATAAGATTGTATCTTCATTTCCACCAAGCCCAGCTTCAGTGTTGCTAAAGAGAGTCTGTGCCAGGCCATTTCTGGGTATGCAGTCTCATCTGGCCAGTCATGCTGCATGCCTCAGGCTGATTTGAATTGTCTATCCCCTTCTGCATCTTTCTGGATAAGCTGGGAAGGAGCTCAGGGGACTCTTTCCTGACTCAAATACTCAGTCCCCGTATTTGAAGTGGCAGATTTGAAATGGCAAAAGCATTGCTGCTAAGGCAGGAGGTGCCGGGGTCCACAGGGCTAGATTCAGCTGGCGGCTGGTTGCTCCAGGCCGGGAATTGAGGGAAAGCCTTTCTTCTGGAAGTTAATCTTACTCTGGTCCTGACCTGCCTCCCTCTGGGATGGGACTGGACGAGGAAGGAGAGATTCAGCACCAGGTGGCCATGTCCCCCTAAGCTGGAGTCCAAACCCGATCATGCATGATAACCCCTTAATAAATGCCAGATTCCACCCTGTTCCAAATTCTGTCCTTTTAGCAACCAGAAATTGCTAAGCTTTGCTATGGATTTTTATTTCTATCAGGACTATAAGGACTCAGTGGTATTGTGAGTATGGGAACATTTTAGGAGATTCAGATTCTTTCTTTGTTCTTGGGAATCAAATTGCTGCTATTTAGTAAATGGGAGTGAGATTCAAAAACAACTAATGATTGATGCGGGGAGTACCAATCAGGAAGGAACCAGATGTTCACAGAATTTTCTGCCACCCTGTTCAAGCCTAAGGTATTAGTTTTCTATGGCCGCTGTAACAAATTACTGTGAATTTAGTGGCTTAAAACAACACACATTTATTATCTGAGAGTTCTGTAAGTCAGAAGTCTGACACTGGTCTCACTGGGCTAAGATTAAGGTGTTGTAGGGTGTGTTCCTTTCAGGAGGCTCTAGGGGAGACTCCATTTCCCTTCCCTTTCCAGCGCATGAAGGCTGATGAGTTCCTTGGCTTATGGCCTTTTTCTTCCATCTTCAGAGCCAGCTAAAGCAGGTTGAGGCCCTCTCACATTGAGTTACTCACATTTCTTTCATCTGCCTCCCTCTTCTACTTTATAATTGCATTGACTCACTGAATAATCCAGGATAACCTCTCGTGTAGAGGTCTTTAACAATCACACCTGCAAAGTCTCTGCTCTTTGCCACGTAAAAGTAACATGTCTCTGGAATTAGGATGTGGACGTCTTTGGGGGTGGGGCGGGCATTATTCTGCATACCACACCCTGAATAGAGGATTCGGTGTGAATAACCAAGTGGAGAAGGAAGGAATCATGCACGTTTAGTTATAAGAACATAGCCATGATATTTAGAAGGACACCATTTGGGTGTTGGTGAAAGCACGGTCAATTACAGAGTTCGTATCTTCATGTTGCCCCCACCTTTTCTTTTTCTAATGATACAAAAATACTTTGACCCATCTCCAGGAAAGATTTTCAACATAATTCTTCTTCCTAGCTCTAGATCTATGGGACTTTCCAGGAATGAAGTAAAATTCTGGAGGTTTTTTTTTTTTTAAATATTTGAAGAGATTTATTCTGAGACAAACATGAGTGACCATGGTCTGTAACACAGCCCTCAAGAGGTCCTGAGTACATGTGCCCAAGGTGGTCAGGGTGCAGCTTGTTTTTATACAATTTAAGGAGGTATGAGACATCAATCAAACACATTTAAGAAATACATTGGTTTGGTCCTAAAAAGTGGGACAACTCAAAGCTGGTTGTGGTGGGGGGCTTCCAGGCTATAGGTAAGTTTAAACATTTTCTGGTTGACAATTGGTTGAGTTTGTCTAAAGACCTGGGATCCATGGAAAGGAAATGTTCAGGTTAAGATGAAAGACTGTAGAGATCAACATTCTTTTGAAGTCTTATAGTGGCTACCCTTAGAGACAATAGGTGACAAATGTTTCCTATTCAGATCTTTTTAAAAACTTATTATTATTTTACTTTAAGTTCTGGGATACATGTGCAGAATGTGCAGGTTTGTTACATAGGGGATACATGTGCGCTGGTGGTTTGCTGCACCTAGCAACCCATCATCTAGGTTTTAAGCCCCACATAGATTAGGTATTTGTCCTAATGCTCTCCCTCCCCTTGCCCCCCACCCCCTGACAGGCCCTGCTGTGTGATGTTCCCCTCCCCATGTCCATGTGTTCTCATTGTTCAACTCCCACTTACGAGTAAGAACATGTGGTGTCTGGTTTTCTGTTCCTGTGATAGTTTGCTGAGAATGATGGCTTCCAGCTTCATCCATGTCCCTGCAAAGGACATGAACTCATTCTTTTTTATGGCTGCTGGAGTTGTTTTTTTTTTTTTTTTAAAGAAAGAATTTTAATTCCTTTTTTTTTAATTTTTTTTTTTTGGCTTTTAGAGACTGGGTCTCATTCTATCCTCCAGGCTGGAGTGCAGTGGTGTGATCATGGCTCACTGCAGCCTTGACTCTCTAGCTTTAAGCGATCCTTCTGCCTCAGCCCCCTAAGTAGCTGGGACTACAGGTGCCTGCCACCATGCCTGGCTAATTTTTAAACTTTTTGTAGAGATGAGGTCTCCCTATGTTGCCCAGGCTGGTCTAGAACTCTGGAGCTCAAGTGATCCTTCTCCCTCGGCCTCTCGAAGTGTTGGGATTACAGGCGTGAGCCACTGCGCCTGGGTTTAATTCCTTTTGACTTAACTAAATGCATGACATACAGCATATTTCAGGGCAGTGACTCAAAGTCAACAAGCAGGATGTTTACTGAATACATGAGAGAATGTTGATTTTTGTGGAGGAAAATGTTGCCTCAGAGAGAGGTAACTGGGATTCAGTAGCAAGCCCCAGGGACTGGGAGTCGGGAAACCTGGAGTCCAATCCATGCTCTGCCACTTTGTAGTTCTCACACCTCCTTGAACCTCAGGTTTCTCAACTGTAAAATGGATATAAAAACTACCTCTGCACCTCCAGCTTCACAGGGTTGATGTGTTGGTACCTTGTGATTCCTAAAGTGTTACTGAAAGGAAGATTTTCTTTTTGTTAATTAAATACCTTCAAGCAGCAGGCTAAAAACAAGAAGATAATTTTCTGCTTTTAAAAGAAAACTAGACAGAGACATAAGGTAGGCTGTTCCAGGTAAGGCTTTAATTTTTTTCTATAAACTGCTTAGTCTAGGCATTAATTTTGAATCACCTTTTTTTCCTACTCACTAAGTAAATTACCTTCCTAGAGTAGCATCAACTTCTGCCTCCTTATTAGGAAAGGAAAGAGCCTTGAGTGACACTTCATGCCCTAGGACCTCATTTCCATTTAGGGCTGCATGCGTGTAATGGCTGTATGCATGTAATGCCTGTATGCATGTGCATGTGTGTTGGGTGAGAAGGGGGAATGGATTGAAAAAGAAGTTTAGGGCTAGGCACAGTGACTCACACCTATAATCCCAGCACTTTGGGAGGCCAAGGTGGGAAGATCACCTGAGGTCGGGAGTTTGAGCCCAGCCTGGACAACATGGTGAAACACTGTCTCTATGAAAAATACAAACATTAGCTGGGTGTGGTGGCACACACCTATAGTCCCAGCTACTCAGGAGGCTGAGGCAGAATTGCTTGAACCCAGGAGGCGGAGGTTGCAGTGAGCCGAGATTGCACCACTGCACTCCAGCCTGGGTGACAGAGTGAGATTCTGTCTCAAAAAAAAGAAAAAGAAGTTTAATAATTGGCTTTTTTTCTTGTCTCATCCTGACTTGTGGATTTGATTTTTGTATCGAGGAGAGAGGGTGTGCAAATGGGTTGGGGGAAACAGGAAAGAATGGGAAAGAATAGATGAACACTAAAATGTACTGTGATACTAAACTGTCAGGTACTTTTGTGTAGAAAAGAAATAAGTTCTTTGAAGGTGGGAAATCTGGCTTATGTGCTTTTGTAGCTCCAGGGCTTCATACATGTAGGCCCTCAAAAAATGTTTTTGGCGAATGAATAAGTCAAAGAGAGATGACCAAGAGAGTTTGATGGGGCAGTAGGGTAGATACCAGATCACAATCCCTGCTTCTTACGAGACATGCTCATGAAGCTGGAAGCTCACTAAACAGATACAAGATTAAGTTGGCATCCGTCTTTCTACTTTTTTTTTTTTTGAGATGAAGTCTTGCTCTTATTGCCCAGGCTGGAGTGCAATGGCGGGATCTCAGCTCACTGCAACCTCCACCTCCTGGTTCAAGCGATTCTCCTGCCTCAGCCTCCCGAGTAGCTGGGATTACAGGCACATGCCACTATGCCCCGCTAATTTTTGTATTTTTAGTAGAGACAGGGTTTCACCAAGTTGGCCAGGCTGGTCTCGAACTCCTGACCTCAGGTGATCCTCCTGCCTCGGCCTCCCACAGTGCTGGGATTACAGGCGTGAGCTACTGCGCCCAGGCCCCTCTTTCTACTTACTTTTTTTTTTTTTTTTTTTTTGAGACGGAGTCTCGCTTTGTTGCCCAGGCTGGAGTGCAGTGGCGCAATCTCGGCTCACTGCAAGCTCCGCCTCCCGGGTTCACACCATTCTCCTGCCTCAGCCTCCCGAGTAGCTGGGACTACAGGCGCCTGCTACCACGCCCAGCTAATTTTTTGTATTTTTAGTAGAGATGGGGTTTCACCGTGATGGTCTCGATCTCCTGACCTCGTGATCCGCCCGCCTCGGCCTCCCAAAGTGCTGGGATTACGGGTGTGAGCCACCACGCCTGGCTTTACTTTTAATTAGTTCAGGGCTCCAGTGAGCCCCCAAATTCACTAAACAGGAATGATGGCCAGATGGAGGGAGGATTGAGGGATACTCTGGAGCAGTTTTCATCCCCTTGGAAGTGGAGTAAAAGAGGGGGGCCACCAGAAGAGCCCGTGAGTGCCTTGCCTCAGACTACCATTGCCTGAGGCCTGGGCACAGTGGTTGGCAATGAGGCTGTCCCTGAGGGCCCAAGCCCTTTTACATGGTTCAGGGACACATTGTCCAATTGCTTCAGATAGCCAAGGTGCTTAAGAAACGTCTAGAATCTATTAATTCCCAGGAATCATGAGGGCCCTTGGGAGCAAAAGCTTAAGCAGAGGGATGAGGTTCTAAGTGAAATTTCAGGATTCAGCCAGCCTGCAGGTGAGGTATTTGGGGAAACTTCACACCTCTAGGTGAATTCTCACTAGGGAATTCTGAAGTCCTTGGTGCTTTCAACACCTCGATGGTCTTGGGGAAGGCCGCAGGCAGTGGCGATGTTGGGGTCAGGAGATGCTGCCTTGCCTGGCCTCCTGGAATCCCAGAGTTCCCTGGAAGTGAGGGTTACCGCATTTCTAATTGTGGTCTGATCATTGCTTGGTCTTTTGCAGGTGTTTGCAAGAGCAGACCCTTGGACTTAGTGTTTATCATTGATAGTTCTCGTAGCGTACGGCCCCCGGAATTCACCAAAGTGAAAACTTTTGTCTCCCGGATAATCGACACTCTGGACATTGGGCCGGCTGACACGCGGGTGGCAGTGGTGAACTATGCTAGCACTGTGAAGATCGAGTTCCAACTCCAGGCCTACACAGATAAGCAGTCCCTGAGGCAGGCTGTGGGTCGAATCACACCCTTGTCAACAGGCACCATGTCAGGCCTAGCCATCCAGACAGCAATGGACGAAGCCTTCACAGTGGAGGCAGGGGCTCGAGAGCCCTCTTCTAACATCCCTAAGGTGGCCATTATTGTGACAGATGGGAGGCCCCAGGACCAGGTGAATGAGGTGGCGGCTCGAGCCCGAGCATCTGGTATTGAGCTCTACGCTGTGGGCGTGGACCGGGCAGACTTGGAGTCCCTCAAGATGATGGCCAGTGAGCCCCTAGAGGAGCATGTTTTCTACGTGGAGACCTATGGGGTCATTGAGAAACTTTCCTCTAGATTCCAGGAAACCTTCTGTGGTAAGTTGGTCAGTCTTTGCTTCCAACTAGAAAGGATGTTATATTCAGACATTATGTACCCAGAGAAAAGAGTATTATTCTCTTTTTTTTTTGGTGGAAATTTAATGAAAAACTTAAATATATCCAATGTGTGTGTGTGTGCGCGCGTGTGTATGACCAACCTAAACACACTCTATTGGTTTAGGAATATAGAGCGGCATTATATGGAACTTGGTTTGCTCATAAAATCTTCATGTTTGCGTTAGAACTGTGAAGGTTTGCAAATATCCAGGATAAATGACCCTGCTGTTCCTGTCAGGGTCAGGAAAAACAAAACTCAAGATACCTCTTCTGTCCCCTCTGCCCCACCACTACATTTTTTCCCCCGATACGTATTTTTTTAGTTTTACCATCTCTAGATCTAACAGAACTCTGTTTGTTCTCCTGCAGAAGACAGGGAGCAGCGTCTGTCCTTGGGGGAGTCAGCAGGCCTCTATTCCAATGTCACCGTTGGCCCGAGCGTGCATTTAGTGAACGCTCTGGTTTTCAGACTGGGCTGTTTATCTGATTACTCTTTGTTGAACAACAGGATTCAGGGACCAGGCAGATTAGGGTTTCAGCTCACCTGAAAGAAAGCAAGATGATCTTAAAAAATCATTCTGTTACTCTGCTACTCCTTCCATCCTTTAGGATGGAATTTGAATAAGAACATGCTAATTTTGTTGGAATTTTTAGCATGAATTGACCAAATCTAGGACTACAGATCCATTCAATGCTGGAGTTTATTTTTAGTCACTGATCAGAATTATGATCTGTGGGACTCATGCTTTATTTTTTTATCATCTGGAGATAATCTTTTGTTGCCTCTATGTGAATATCCAAGCAGTTGTGGACAAATTTCTAGTTCAGGTGAACTTTTAAACATAGATACCTTTTTGCAATATAATTTATTTCACACTTATTTATTCAGCATGCATTTATTGATCTCTGATGATACAAAGATAAAGGTAATCCCTCCATACCATTAAGTAACATTCTGGGGGTGGGGGTGAGACAAACAAATGAACCAATAATTAATTACAATTATAAATTTCAAGGAGACTTTTAATCTAAGTTAATGTGAAACCGAGCCATCAACGATTTGTCAGGAAAAGGGAGATGAAGTCTTGCTCTGGGGCAACGTTTGGCCTCATTGCAGTCACACTTGGCTGGGATCCCCTTGTCTTTCCTGTCCCAGGACACTGGGCTTTCACAAGCCATCACTGGCTTTGGTGGCATCTACTTGGCATTCGTTGGCTTCCAGAAAGAAGGTGGCTTTCTTTCTCCCAGGAAATCACCCTCCCACTCCATGCTTGTGGGTGAGAGCTTTCCATCAACATGCTGGTCTGTGGCAAAGCTGGGTTTCAAAGCTAGCACCTGGGGTGGGGCTTCGAAGGCTATAAAGTAACAAGTGGTGAGTGGCAATCTTTTCCTTCTGGTACAAAAGACCTGCTTGTTCTAGGGGAAAAATGTCCTCTCTATGGAAAAAAGACTGAGCGGCAGCTTGTTGTAGTCAATGGGTTGGAAAGATCATTCCATGAAAAGGCCCTTCTTGGGAAAATATTAGCCTTGTCCTGTTGCCAAGGGCAGTGGAGGTTGGGTTACCTGCCACAGGAGGGCCAGCCTCCTTGGTTTCTCAGAAATGACTTAATTCATTGATTCATCTTTCAAGAGAGGTCACTAGGAAAAAAATACCCAATGAGATATAAATGGCTCCAGGAGCAGTAAGACGGAGATGTAGTTTAGCTAATGTAATCTCATTTATTTTGTTCTTTTTACCTGTTGGTATTAGCATATGAGTTCACTATGGATTTAGCATACGGATGACTTCACCCACCTTACATATTCAGAAGACAGTTACCCAAAATGTCCTCTACCATTTGCATGTTCAAATATGTACCACTGCCCACCTGTGAGTTCGTTCTAGGCTTAGACCCATACTTGTGTGAGAATTCTGTTTAGACATAGGCTATAGAACCTCGGAAATCAGATTCTGACTACAATGGGACAACTAGCTCACGTCACTTCAGGCTGTGCATTATTGTTCTCCCATTTCTCGTGGTGGGGAAGCACAAATCTTTTTTTTCATGGGGAGGTGGATAAGCCAAATAAAACATCCAATTGCCTGGCCTATCTAAGTGTTTGGCTTCAGCTCCAAACTCCAAATTCCCTTTCTCCCTTGAGAAAGTCTATATAGCAAGATGTGTAGTTTTAAATTAGCAACAATTCTAGTTTAAGAGTAGCATTGCTAATAAGCAGAGGCAGAAAACAAATAACCATTTTTTATAGTGAAGTAAAGATAGACTCGGAAAGGAGCCTGGAGAGCAATGTCTATTGACATGGGAGAAGGTATCTGAGATGTTTCTTAAGTGTCAGTGCTGACTGTTGTAAACTTCCTCTCACAGCTCTGGACCCCTGTGTGCTTGGAACACACCAGTGCCAGCACGTCTGCATCAGTGACGGGGAAGGCAAGCACCACTGTGAGTGTAGCCAAGGATACACCTTGAATGCTGATAAGAAAACGTGTTCAGGTGAGGCCTGTGTAGGGGGCCGTGACTGAATCAAATACTTGGGAATCTATGCTCCAGGTTTTGGACTGGCCTTGTGCTTTGACTCTCTGACCCCTTTTTACCTAACTGCCTTTTGGCTGGTTTACTGGTGTTCATCAGCAGTTTTCCCTGAAAAGGAGCTTACGGAGAAAACTGAAATGATACATAAATCAGCTTATTTCCAAACTTTGTAAGTTTTAAATAAAATCGTAGGAGAAAAGGCTACTAAGAAAGAGGTCCAGGCTGAAGTGCAGTAGCTCATGCCTATAATTCCCACATTTTGGGAGGCTGAGATGGTAGGATAGTTTGAGGCTAATTTGAGATTAGCCTGGACAACATAGTGAGACCCCATCTCTACAAAAAATAATTTAAAAAAAAAAGCCAGGTGTGGTGGTGCACGCCTGTAGTCCCAATTACTTGGGAGGCTGAGGTGGGAGGATTGTTTGAGACCAGGAGGTCGAGGCTGCAATGAGCTATGATAATGCCTCTGCTGCACTGCCACAGAGGGAGACCTTGTTTCAGAAAACAAAACACACACACAAAAAAAGGAAAAGAAACGGGTCCAAGATTCTTAGCCCTTCTGAGGATTTGAAAATTTTCCTGGATTTTATTTAATTACATACAAGCTACCCTCTTCCTCTCTAGTCATAGATGCTCATGGAATCTAGAAGTAGCAAAGAAGTTAGAGGGGTACTCACTGGTCTGGTACATACATACGTGGAGTCAATGAGGAATGGGAATTAGATTTTTTTTGTTTTGTTTTTAATCCTAGAAAAAAGTTTTTGGGAGGAAGAAAGCTTAGAGATAATTTTATAGATAATGAAATTGAGATGGACAGAAGGGAAAAAACTTACCCATGTCACAGGTCTCTTAGTGAAAGAGCCAAGACCAGAGGGTTGGTTCCCAACTCCCAGCCGCCCCTCCCTTGTTTCATTAGCTCTCTCTCTCTGTGTGTGTGTGTGTGTGTGTGTGTGTATAACTGTAAGTGGTGTGGCCCATAATTATTTATTTCTGCCATGCTCTGCATGCATTTACATTTATCCCAATCATCTTTTGATAGCTCTTGATAAGTGTGCTCTTAACACCCATGGATGTGAGCACATCTGTGTGAACGACAGAAGTGGCTCTTATCATTGTGAGTGCTATGAAGGTTATACCTTGAATGAAGACAGGAAAACTTGTTCAGGTAAGTGAGGGAGGAGTCTTTACTATTGCTACTTAGCTATCTGCCTACCTACCCAGTGATGGAAGGGCAGGTCACATTGACTGGGAAGTTGGTGTGTTTTCCTCTCTTGCCACCTTGAGTTTTTCCCATTTTTAAGTCTTCTCCAAAACGTTAGAAATGGTAACATGTATGTATCTCGGCCCAAATATATAAATAGGTTGCTTATTTCCTTCTCTGTACCTAGCCTGAACAATCCTTCCCAAATGCTACAGACAATTCAGTAGGTTGAAATCACATAACAACCCACAAGTTACTTGTTGCTTACAAAGGGAAAGACGGTAACTTTATAGTGGAGAAACTGGCAGACATCACCTTAACCAAGTGATCAATGTTAACATCATCAGTGATGACACATGGTGACATCATGTATGACCTGACATGCTGTGCTCAATACTGTGGACACAACAGCACACCTGTAGTATTCTTGTTAAAAATTCAGGATTATGAGGAAAGATTAGAAAAACCCAACCTGAGAGACATTCTCAGTTCACAAAATAGTTTTCCAGTACTTCTCAGAAGCGTGAAAGTCATAAAAGACAAAGAAAGACTTGAGAAGTGTCCCAGATTGGAGAGGACCAAGGAGATGTGAAACTGAATGCAATGTGGAATCCTGGATTGGATCCTGGATCAGAAAAAGGACATTAATGGCAACATTTGAATAAAGTCTGTAGATTAGTAAATCATATGTATCAATGTTAATTCTGATTTGATAATTATACTATGGTTATGTAAATTACTGTTTGGGGAAATGGTGATGTACAGGAATTTTTTGCACTGTTTTTGCAACTTTTTCATAAATCTGAAATTATCTCAGATGAAAAGTTTAAAAGTAAAAAATAGTTTAAAAATATATCAGTACAGAGGAAAGTGCATTGAATGAAAATGTGTGTCTTGAGTTTTTATGCTGCTCTGAATCAATTGGTCTCCTTTGCACTCCTTTCCCTCATTTAAAAAATAGGAGAGGGTTGAACTACAACTTCTTCAAACTCTAATTCTATGTTTTTCTGAATCTAATGTAATTAGCCACACAACTGTTGGTATCCCGCTGAGTTGGGATAAGTATAATAAGCCTAAAAGGAATGCTAGAAAGTATTTATGAGACATTTAGGTTATAAAAACTCAATACTGATGATTTTGAAAAGCAATTGTGGAAGGTCAGAGAATACTTATTGTATACACAGGATTTCACTTAACTCAGTTAACTTCTAGTTAGAAAAAAAACAGTGCCAATGGCTTTGAATAGTTTCCAGTAAGTTTTCCTCATATGTTTCCAGCTGCAAATAAGGTTTCTATCCATGGGTAATAAAATACTCTTCCACCTTCTATTTCTTTTCTCCTGACTTTTTGTTTCACAGCTCAAGATAAATGTGCTTTGGGTGCCCATGGGTGTCAGCACATTTGTGTGAATGACAGAACAGGGTCCCATCATTGTGAATGCTATGAGGGCTACACTCTGAACGCAGATAAAAAAACATGTTCAGGTAAGATCCACTCAAAAAATTCTTTCATACTTGGGTCTTTCACTGTGAAACCAACTTGCAACTCACCAGCAAAGAGGTTTTTAAAGGTAACTTAAGGAATCAAGGTTCAGACATTCTACCACACTTTTAGATGAAGGCACACATTGCTCAGAGGGTGGTGAGCTCACTGAAGCAAACATAGATTACTTCAGAAAATTACTGGGAAATAGGTAGGGAGTGGGGGATATGAGAAAAGCTAACTAAATGTAGGGTCCTTATCCAGGAAAATTTTATAGCTCTGTACACTGAAGACTTTTAAGCAAAGAGAAAATTTAGTGGAAGTCAGTTGGACAGTAACTATTTGGTGTGATAGGATGAACTGATCTTTTTCCAGTTAAAACTTGGCCTGGAACTTTTCTGTAGTGTTAATCTTAAAGCTGGATGATTTTAGTAAAGAAGACTTTGTGAATGCCTGAATTAGACCCACACAGATCTTCCAGTAAGTTTGAGTCCAGTCACTCCCTGGCAGTTTCTAGACGATCAATCATCGGTGAAACTCAGCCTTATACGTTGGCCAATGAGCCCAGGCCAATGCTGTTAATCCTCATTAATTTGATTTAAACTTACTGGCAGGACAGGGTAGCATTTATAAATGTAAAAACACTCCTGAGAGAAATTCCAAGCTCTCAAGGTGCTGTTTAGCTTTGGCATATTGAATGTGTTTTAGATTTGATATATATTTTCCTCTCCCTTGAGGAGATACAGACTTCATCAAGATAGACAAAGGGAAACGGCATGTCACCCAGTCCCCTCCCCCTTTTTAAAGGGAAACCAATAAAAAAATACTGGGCACCTACTTTGTTCCCAGTACGGCACTAAGTATTGGGAACATATAAAGAAGTGTAAGTTTCTGCCTCTGAGCAAGTTAAGCCTGGGTGAACAGAGAGCCGGCTCCTTATGAAAGCAGAGACTGAGCCAGGGAGAGGGAGTGATGGAAACGAAGGGCTGTAGAGGCTGGGGAGGTGGGCATCTGCGAAGGGCTGGTGTTGGGCCTTGAAGGAGGGTGAAGGTTTCAATGGAGAGAAGTGGAAAGTGGCACTGGCCGGGGACTAGCTTGAGCTGATTTGTTCAGGGCAGGACGACTAAGAAAGTAGGGGTGGAGAGAATTCACCTATGGCTGCACTTCTCAAACTAGTGACAAGTGTCCCAGTTGGTACTTTAAGCTGCCAGGCACATTGAAGACTGAGAAAACAAACCAAAAACAAATTTATATTTAAACTAACAGATAGTATGGAATAAAGTGAAGCAATTTATTTTTTAAAAAAACATAAATCAAAGAAAATTTTCAATTAAGGCAGACAACACTCCCAGATGCCAATATCCCATATTCTTCAATGCCTACTGTAGGCCATGCAGGATTCTAGGCATTTTAGCTACGGTAATGTACCTTAATACTCACAGCAACGTTAGGAGGAAACTGATTCAGTAACTTGCCCATGGTTACTCCGCTAGCAAGTAGCAGACCAGGGTTTGAACCCAGGTACTTGCTCTAGTGGTTACACAGGCTCTTAACCACTAAGCCTTACTGTCTTAGTGTACAAAGCACAGGACAGCGAAGAGCGACAGAAGAGAAAGACACACTAGTGGGAAAGTTAGTTTTTTATATATATATATATATATTTTTTTTTTTTTTTTTTCTTCTCTTTTTTGAGACAGGGTCTCACTCTGTCACCCAGGCTGGAGTGCGGTGGTGTGATCTTGGCTCATACAGCCTCTACCTCCTGGCTCACGTGATTCTCCCACCTCAGCCTCCTGAGTAGCTAGGACTACAGGCACATGCCACCACACCTGGCTAATTTTTGTATTTTTTGTAGAGATGGGGTTTTGACATTTTGTCCAAGCTTGTCTTGAACTCCTAAGCTCAAGCAATACACCTGCCTTGGCTTCCCAAAGTGCTGGGATTACAGGTGTGAGCCACTGTGCCTGTCCTATTTATGTATTTTAAAGTAATAGTGAATACTGCTATAAAGCTGGGGAACATCCCATGGATCAGATCCCTTCTAATGGTCTGCTTTTCCCTTGCTAGTGGTAGGAAGGCTTGTAAATTAAATGTGGAGCCCCAAATAAGGGCCAGGGGCTGGAAGCATGTCCATTTGCTACCTGTAGAGTGGGTACTAAGCTGGAAGGAGGGGAAAAAAATGAAACATCCCACTATAAGGCATTTTGCTGAAAAAAAATCTAAATTGTAGCACTGAAAGGGAATAGCCATATTAAGGTTGGAAAGGCACTTTATGTATAGATTGTATAGCGTCTCGCATTTCACACAAAGCTATTCTATAGGCATTAGTGAGCCACAAAATGTTCTGCACATGAAACGACATTTAAGAGGAAAATTAGAGGGAAATAAACTATTTTGTTTCCTGCAATGGCAGAGGAGGAACCTATGTTTTCCAGGAAGGCTTTCTGGGTTTTAAAGGAGAATTGCTGTTTTATTTGTCCTAGGCCAGTCTGAACATGGGATGAGTAGGGCACTTTGCTCTGCTCTCCACTCAAATTTGGGCAAACTCCATTTGTCCCTGAAATGTTATTTGTGATAGATAGTAAGTACTTCACTCTCTAATCATACACATCATCATTATTACTAACCCCACGTCATTTCCCCATCTGTGCTTGTGTGTGTGTGCGTGTGTCTCCAGGTCAATGTTTTCTGTTCCACTTTGTAAGCTATGAAGGCAGGCACTTGGTCAATATAGTGCTTCTTGTACAGCATCAAACTTAGCTCCATGTATGATTAGGTCCCTAAAACATTACTTTTGGTGATGATGATGATGATCCGTGAGTAGCTGGGGATGCTAGAAGCACTGGTAGTCATCGGGAAAGGCCGGAGGTAAGTTCTGGAATATAGTCAAGACTCAGTGCCGCCCAATGCTGTGGGTAGAAAAAAAGGAAAGGCATTCTTAGATATCTGTGAGAGATATAAAGGAAAGGAGTGTGTGTGATGTGAGGCCAAAGGGATGAGAGGTATGGGAAGAGAAAACAGGCTTGCTCCTGCAGCATGGGGCCTGTTGCTGACTATTGACTACTACTACATTCTCAGCACTTGCAGGGACCAAATGGAAGCTTCTCCTCTCAAACATTTGTGTTTACTTTTCTATTTAATGTGTGAATATTTTCTTTCCTGCACCACGTGCGGACAGTCCGTGACAAGTGTGCCCTAGGCTCTCATGGTTGCCAGCACATTTGTGTGAGTGATGGGGTCGCATCCTACCACTGTGATTGCTATCCTGGCTACACCTTAAATGAGGACAAGAAAACATGCTCAGGTGAGGATCAGCCCTTTAAGGCTATTTCCTTTGGTAGGAAAATTTTTCAGGAGCAAGCTTTTTTCTTTCTGTCTAAGACACAGTTGTGATTCTTTCTCCCTGTCAGAATTCTCCAGTGGCTCCCACTGGTCTACAGAATAAAACAATGATACCCCTATACCAGGCAGCCTACGTTCTATGATCTGTTTCTGTCTTCTCTCTTTTTCACATTTTTCTTAATAATTAAACTTTCTGCCTAAGTCGGAATTTTTTTTCTTGTGGTAAAATACACATAAAATTTATCATTTCAATTATTTTCAAGTGTGTAGTACAGTGGCATTAAGTACATTTACACTGTTGGGCAACAACCACCAGTATCCATCTCTAGAAATTTTTTATCATTGCAAAATAAAACTCTGTACCGAAGAAATAATAACTGCCCATCACCCGCTCCCCTCAGCCCATGGTAACTACTACTCTCATCTTGGCTTTTAAAACTTTTCTGCTACATTTGCCCCCAGATTCACTGCTTCTTCCCGCATCCTGGTCCAGCCACAGTGGGCTGTTCGATGGTCCAGGAGCATGCCCTGCACTCACTCATTTCCACCCTCCCCTCAACGCTTTTGCTTGTCAGAATTTGCTTGCCAACATTTGGTTTTGTTGAATTAAATTTTTGCCAATCCAGCTGATACTTTTTTCATTTCCTGGTTACTAATGAGGTGAGGCATCTTTTCCTGGGGAGTACTGCCATTTTAACAGTCTTTCATTCCATTAACATGGTATGACTTTTATTTTATTTATTTTATTTTAGGTCTTCTTTAATTTCTTTCAAAATTGTTTTGTAGTTTTCAGTGTACAAGTCTTGTACTTTTGAAAATATTTATTTCTAACTATTTTATTCTTTCTGGTGCTATTATAAGCACCATTTCTCCATTTCTCAACTTTCAGTTTTGCTACAACCCAGGTTTGAGAAATGGAGTTTGAGATCCATTTCTCAACTTTCAATTTTTCTACAATCCAGGTTTACAATTTTCTATGGAATGTTTTAATTAGACTCTCCCACTGAGCCCATGCCCTGCTAGAGCTTAGAGACTATCAGGCAAGACAGACACTTAACAAGTATTATATACCCATCTTACGGATACAGGGATAATGGACATGTAGTTGATATTCAGTAGATACTTCCTGGTTTACTGACTGATTAACTAAGATGGGATTTGGACTGGTTATCCCTAAAAGGTTCAATAGGATTTAGACAGGTGGATAGATGATAGATTATATTTAATGAATTTATGATCTTCCATCCCTATATTGGATCTTTGTAAAATGTTAAGAGTAAAAATGTTGCAGCAAAGACCATTTCCTGTCGTCAGGTATTACTGCATTGGAAGATGATACACCAATCTTCAGACCTGGGAAGTTACTCTTATTTCTATTCACAACTTTAATAGGATCCCTGATACTGAATAGGAATAGCTGCCTGACTGAATTATATAAAGAAATAGGAGTTACTTTTATCACCTCTCATATTTGGTTAAATGTCAATACAAACCTGAATTTTCAGTTCCAAAGTATTTATTGGTAAGAACTAGGACTGTCACTTCAAACCATTAAATAGAATAACAGTCCCCTAGAGGAAATCAGGACTTAACCTAGTTTTTATCCTTTTTTGTTTGTTTGTTTTTTGAGACAACGTTTCACTCTGTCACCCAGGCTGGAGTGCAGTGGTGCGATCTCAGCTCACTGAAACCTCTGCCTCCCGGGTTCAAGCAATTCTCCTGCCTCAGTCTCCCGAGTAATTGGGATTACAGGCGTGTGCCACCATGCCCAGCTAATTTTTGTGTTTTTATTAGAGACGGGGTTTCACTATGTTTTCCAGGCTGGTCTCAAACTCCTGACCTCAAGTGTTCCACCCACCTTGGCCTCCCAAAGTGCTGGGATTACAGGTGTGAGCCACCACGCCCGGCCCTAGTTTTCATCTTTGATATATTCTGGCCATACAAATAGAGGACTATTGTCCTAGTTTTATTTTTATTTATTTTTAAGAGACAGCGTCTTACTCTGTTACACAGGCTGGAGTGCAGTGGTGTGATCATGGCTCACTGCAGCCTTGAACTCCTGGGCTCAAGTGATCCTCCTGCCTTAGCCTCTCAAGTAGCTAGGATTACAGGTGTGTGGCACTATGCCTGGCTAACTATTTTACTTTTTTGTAGAGACAGGGCCTTGCTTTGTTGCCCAGGGTGGTCTTGAACTCCTGGCCTCAAGTGATCCTTCTGCCTCAGCCTCCAAAAGTGCTGGCATTATAGGAATAAGGCACTGCACCAGGCCCATTTTCCTTTCTTAATTACACAGTATCACATGAACACTGTTTTATTTCTGTATCTCTGGCCTCCCCCTATACCAACCATGTTTTTCTAAATTTACTTTATATCATGAATAATTTCTGGCAATCACAAAAGTACAGAGAATAAAATAAGGAACCCTCACTTAAGCATCACTCAGCTTTGACAATTATAAACATTTTTCCCAATGTCTCCTAAGATGAATTTTTCTGTGATAAGTATTTTCTTGTCTTTTTGTTTGTTCATCTATCCCTTTACCTCTTGGAAAATGCACTTAGGTAAGTCTTAACGGTGGAAATATTCAACTGTGGTTTTCCTGATTTGTTATGATTCCTATATAGCTATTCCTAGATAGTATATTTGTGTACTGTCATTGTCTTCAGCCATTGAGGAAGCACGAAGACTCGTTTCCACTGAAGATGCTTGTGGATGTGAAGCTACACTGGCATTCCAGGACAAGGTCAGCTCGTATCTTCAAAGACTGAACACTAAACATATCCTTTCTGGAAGGTTTTCTGCTTCTGCCTGGAGCCAACCAAGGTATTACAATCGAGCCAAACACTTTAAGACATTCCACAGGCAAGTGACTTATTTGTGAGGTTTTAATATGAGCAGTGGTAATACACAACTTTAAAAAATTTAGAGTTCTTTTCCAATGGTTTAATAGACTGTTTCACCCATTCAATATTTACATGTAAAAGCTGCCTATTTTGTCCCCTGGTGCTTTTCCAAAACTGTATATGCTCCTAATGATGCTCTTACATAACAGATGGAACATTTATGCTAATAACTCCTTAATATGGCTTTCTTAGTTTAGAATCTGAACATGTACAAAGCAAGTCAGCTGATTAATGGGGTGTGATATCTCAGATTACACACAGTTGTACCCTTTGACTAGCCAAGTGGTCAAAAAGCAGATTTTAAAATGTAACACGATACAATCTCAGAAACTTTCAAAATCAGTTCTTTCTCCAAAGGAGTAACTCGGGAAAAGTTTCTCAGAACAGTTCAAGTTAACAACTCTGTTCCTATGTACCCCAGAGGAGTGGAATTCAGATTGTGGTAGGTACAATCTAGGCGTATGCAGAGACTTTTAAGGGAGGTAGATAATTGGAAAGAATCAATTTCCAAATCCTTCACTTGCTTAAGACACTAGTTGGAATCAGTTGGCATTTTCTTTTCCCGTCTCTCATTTCCGTATCACCATTCTCCTAACTTTACACAAGAAAGGCATACTTCTCATTTACCCTAGATCTACTAAGGTGCATTTCTTAGAAAAGCAGTATCCTGAGAGAGCCAAACAAAGGGACAATCCAACTATCCCTTTAATCAAGACTTCATAAACACTGCTTCCCCCATTCCTCACACTAAGATGCTACTCCAATTAAATTTTATATGAACAAAAACATCTGAAGACCACTGCAGTGGTCTACTTTTATTGTGCTCTCTGAAGAACAGGATCTGTGACTTTTAGACTGAATTCAACTTTTGGTGAGAAAACAGTTTTGCTCTTTTTTTCACTTATCATAGGACATAATTATTTTATCTTGTGAAGTGTTTGAAAGTGTGTTTATATTTTCTAATGTGTAAAAAGAAATGGTGTTGGCCTTAACAACTTGCCACTTGATGACATTTTGGAGAAGCTGAAAGTAAATGAATATGGACAAACACATCGTTAAATTGCTCCAATTTCTCACCTGGAAATGTGGACAGCTTGGTATATTTAATACTCATGCATTCTTTTGCATACCTGTTATTGCCAATGTTTCTGCTAATAATTTGCCATTACCTGTATTAATGCTTGAATATTACTGGATAAATTGTATGAAGATCTTCTGGAGAATCAGCATGATTTTTCCAAGGAAATAAATATGCAGATACTTATTAAGAGCAAACTTTAGTGTCTCTAAGTTATGACTGTGAAATGATTGGTAGGAAATAGAATGAAAAGTTTAGTGTTTCTTTATCTACTAATTGAGCCATTTAATTTTTAAATGTTTATATTAGATAACCATATTCACGATGGAAACTTTAGGTCTAGTTTCTTTTGATAGTATTTATAATATAAATCAATCTTATTACTGAGAGTGCAAATTGTACAAGGTATTTACACATACAACTTCAGATAACTGAGATGAATGTAATTTTGAACTGTTTAACACTTTTTGTTTTTTGCTTATTTTGTTGGAGTACTATTGAAGATGTGATCAATAGATTGTAATACACATATCTAAAAATAGTTAACACAGATCAAGTGAACATTACATTGCCATTTTTAATTCATTCTGGTCTTCTAAAGAAATGTACTACTAAAGAGCACTAGTTGTGAACTTAGGTGTTAAACTTTTTACCAAGTACAAAAAATCCCAAATTGACTTTATTATTTTGCTTCAGGATCCAAGTGATAAAGTTATATATTTATAAAATTGCTATAAATCGACAAAATCTAATGTTGTCTTTTTAATGTTAGTGATCCGCCTGCCTCAGCCTCCCAAAGTGCTGGGATTACAGGCATGAAAGTCTAACTTTTTTTTACTTATATATTTGATACATATAATTCTTTTGGCTTTGAAACTTGCAACTTTGAGAACAAAACAGTCCTTTAAATTTTGCACTGCTCAATTCTGTTTTTCGATGGTATTGTCTTTAATATAATAAAAGTTATTACCTTTACATATTATCGTCTATTTTTTGATGACTCATCAATTTTGTCTATTAAAGATATTTCTTTAAATTATACTGAATTAACAGTTATTTTGATATTCAACAGTTTCTTATCAAAAGACAGAAGTTTGATACTCCTCCTATAGTTTAATCTCACACTCTTGAGGCTAAAAGTGTAAGTTCAGGTTCAAAAGAAAGGCTTCAATATAAAATTATCTAAATTTGGATAAAATAATGATGAGCTTTACATTAATATAAGCTCCTGAAAAGCAAATATATCCTACAGATGTAAATATAAAATATAAACTTTAAGGAAGGAACAAAAACTGAATATACCAAGGAAATATATAAAGCATCTCTTACTTTTCAAAAATTTTGAAAGGGTATGACATAGAGCTACAGTAGTATTTTCCAGACTTGTTTGAGCCCAAAATCAGTAATACATATTAATATACCACAGAGAAATGGTGGTATAGAAGGAATAAATGAGAGTTCATGTGCAAGAAGGGAAAGATATTTAAAGAGAGGTGAGTTTTCAAGTGTCACCATTAGTAACTAGCTTCAACTAATCATGTCTTGACCAGTTTATTGGAAACTCCTGGGTTAGATAATACTAATTTATCTCATGCATCCAGTATAGGGAGCCTATGGACAGGGGCCAATGTATCTTAAACAGACACACAAACAATGGAAAACAAACGTATTATCTGAATGGGATTGGGTTAAGTTTGGAAAGAATTCCTCATGGAGACTGATTTGTGCTGGTTTGGCTAGGCACAACTGGCCTGTTAAGAGGGTAGGACCATCACGGAATATATAAAGTGGCTTGGGAAGCAAAGCCGGATGGAATGTTGCCCCGCAGAAAGCATATTGGCTTACTTGAGGTGGGGGCTCCCTAGTAAAAACATTTAGGATTGAGGGAAGATCTGATTTTGGATGGAGTTTAGATTTGCTAGGAAGGCACTAGGGACTGTTGTCAATTCTATAATAGATTGTGCTGGGTGAGACAAATCACCAGGTCAAAGGATTGGAGGATTTTTATTTTATTTTTGTCTGAGATGGGAAGACTCCAAGGGGGAAATTAAATTACATGCTAGATTATGGTAAAAGGGAAAACCAGAAATAACATGGGTGAGACTAAATAATTTCATGAGAGTGATTCTACTTGGATTTCTGCCCTATGCCTTAGATTTTGAGGCTTTGTAACTCTCAGGCATTCAAAAAGGACAAAGGAGAATGAAGAAAGAAATAAGGTAAGAAAAACAAGAGAATATATAACAGTCGACTCTGGACGAGAAAACACCAGACGCTCAAATATTTGTAAAACGGGAGGCTATGCCCCAATAGCAATTGTACGCTATAATTACCCAACCTTTATAGAAATTCCTTTAAAAGGACCCTCGGGGTTGCGGTAATAATTAAACTGTTAAAAAATGTCAAAACAAGCAGAATAAACAAAATCTTCTATTCCTAAATTGCGCTAGAGGTTCTCCAATCCCCAAAGACACAGTGAAGGGTTGTAAGATCTCAGTACGCACATTTGCACTTTCATCTGGCCCGTGGCGCCAGCCTATCAAATACAGTAAATGGCTTTTCCGTTTCAAGAATGTTGGAACTCTGGAACTTGCAAAATACTAAATAATTTGCCCTCATTCGAACAGGCGCCTTTCCTCTTAGGTTTATAGTAATGCCACCTGAGGCGCGGTTCCATCGCGATCATCAGAGGTGTGGCGAGAGGGAGGGCGGCAGTGACCACCAGACGGGGTGCAGAGGGCGAGCGCACGGCTGGCAGTGACAGGTCGCGACCCAGCTCCTTGCGGAGAGCAGAAAGGCCCAGACGCCAGGGAACAGGAGAAGCCCAGTTACCGTCTCGCGCCCCGTGCCCACAAACCCACCGACGTCCGCGCAGGCGCACTACGCCGGTGCCCGGTGCGAGGGCGTCACCGGAAGTGTCCCGCGGCGCCCCGGATGCGACCGGGCAACAGCGGTTGCCACGGCGACGGGAGCTTTCCGGCTGCTGGTACTCCCGATTGGAGACGTAGAACCGTTAACTGTCGAGGGCCTTAGCGGCCGCTGTGACCCTCTCGGGGATCCCACGATGTTCTTCTACCTAGCCAAGAAAGTGAGTTTCCTGGGGGGGGCGTCCTCGTTTCTCCGCCATTCCCGCAGCCTGCGGCGATTCCCGCTGCCTTCCCGAGAAGCCAGGCTCCTTCACCCGGTCCTGATCGTGGCTTCGCCATTCCGCAGCCATCCTTCCCGCCGGGTCCAGCCTCCGACCTCTTCCTGCGGTTCCCAGAGCCCCAGACAGTCTTTGGCCGAGCTCTCTGCCCTCTCGCAGCACTCTCCCATTCCTGCCCCTGGCTAGGTCCTTTTGGGTGGCTCGAAGATAAGTCGCCACGTGCTACCCTATCTTTCCTCCTCCACTTGTTGCTGATCCACGTGATTTAAACTCTTTGGATCACCACGAGCCATTGGGCAAGAGAAAAGAAATAACAATAGGATAGCCTAAGTGTTGTAGGTAAAAAGGAAGAGGGACTGGTGGTATGGATTTATTCCCTCTCCCCGCCCTCCCGTTAAAAAAATCCATCCGGTGAGACTCTGGCGTTGGCTTCCTCCGCAGTCACTATCCTTCTCTTTTGTGCACTTCTTTCCCTCTTTCCCAAATGGTAGAGCACGGGTCAGTTCAGGGGACCATGCCCATTTTCACAACAGCTCATTTTTTTCTGCAAGGCCGTCCGTATTTCTTCTTGGAAGATTTTCTTCAGCCTTCATCTCCTGCAGACTTACTTCCCAACTCCTTCGTGAAAAGTTGCTAGTGCGGCTGTGGTTGCTTTTTCAGATTTCCATTCCCAATAACGTGAAGCTGAAGTGTGTATCGTGGAACAAGGAACAAGGGTTCATAGCATGCGGTGGTGAAGATGGATTACTGAAAATTTTGAAATTAGAGACGCAGACAGGTAAATGAATGCAAGCCCACATGTTTGGTAGTAAATTGGCTAATGTTACTTGTTCAGTGCGATTTACTCATGTTGTCTGTCAATATGCAATTCTGATTATTTTAAAGGGAAAACTACCTAAACATTTTATGGTGTTTTTCTGGAGTATATTTGCAATAAAGTTCAGAGAATGTTGAATGTAAACATCAGATGGTTTTTGCTGAGTTATTAATGGAAAATGAAAAATAATGAAGAATGAAAATAAGTCACTGTGTTATGCTATGTCTAATTATTGTACTATATTATTAGGAGTCTAACAGAAATCCTGTGAGTCAACATTTCAGTAAGAAAATCTGGCAGATTGTTTACAGATCTGTGTCATCCTTTCTGCTTATCAGATGCATTAATGGTTATTCACCTAGTGTCCAAGAACAGAAAATGGGATACGTTTTACATTTCTATTAGTAGGTCTCTTGTCTTTGCAGCTTGATTTCTTTATCTAGTTCTCTGGAATCACAGCAAACAGCTTCCCACTTCTTTAGCCCCCCTAGTGCCACACTAGATTGAAGATCTAGATAAGGCAATTGGAGTTAAATCTCAGCTCTTCCACAAGACTACTGAATGACTTTCAACAAGTAGCTGAGGATCTTACTCTTTTAGTTTAGTCTTCCATAAAATGAAAATGTAGGGGGTTAAACTGCATTACGTTTTTGGATTCCTTACAACATAGCTTCTCAAACTGTATTAGGTATAAGAATCACTGGAAGAGATTGTTAAGATGGATTTCATGCTCTGCCCCCACACAATAGACCCTGGATGGGGCCTGAGAATTTCCATTTCTATTGAAGCTGAGTTGCTGGTCCTCAGACCCCACTTTGAATAGTATTACCTTACAGCTTTGAATGTGGTATGAATAATAAATACTTATTGATGATTTTCCATATAGTGGATGTTTAACCTTCACAATCTTATTTGACTTCACAATAATCTTGGGCAGTAGGTATTCTAGGTGAGAAAATTGAGGCTCTGAGCTGTTAATTGCCCTAGGTCACGTGCCAGTAAGTGGCAGAGCAAGGATGTGAAACTACATTTGTCTCACATTCACGTCCTTGTTTTTAACCACTACACAAAGGGCTAGTGGACAGCCTAAGTAAAGAAGAGTACCAATTAAAGTTTGGCTTATGCTGTTTTATAGTTCAATCTGTCAGTGCTTTAGTTTTTTAAAACTGTGTTAAAAGGAAGTTTTTCTCTGTTTCTTAAATGTATATATAGATACATATATGCATGTGTATGTGTATATATATATGTGTCTGTATATACATACTTTTGCTTACAATATGTAGCAAGTTTTTTTTTTTTTTTTTTTTTTTGAGACAGAGTTTCGCTCTGTCACCCAGGCTGGAGTGCAGTGGCTGGATCTCGGCTCACTGCAAGCTCCGCCTCCTGGGTTCATTCCATTCTCCTGCCTCAGCCTCCCAAGTAGCTGGGACTACAGGTGCCCACCACTATGCCTGGCTAATTTTTTTGTAATTTTAGTAGAGACAGGGTTTCACCGTGTTAGCCAGGATGGTCTCGATCTCCTGACCTCGTGATCCGCCCACCTCGGCCTCCCTAAGTGCTGGGATTACAGGCATGAGCCACCGTGCCTGGCCTGCAAGTTTTAAATTACATTAAGAAATGCATTCATTTTGTTTAACATTGAAGGCTTTTTAAAAAACAAACTTCTTTTTCTGCTCTGCCCTTTTGATGAGCTGTGACTAGAGTATTCTTTGAAATTAGTGAACAAGATGGGAAATCGATTCTTGGGAGGTTTGGAAAATGGAGTAAAGTATTTGTTTTGGAACTGAATGATTATGAATTGTGCTGAAAGAAATAAATATGAGGAATATGGCTGTGAGAGTCTAACAAGATCAGTATATTATATTTAATACAAATAGTGTTGATTCAGCAGGTCCCTCCAGTAACAATCATAGATATTGCATGCCTGCTTTATATCAAGCACTGTGTTGTGCTAAAGATGCAACATGTTAAGTATAATGTTTTGTAGTTTGGGTACAGCAACATAATACAGCAATCCTCTACATCAATAAATCATCTTCTATGGCACCATTTTTAATGTCTATTTAGTATTTCATTATATTGGTATTAATATATCATAATTTGCTTAACCAAGTTTAGTATTGGACATTTAGATATCTCCACATTTTTATTATTAAAGCAACTGTATCTTTGTATCCAAATCTTTGCATAAATTGTTAATACTTTCTACAATAAATCTCTAGAAATGGCATTCACTGGATCGAAGAGTGTGTACATTTATACAGGTTCCTAATATGTATACACATATTATCCTCCAGAAAGTTTGCACCACATTGCATTTCCAGTTTTCAGTCCCCTGCTCTAGAAGGAAAGGAATTAGAACCAGCAATCCATCTTTTTACATCAGGTTTACTTCTCTCACAGGCCAGCTTCCAGTGTTTTGCTGGAGCCCATCTCCCTTCACCTTCTCAGGTACCTCTCTGCCAATTTATCCTCTCTCTCTCCTTTCAATATCAGTCCTCTCTCCTTTTCTCTCCCTCACCAGTGACTTTCATGTTCTAAATCTAATGGACAGCTTTTATTGACTCATCAGGATTTGACTTGAAACATTATTTTTCAAGACAAGACAATTCAGAATGTTTAAGTTATTGTTATATTTAGACGTACTACTTTTCTCTCCTTCTCTGGTCAGTCCTCGGTCTCTTTGCTAGATTTCCCTCTTCTATTAGAATTCCTGAGAACTTGCTTCTGGGCTCTCTATTCACTTGCCCTATTTATTCTTTCATTCTCATGCCCTTAAATGCCATCTGTGGTATGAGGTGAAGAGCCCCACCTTTATATCTCTAGCCCAATCCTGGTTTTTCAGACTTGGGTGTCTCCACTGGAGTCTTTCACAGGTATCTCATATTTACTGTGTTCAAAACTGAACTCTTGATATTCTTCCAAATCTCTTTCAATTCTCTCCATTTCAGCAAATATCTCCATTTCACTCATTTGCTCAAGCTGGAAATCTTCTCTTTTCCTCCGTTAACAACATCTGCATCAGCGATCCTGTTGCTTTTGTCTCCAAAGTGTATCTTGAACCCATCCTTTCCTTTGTCTCCCCTGCTCCCTCTATAGCTCCAGCTACCATCATCCCTTACCTGGTCTATTGTGTGAATCAGTTTCCCTCCTTCCATTGTCTCTGGCTTCCTCTTAGTCGTTCTTGACACTCTAGCCAGTGTCAGGTTTTTTTTTTTTTTTTTTTTTTTGCTTGAGACGGAGTCTCGCTCTGTCCCCCAGGCTGGAGTGTGCAGTGGCGCAATCTCGGCTCACTGCAACTTCCACCTCCCGGGTTCAAGCGATTCTCCTGCCTCAGCCTCCTGAGTAGCTGGGATTACAGGTGCCTGCCACCATGCCCAGCAAATTTTTTGTATTATTATTATTTTTTTAGTAGAGATGGGGTTTCACTGTGTTAGCCAGGATGGTCGTGATCTCCTGACTTCAAGCAATCCGCCTGCCTCGGCCTCCCAAAATGCTGGGATTACAGGCGTGAGCCACCGCGCCTGGCCCTTTTTTTTTTTTTTTTAAAGGGACCAGATGATGTCATTTCCTTGTCAAAAGGTATTTAAAGGGCTGACAGCCTGAGTTGGAGCTGCTTGTGGTAGGGTTTGAGGATGATGGCCCTGGGTTGGAGCTGCTTGTGGTAGGGTTTGAGGGTGATGGCCCTGGGTTGGAGCTGCTGGTGGTAGGGTTTGAGGGTGATGGCCCTGGGTTGGAGCTGCTGGTGGTAGGGTTTGAGGATGATGGCCCTGGGTTGGAGCTGCTGGTGGTAGGGTTTGAGGATGATGGCCCTGAGTTGGAGCTGCTTGTGGTAGGGTTTGAGGATGATGGCCCTGGGTTGGAGCTGTGGTAGGGTTTGAGTTTGTCAAGGGCTCTAGGTGTCTACTTCAGAGCCTTTGTGTTGCTGTGTCCTAGCCTGGAATACTCTCCTTCTTTCTCTACCTTTCCTGGCTATCTCCAGTTTACCTCTCAGTCTCAGCTTAAATATCAGTTCTTCTGATAGCATTCCCTGGTTCCCCATCAATCTAAATTAAGTCACTTCTGCTACTCTTTCTTATGCTTTCACATTCCCAGTTTATAGTTACATTTATGTGTGTGTGAGTATGTATTTAATATTGGTCCTTCAGACTGTAAGCTCTGAGGAGAAAGGGGAAATGACTGTTTTGTTCACCATTTTATATGTAGAACCTTTTGTAACGCATAGCACAGTGTACATATTCAATAAATATTTGTTGAATGAATGAATAAATGAGTGAATATAAGATTCTGTGTAATCTAGTAAAAACCCATTTTCAAAGTCTATGCTGTTTTGATCCCTTGTAAGCTGTAGAGTTTTCAATCTGTAGGCCATAAATATTTCTATTTGTGGTCTTTTGGAAAGGAATAAAAAGCAGTGATGATTATTAATATATGTAATGTATGAGTAAACAATCTTCATTTGTGTATTTTGCTTTATTTTACCAGCATATCTTTGCAAGGGGTATGTGTTATTGTTCATGTTTATACCATGAGAAAAATATATCAGAATGCGGCATACTTAGAAAAATGATTAATACTGCCCAGGAATACAAAAAGAGTCAAAATCTTATAATATGCCACTTTTATATATTTATCATAGTAGTTTGTTTTGTTTTGTTTTGTTTTAGATGATGCAAAATTGAGGGGCCTTGCAGCCCCCAGTAACCTTTCTATGAATCAGACTCTTGAAGGTCATAGTGGTGAGTCATTCAGTTTCTTTTAAGTCATGTTTGAGTGGTATTTAGGCATTTAGAAAGTTTCTACCTAATGCAGAAATGTCAACATTTTAAATAATGGTAATATTTAAAGTACAGATGCTCTTTGAATTACGATGGGGATATGTTCCAATAAACCCATTGTAAGTTGAAAATGCATTTAATACACCTACCCTACTGAACATCATAGCTCTGCCTAGCTTACCTTAAATGTGCCCAGAAAACACTAGCCTACAGTTGGGCACACTCATCTGACATAAAGCCTATTTTATAATAAAATGTTGAATATCTTACGTAACTTATTGATTTCTGTACTGAAAGTGAAAAACAGAATGGTTGTATGGGCACTCGAAGTACGGTTTCTACTGAATGCACATTGCGTTCCCACCACCGAAAAGTCATTTAAGTAGTACCATTGTAAGTTGGGAGCTGTTTGTAATCATTTCTGTTGAGACATAAGTAATACAACTTAGAGTCATTCAACTTTTACGTGATTAAACAACATCTTAAATAAATCTAGAAGAAAATAACTGCTATTTTATATATTGAAAATACTCCTGTCTATGGATGTTATATATATAATCCTTTTTAGAATCCGTCCTATGATTCCAGATTAAAGGAGACTGAAGAGACTGGGCATAGTGGCTCATACCTATAGTTCAAGCACTTTGGGAGGCCAAGGTGGGAAGACTGCCTGAGGTTAGGTTTTTGGAACCACACTGAGCAACATAATGAGACCCTGTTTCTACAAAAAATAAAAAAAATTAACCAGGCCTGGTGCTGTGTGCCTGTAGTCCCCGGTACTCAGGAGGCTGAGGTGGGAGGATCCCTTGAGCTCATGAGTTGGAGGCTGCAGTGAGCCATGATTGTGCCACTGCATTCCAGCCTTGGTGACAGTGCAAGATCCTGTCTCAAGAAAAAAAAAAAGACTAAAGATTGAAGATGTATAACAACTAAACGCACTGTATAATCCTAGATTGGTTCTTGGAATGAGAAAAACAAGTGTCTATAAAGGACATTATTTGGACAATTGATAAAATTTGTATATGGACTGTGAGTTAGATAATAATATATCAGTGTTAAACTTCCTAGTTTGTAATATGATTATGGAAGAGAGTGTCTTTATTTTTAGGAAATGTACACTAAAGTATTTAGGGATTAAAAAATTAAAAGTCATCAATTATTCACGTACCCTAGAGGTTTAAGATATGCTCAAGAGTGTTTTACTAATAGAATGGAAAACGGGGTGAGAGGTGGGCAGAAGAGAGATTATAGGACATATCTACAAAAGTGATAAAAGTCCCCTAAACAAGTACTCGGTATGGTGTCCTTTGAACATCATTATTTTTGGGAGTCAGGCCAATTGAGTAAACCATGCTTGTATTTGTTTCTGTCATCAGGTATATGGTAGTTCTGGTAGCTAGCCATGATAGGTGTTTTTACTGGGATGAAATAGGGATAGATATGAAAAATAGTATTATGCATTATTATAGAAAATTAGTGATATCAATAACTGCATCCTATGAATAGGTTTTGAGGAATATTAAAGACTAGTTAGCTGTACAGGAACCATATTGATTTTAACATGATCTTGGTGTTTATATAAAAATGTAAATTTGAAATTAATTGTAACCTTTAAGTTTCTAAATTGTTTTATAATGTTCTAGGTTCTGTTCAAGTTGTAACATGGAATGAGCAGTATCAGAAGTTGACTACCAGTGATGAAAACGGGCTTATCATTGTGTGGATGTTATATAAAGGTATACTTTACTAGGAGAGATTATTTAATTTTTCACAAGTTGGCATCTGGATCACAGTATTTGGATGGGTAAATAACATCTCCAAAATAGACCCCTTTTACTAACAACAGGAGTTCATCCTGACTGCACAGGGATAATATTTCTGGATTTATTGCTGCCTACTTTTCACTTTTTTTTTTTTAAACTTTAACCCTGTTATTAAGAAAGTGAATTAGGTGACTGTTGGCTATCTCCAAAATGAACTTAGACTCTTAGCAGAAGAATAGCTTCTACTTGAGATAGCTCTTTTTTTTTTTTTTTTCCAGATTTCCAATAAGAATTACTTCTAGGTAGTTCCAGTTTATAATTACATTCATGTGTGTGTGTGTGTATTTAATATTGGTTCCTCAGTAGACTGTAAGCTCTGAGGGGAAAGGGGAAATGACTGTTCATTTTATATGTAGAATCTTTTATAATACATAGCACAGTGTACATGTTCAATAAATATTTGTTGAATGATGAATAAATGAGTGGCTAGAGTTATCTCAGTAGATAAAAACACATTTAGTAAGAAGTCAAAGGGAATAATTCATTTCCTGCATGGGCCAGTTAGTTTCCTTTTCTTTTATGGATACAGATTTTATCTCAACTCTGACTACTGGTTCAGTTTGTCTACAAGAGAGAGGGTGAGTAAAAGAAGGATTAACTTAGATAATCCACTTTTACCAGAAAAGCAGCTCATAATACATGTTCTCCTGAGGCCTGTAGTCATCATCTTCAAAAGGGAAGGGTGCCTTAGTTCATGTGTGCTGTTTTGAAAAGTTCATGTGTGCTGTTTTAAATGGCAGGGCATACCATTTAAAAAGTCTTCATTAAAGATATGCTATAATACTTTAATTTTTAAAACTGTGTGTGTATGTGTGTGCGTGTGTGTGTGTAGGGGATAGAATGTGAAAGATCAGTGGACTGGAGTAAACTTTGTCTGTTTCCAGGGTAGGTCTTCAGGTCTTCTCTGGGTCTCAGTCTTGATTCTGTTACCCTGCTCTGAGCAGTTCTTCCAAATTACATGATTATTTGCTTGGCTGCAGGCCAGAGTTTCCTATGATGGTGTGTAAAAAAGCCTTTAAGAAAAACAAAGACAAAATAACCTATTTTTTTGCTTCCAATTTGGTTATGCTAAAAGACAAGTTACATCTCATTCCTACCCTGCATACGACTAGAATATTTTTGTCATTCAGCATTAGAGATGTGGTGTCACTAATGTAGCACAAACTGATTAGAATTTTTTCAAGCAGGCTTAGGGTTTTACCTAATACGCTGTGTATTTTTTGCCTTCATTCTCTTTGTGATGGTAACTAATATGCTGCATTTAATATGCTTGTAATTATTCATTGGAGAGTTTATGTATATATATGAAGTTATTGTTACTTGGAGTGTTTTTTTTATTGGTTATGATCTGAACCATATTGTTCAAGTAGGAAAAGTTAGGCTTTCAGAAAAATCGGTAGTTTTAGCTCTGAAAAAGCAAATTAAGTTTAATTTTTAATTGATAGAAAGAAAGAGACAGTGAGGGAAAGAAAGAAAGAAGAAACAAAGGATGGGCATTTATTATGTTTTCTGTGATAATCTGAAGCAGTTATCAGTTAAGCCCAAGTTAATTTTTCATTTTATTTTTGTTGGATTTGGAAGTTTTATAGTTTAATGTCTCAGGTTGTAGAAAACTTTGCAGTTATTTATCCCGTGGTGTACTTTATGGAATGCTTTCAATTCTTAACTACTGTTTAATAGATGTGAAACTTTTGACTTATAATTTTTTAAATTTGTGAAAACAGGCTCTTGGATTGAGGAGATGATCAACAATCGAAATAAATCAGTTGTTCGCAGTATGAGCTGGAATGCTGACGGACAGAAGATCTGCATTGTATATGAAGATGGGGCTGTGATAGTTGGTTCAGTGGATGGTAATGTATTGATTGGACGTAGAACTAAGATCAATATCTGGCTGACAGTTTTCTTCTTTAGAGATTTATCATATGTTAGCATTCTGATTGAAAAATAGACATAAAAGGGAAACTATTTGATATACAATTTGATGACATTCAAGAACCATTCTTTGGTTTTAACCATCTGTTTTTATATATATTCAAGGAAAAAACTCTGTTTTTTTATTTCCTACAGTGGCATTGAAAAAATTGAATTAACTTTTCAGCATTATTTTAAACATGTCTGCCTCATTATGTAATTTCTTTTTATATTGGTTAGTCTGTACAAATATGTAGACTTTAGTTTCAAAAAGTCTGTGGTCATTTTTATTGGAACTGAACATGTGATTTTTGGTTGTAGTTTATAGCCTTAAAAACCCGTATTTTTCAAATTCTAGTAATAGATAAAACTGGGTCTTCTGAGAGTCTGCACCGTTGTTTTAATTTGAAATTCTATAGAGAAATAATTTATTTTAAAATCATTTTTATTTCTCTATCTCGCTCGCTCTCTGTGTGTGTGTGTGTGTGTGTGTCTGTGTGTGTGTGTGTGTGTGTAATTTCATGTAGTCAACAAATGTTTCTGAGAGCCTATAAAGCAACAGCTATCATTTTAGGAACTAAGGGTACAGCAACGACCAGACCTAGATCAGGAGAGATGGATGAGTAACTGAGAAATTACAATACCCTGTGATAAGCGGTAAGATGGGGAAAATACAGGAGCATGTAGAAGTGCCACCTAATGCAGACTTGGAGGGATCAGGAAAGGCTTCCTGGAGGAAGTGATGCTGATGCTCAGGCATTAGCCACAAGGTAGGTTGATGTGTAGAATGTCTCAGCCCTAAGAAGTAGTATTTGAGGAGGTCCGGAGGAGTTGCACTTAGCTATGTTTGGGCCATTGAAAAAAGTTGATTATCAGTAGGGTATAATACTAATGGTGAAGAGTAGTATGCAGTGAATCTAGAGAGAGAAACAGAGGCCAGAACATGCAGATCATAAGTTATATTAAGGTGTTTGGACTTAAGTCCAACAGCACTTGGGAGGCCAATGAAAAGTTTTAAGAATGGGAGCAATGTGATAAGATTGTTCTTTAGAAACATCTCTGTGCTACATATGAAGAATAGAGAAAGGAAAGAAAGATAATGGGCAGCTGTACCAGGAAACTGCTCTGGCAATTCACGTGAGAGATTATGGTGGATGGTAGCCATCCAGGTAATGACAAGGGAATGGAAGTAAGTAGATTTTATACATACTCAGGAGGCAGAATAGATAGGATTGGGGATGAGAGGATGGAAGTCCCCAGGGCAGTATCCAGAGTTTTAGCTTGGGCAGCTGGATGGATGGTAATGCCTTTCATTAAAATAGTGTGGAGAAAGAATGATTTTAAGGGAAAATTCCTCTGTTGGATATGTTGATTTTGTCATGCCATAGGCCATAGGCCATTCAAGTAAATCTATCCAGACCATAGTTAGACATACATATCTGCAGCTCAAAAATATCTGTGCTGAACACAAAATGTTGGGAACCACCAATATATGCATGGTAATTTAAACCATTGAAATAGGTGAACAAAACTAAGAGGCATTTGTAGAGTTAAGAATCAGCAACATTTAGGCTGGGGACAGTGGCTTATGCCTGCAGTCCCGGCACTTTGGGAAGCCAAGGCGGGAGGATTGCTTGAGCTCAGGAGTTTGAGACCAGCCTGGACAACATAGCAAGACCTTGTCTCTGCTAAAAATAAAAAAAAAAATTATCTGGGTGTGGTGGCACACTCCTGCAGTCCCAATCACCTGGGAGGCCAAAGTGGGAGGATTGCTTGAGCCTGAGAGGTTGAGGCTGCAGTGAGCCATGATCTTACCACTACACTCTAACCTGGGCAACAGAGTGAGACCCTGTCTCAGGAAAAAAAAAATCAGCAACATTTAAGGGATGGGCAGAAGAAGGATGTTGAAAAATAAGAGTCTTGGAGATAAAGGAGTATATGGGCTAATGGCAGCCAAGAGAGTTCAAGAAGGAGGGAGTGGTAAAAAAAAAATGTATCAATTGGCTTTAGCAACAGGCCATCAGTGATGTCCATGAAGGCAGTTTCTTTCTTTTTTTTAAACAACAGAAATTTATTTTCTCACAGTTCTAGACTCTAGAAGTCCAAGATCAAGATGTCAACAGGTTTGGTTTCTTCTTTTTTTATTTATTTTAGATTTAGGGGGTACAAGTGCAGGTTTGTTATATGGATATATTGAATATTGGTGAGGTCTGGACTATTAGTATATAACCATCACCCAAATAGTGTATGTTGTAGGCAGTTTCAATGGAGTTGTGGGGCAGAAGCCAGATTGGGAGGGGTTAAGGGTTGAGTGGGAGTTGAAGTGGAGACTATAGGTATGAAGAACTCTTTCATGAAGTTTGGTTGGGAAAGGAATGGTAGAAATAGATAGTAGTTAGAGGGGGAACTTGGGGTTAATAAAAGTGTTTATTTTATTTTATTTAAGGTGATGGTTTCAAAGAGAAATAGATCTGCATGTGTTTAAATCCACATAAGAAAGGCCCTGGAGTGAAGAGTTTAATGAGAAAGAGAAAATGAGAGTAGTTGATAAAGGGAGATCTTTGCAAAGGTAGGAAGGGATTCGATCAGAGAATACATAGAGGAATTAACCTTAGATAGGGGACTGACTGGGGAAATACCTCTTCTTTTGTATTAGTGGGCAAAGCAGAAAGTGTAAACATGGATTCAGTTATGTTCTGAATTGTTGAAGATGGGAATGAGGAATTTGTTTTTTGGGTGCTTTTATTTTCTTTCCAAAATAGAAGATGGGCTCAACTGCTAATTGGGAGTGAGATCCAGCATCAGAGTTTAGAAGAAAGGGGAGAAAGGTTGAAACAGCTGCTATTTCAAATGTCTTTTCAGGCACATATAGGTGCTCAGTAAATATTTATTGGCCAAATAAATTGAATGAATGTGTGAATGCTGTGAAGAATTTGCGAGTTCTTTAGGAAAACAAAGATTTTGAAAGCAGTTGTTGGAGGATCATGACCTTGAACAACTTTTAATAATGTTTTGTTTTAGGCAGTCGTATTTGGGGAAAAGACCTGAAGGGTATACAGCTATCCCATGTAACATGGTCTGCGGACAGTAAAGTCTTACTTTTTGGAATGGCAAATGGAGAAATACACATTTATGATAATCAAGGAAATTTTATGGTAAGTGTATGCATCAGTCTTGTTTATACAATTTTATATGATTATCGTACATATCATTCATGTTTGTATATACATTTATTTGTTATGGTGGTTTGTGTAATTAAAGTCTTCAATTCAGATTTTTTCTTTTTCCCAATCATCTAAATTTTGTTTTAATTAACTAAAATTTTGGTTTTCTCAAGGCAAATTAGTGCAACAAGTTAGAGTGTAGCTTTTAGTTCCAATTTTTTTTGGTAGGTAGAAAGGACAAGGTGTCAGTGCATTTAAGCAGAGGGATAATGAGTAGGGCGATGTGCAGTTTAAGTTTTTTAGGTTTCTTCTGGTATCTGAAGCCAAAGTTTACATGTAGATACCAAAGAGTATTTTTGTAGCAAGCTACCAATGGTTGTTTGTAAAAAGAATGACAGACTTAAATGGTAAGTGAGAAAAATCAATCCCTAGAAAGAAGGTAAAATAGAATAGGATCAGGCAGCATAATCTAGAGAAAAATTCTGGCTTTGCAAGGTTTAGCTATAATAGATGTATGATTACTGGTGGGGCAGTTTTGTTTTTTAGCAAAGGTTAGGACATTAAGTAAATCCACTCACTGGTGGAAGTAAAATAATGAACTTTTATATGACATTTTGCTGTTTTCAAAGTACTTTCATATACGTGTTATTTGAGTCTCATAAAAACTCAGTGTTTTTTAATCCTCATTTTTTACATGTGGGGAAAATGGACATTTAGGTGATTTGTCCATGGCCTGTATACCAGTAAGTGATTAAGCTTTAATTTGCCACCTGATTTTTAGATTGTATTTTTCAGTGTTCTTTCTACAATACTCTATTGAGTATTGTCTCTATACTGCTCTGTTTTAAAATGTAAAATATTAAACCTAACCAATTTTATTTAGATAAAAATGAAACTGAGTTGTTTGGTGAATGTCACTGGAGCTATCAGCATTGCTGGGATTCATTGGTACCATGGCACAAAAGGCTACGTGGAGCCTGATTGTCCTTGCCTTGCTGTTTGCTTTGACAATGGAAGATGCCAAGTAATGAGACACGAGAATGACCAAAGTAAGGAATTTTTCTGTTTAAAAAATTTTTTTAATTTCTATTTTTTTTTTTTCTTTTTGAGATGGAGTCTCACTCTGTCTCCCAGGCTGGAGTGCAGTGGCATGATCTTGGCTCACGGCAACTTCTGCCTCCCGGGTTCAAGTGATTTTCCTGCCTCATCCTCCCGAGTAGCTGGGACTACAGGGCGTGTCACTATGCCTGGCTAATTTTTTGTATTTTTAGTAGAGACAGGGTTTCACCCTGTTAGCCAGGATAGTCTCCATCTCCTGACCTCATGATCCACCTGCCTCAGCCTCCCAAAGTGCTGGGATTACAGGCATGAGCCACTGTGCCTGGCCTCAATTTCTAATTTTTAACTTTTTTTTTTTTGCGACAGGGTCTTGCTCTGTTGCCGAGGCTGGAGTGCAGTGGTGCATTCTTGGCTCACTGCAGCCTTGGCCTCCCAGGCTCAAGGTCTCAGCCTCCTGAGTAGCTGTGCACCAACTCCCCCAGCTAATTTTTGTATTTTTCATAGAGACAGGGTTTCACCATGTTGCCCAGGCTGATCTTAAACTCCTGGACTCAAGTGATCCGCCCACCTCAGCCTCCTAAAGTGTTGGGATTATAGGCGTGAGCCATTGTACCCAGCCCTGTTTTTTTAAAAATGTGGAAAGTTTTAAAAATATTTAAAAGTTGTTCTCAAGATTATAAAGTTCTCTAGGCTACATATTTTCCCACAGTGACTTCATTTTTCTCTTTTTGACTAGATCCCGTTTTGATTGACACTGGCATGTACGTAGTAGGCATCCAGTGGAACCACATGGGCAGCGTGTTAGCTGTGGCGGGCTTCCAGAAGGCAGCCACGCAGGACAAAGATGTGAACATTGTGCAGTTTTACACTCCGTTTGGTGAGGTAAATTCATTCAAATTGATCTTCTTTCTTTCTATTTAAATGTGCAGTGAGTAAGGTAGAGGAAAAAAGGAAACGGTGTAAACTTATACATTTTCTTTTAGGGACATTTCATCTTCATAGTATAGATCTTTGTTGTATTTTATCATGGAATTTTATAATCTTACAGTTTTATAATTATAAAATAAAAATTACAATTTTATACATTCAGAAAACCAGAAGTTTAACATAAGAAATCACCATGGAGTAGTTATTTTGAATATTTTCTCTGTGATCTGAATATGTGTCTCTTTTCATAGCCAGCTTTTGAGTAGTATTTAGTGTAATATAGTTGTTTCAGATTAATTTTTCTGATTTTTAATGTGATATTTTAAATGTGTTTAGATGTTAGGCATACATATCTGTCTGTCCTTCCTCCAAACTTCTATTACTTTTAATTTGTTGCAAAGTAATCAATTATTTGAAGAAAATTTAATTATTAATCTTAGGTGATGCTACATTAAAATATAAGCATTGTTTTCATAAATGTACATATGGGTATTATCCTTTTCAATGGTATTTTTAATAAATTTAATTTTAAAAGAATTTTCAGAAGTAGCATTGGAAAATGTCAAGTAGGAGAATTAATAATATATTGTGAATTTTAAAGAATTTAGAAAGTGAAAGCTTATTAATAACTAAGCTTAATACGTTTTTTGAATATCTTATTTTCTAACCCAATACTATATTTTGTCCCTTTTGAATACCCTGTTGGCTTTTTATAAATTCACCATAGACTACAGTGATATGTATTTTTGGCCGCATAAAAGCCTATACCAGTTGTTTTAATGTTATTTTTATGTATTTTAATAATTTCTTTTAGGGCAAGAAATGATGTCTTCTGATGCTTTTGAATCAGTATCTCAAAGTTACCCAGTAAAATATACTGTAGAACGTAGATGCTCTCTATACATTGTCAAACGACAATATTTCTCGCAGATGTAAAAGTGAAGGAAAAAAAAAGCATAGTTTTCAAGGTTCCTAAATAATTAAAAATCTGCATTCTAATTATTTCTATATTTGTAGCCTCCTTCTTAATTCATGTTCTTTATTGGTTATTTTTGTTGGTTGCCATTTACTTATTTATCATAATGTTTTATCTGCTTATTTTTGTTAGTTTAGCCTTCCCCAGGTAGAAAAACATGGGTTCTAAAGTCTGTTTGTTTATCTTGCAAAACAATGTGTTAAGTGTTAAATGGAAGACTGTAAGTGGGTTTTGGTCTAGCTGTAACTAAAAGTATCTAGCATAGTTCCTCAGGTCATAGTAGTCAGTATTTTCTGAGTGAGTGAATATATGGGGAATTATTTAGATCTGTGTTATTGTTAAGGTAGGAAAGATAACCTGGATGGAAGTTATCTAACAATTTAAACTTAATGATTTAAACTTAAGAAAACCTCAGAGAAGAATTGGCTTTTAAATTCTGAGGGCCAGGGGCTCCTGGGTTTTGCACTGTGGTCTCAGCCATGGTAGGAGATAACAGAGCATGGGGTTTGTAGTCAAGTTGATCTGGCATTGAATTCATTTTCCACAGTGTAGTTTGACGTAGAGAAGTTATTTAGCCTCTGAGACACAGTTTAGTTATTTTCAGAAATAAAGGAAATACGTCATGATGCTGTTGTAAAGATTAAAGGAGATTACAATGAGGGAATGCCTACACAGTGCCTGGCACGTAATGAAGGCTTACTAAAAGGTGGTTTTCTTTCCTTGCTGCTGCCACATCCTGGCTGGTTTACAGTTAGAAGATGGCCATATTCTCCTCCTCTTATGGATGGGTCAATACTGAGAGTACTGTAGAGGGCTTGCTGGTTCCCCTTTAATTTCATACGGGTAGCAAGACAGATAGATCAGACCCTCCTAGGTTAAAACTTTGGGTTTTTTTCTTCCATTGGTTTCCTTGGCAAAATGGAGCTCAATACATTTGTCTTACTCTATTATGTGCTGCTATGACAGAATACCACAGACTGCATAGTATATATTAATAGAAACTTACTGGCTCACAGTTCTGGAGAATAAGTCCAGTATTGAGCTACTGACATCTGGTGAAGGCTTTCCTGCTGCATAATTTCATGGTGGAAGGAAGAAGGGCAAAGAGAGTGCAACAGAGAGACAAGAGGGGACCTAATTCCCCTTTGTATAATGGCAGTAGTCCCAGCCATGAGGGCCCTCATGCCCTGATCACTGCTTAAAGGTCTCATCTCTTAATGCTGTCAAAATGGCAATTACATTTGAACATGAGTTTTGGAGGGGACAGACATTCAAACTATAGCAACATTAAATTTGACCCTAGAGGATATCTGCTTAGAACAAGGGATACCAGTAAAGTTCATTGAAATTTTGGGGATTCTATCATTCTGTCAAATAAAAGATATAGATTAAACATGTTTGGTTGCTTTATAGCCACGTTAAAAAAGTGTTTGTGTTCATTTATTCACTCGTTAATTTGGTCATAAAAAGTACTGTTAGTATATGAAAAAATTATTTTTTCATATACTAACAATTTTAAATTTTAAATTAAAAAAATTTGAATGTATATTCATTGAAGATATATATTGACTATCAGTTTATCAAATAATGTATATTTATTGAAGATATATATTGACTATCAGTTTATCAAATAATCTATTAATGGAAAGGGAAATAAATGTGAATATGATGCGGTTAGTACTCTTAAGGAGCTCATTCTGTAATTCTCTGGAACCATAGAGTGGCGGAAGAAGGCAGGACTCGTTGAGGAAGCAGTATTTGAGCTGTATCTTGATGGATGAATAGGCGTGCCCCAGGAGGACAAGGACCAGTAAGGATAGGGGAGCTGTGAGGAAAGAAGAGGGGGGATTTCAGGCAGAAGGGATATTGTATAGGCCAAAGCTATGGAGGCAGAGTAGTTCCTTCACGAGCAGGCACACAGCAGTTATGGCTAAATAGTGGGATATTAAGCCACATAATATGATTTTGGACAAGATGGGAAAAAGGCATTGTATGCCGTGCTAAAGAATGTGATGGTGGGGAGTTACTGATTTTTAAAAGTTATTAAACCTTTTAAAAAGCAGGGTAGGTTATGATTAGCTCTGTGTTCCAGAAAGATAATTGTGACAGCAGAGTAGAGATTGAATTGGGAGGGCAGAGGGGGAGAATAAGGAAACAGATGAAACGTTAAGACTTCAAGTTAGGAAGCTATTACCACAATGCAGTCCGTTAAAAAAGTAATTGTAGAGAGTGGAAAGGAGTAAAAGCAATAGGACTTGGTGACTCCTTGGTTGTGAGGGGATGAAAGAGAAAGACAAGACTTTATGATTGAATTTACTAATATAATATTTCATTGATTCTAAGAAATATAATTTTTTACAACTTTAAAATGAGGAGGCATCTTATAATCAAAGTTGCCATATTTTAATTAGCAATGTGTTTTTTCCTTTCCTTAGTTGTACATAAAAATTCATGTTTCAGTCTATGGCATTTTAGATTTGATGAAATTTGCTATTGAATTCCTTGGATATAGTTTGTAAATTTTTCTTATATGCATGTTTTTCATTATAAAAATTCAAGAAATGTGGCTGGGTGCGGTGGCTCACGCCTGTAATCCCAGCACTTTGGGAGGCTGAGGCAGGCGGATCACGAGGTCAGGAGATCAAGACCATCCTGGCTAACACAGTGAAACTCCGTCTCTACTAAAAATACAAAAAATTAGCCGGGCGTGGTGGCGGGCCCCTGTAGTCCCAGCTGCTCAGGGAGCTGAGGCAGGAGAATGGCGTGAACCTGGGAGGCGGAGCTTGCAGTGAGCCGAGATCACGCCACTGCACTCCAGCCTGGGTGAAAGTGAGAGACTCCATCTCAAAAAAAAAAAAAAAAAAATTCAAGAAACGTGATTTTAAAGTGAGTAGTAACTTTTCACAAAATAATGTTCATACCACTTTTGATCTCTGTGAAGTGATTGGTGGTAATTTGTATTTGAGTTAATTGTTATACTTTAGGTTAAAGATAACTTTCTTTTTCAGCATCTGGGTACTTTGAAAGTTCCTGGAAAGGAAATATCTGCACTATCTTGGGAAGGAGGTGGACTGAAACTTGCACTAGCTGTTGATTCCTTTATATATTTTGCAAATATTCGACCTAATTATAAGGTAAATATTAAGAGCAGTTGTAAAATAAACAGTGTTTCTTACTAAATAATTTTGCTATAGCTCAAAGTATATTCAAAGCTGTCTTGTTTTAGGAGCTAGCAGAAAGGAAGCCTTTTTGTGTGAAGACCTTAGAACTAGTAAACTTTTCTAGAATACTGTATATAGTTAGTGAAATTACTCCATGAATCTTAGCCAGAAACAGATGGTACACTCAAAGGAGTAATTGAAGAGAGATCGATGAAAGGCTTATTACAGAGATGTGGGCAGGGCTAAAGGGAACAGTAAGGGATGATAAAAAGTAGCACCCAAAGATTAGTGTCAATGAGAAGCCATCACCAGCCCTGGGCCTGAAGGGGCAAGACAGGGGAGTCAGGCTCCTGGAACCCACAAGAGCTGTGGCTGTGCAAGAGGGGCTGCTCTGCAGGAGCCCAGACCCTGCCAACCGGCCAGGCAGAGAGGGATTTGGGGAATAAATATTCCAACTCACCTCTCCACTTGCTGGTGCTTTCTATTGGCCAAACCCAACTGGGAGCCAGATGGTCAGGTAGCCCAGGTGATGGAGTTCATAGAAACTAGTCTCCAAGGCTCACGGCAGGGTAGAGAAGGGCAGAGAATGGATTAGAAGGAGAAAATGAGAATAAGCAACATAATATATAATCAGTATTTTATCTTGAATTTAACATTTGATCCAAAAGCAAGCTCTCAAATATGAGATTGATCTGGTAAACTATTTGTTATAAAAATCTTATATATTTAATTTTTAAAAGGTAAAGGACCTTAGAGAAATGGCTCATTCTAGGACTAGGGCAGGGAAAATACAAGGTAAGCCCGGAACAGTTTACAGTCCCAGCAAGTAAGGAAGTGCTCAGACAACAAAAGGATGGGGCAATGTCAAAAGGACGTTGCTGAAAGAGCCTCCCAATGGCCAAAGCTGGAGCACTTTGAAGAATAAAATAAATGATGTATTATTTTATTGTGACCCAAAGTATAAATGCCCAAGAGTTGATGCTGATATAGATGGATTATTTGAATAAATAAGTAAATGGGAGAGGAGAAACAAATCTTCCTTACAGAATTATTCCAGTTTACTTAGGTATTGCCTTCTCCAGGAGGTGGAACACAGGCCCCTGTTCCCCTGGCTTGAGTGTGGCTACACTTAGTTTCCAAAGAGTAGAGTATGGAGAGGGGAAAAAAAAGTAGTTTTATCTTGGTGAAACTTGTCAATCACACCTTGGTCAAGTGATAAAGGTTAACATCATTAGGAATGTCATGTGGATATCACATACGCCCTGATATGTCATGATAAAGAAGTGCACTTCGGTTCTGTGCTAGTTTTCCTAAAAACCTGAAATCCAATCTAAGCATGAGGAAAACATCAGACAAACCCAAATTGAGGGACAATCTACAAAATACTTGACCAGTACTCCTCAAAACTGTTGAGGTCATTAAAAGCAAGGAGAGACTGAGAAATTGTCACACCCCAGAGGAGCCTAAGGAGACATGACTAAATCTAAGTATCCCAAATGGGATTCTGGAATAGTAAAAGGACATTCGGGAAAAGCTAATGAAATCTAAATAAAGTATGATGTTTACTTAGTAGTAATAGTAATATAGTTAATAGTGATGTTGATTTCCTAGTTGTGACAAATGTACCATGGTAAAGTAAAATGTTAACAATAAGGGAAATGGATGAGGGATATATGGGAACTCTGTGCTATCTTTGCAACTTTTCTGTCCATCTAAAACTATTTTAAAGTAAAAAAATTTATTTTAGAAAGTAATCAGGATACAAAAAGCTAAACATGGTTTAGCTTAGTTTGTTTGGTAAACACAATCATGGTAGTATCAACATGGCATTATTTTATTTTATTTTTATATTTTTAATTTATGTATTTTTTTAATTCAAAATTAAATATAAACATGTTGGGAGAGTTAGAAGGGAAAGCTGTAAGTGTGTAAGTTCCATATCGATAGGTAATGTGATACAGAAATAAACACCAGAACAGTTGCAGTTAAAGGAGTTGTACACGACCATTCTAGAGAGAGGAAATTTGGCAGGGGATTCTGCATTTGTTTTTGTTTTAAATAAGCCAGGTAAGATTATTTGACCATATATTATGTGAATATGTTACTCTGATAAAAACAAATGTAAAAAATATGGATGGGGGTAAAAAGGCAAAGTGACTGTTTTTGAATTTTGACTTGGAGATCCAGAATTGAAACTTTGACAGGGATCACGCTACCTGTTGTCCCCTCTCCAGCAGCTATTATTGATTATTGAAAATTTTTACCATTGAAGCTTAAATCTTACCAATTAAAATAAGGAAAGTTAGACAAACTAAATTTATATTTGCAGCACATTCTTTGTTTTATAAATCTATTATTTTTATAAAAGTTTGAATCTGTCTTCTATTTCTGAAGAATATATTTTGTCAGCAATGATAAATATCTGCAATATTTCGAGAGTAAAAATAAAATAATATGATTTTCCTTCCCAATGCTAAATAATTCTTCTCCCTTTCAATCTCCTTCCCTTTCCTCCTTCCTTTCTTCCTAGTGGGGCTACTGCTCAAATACTGTAGTTTATGCATATACCAGACCTGATCGTCCAGAGTACTGTGTTGTCTTCTGGGATACGAAAAACAATGAAAAATATATTAAATATGTGAAGGGTCTCTTTTCTATTACTACCTGTGGAGATTTCTGCATTTTGGCTACAAAAGCTGATGAAAATCATCCTCAGGTAGGTGTTTCTTGATATCTTAAGGCATAGATGGGCTAACTGCTTGGCAGAATTGGGTTATAGTTTTCTACCTTTTCAAGCATGGCCTCTACACTGGCAAGTACATCAAAACATTGGGTCTGTTGGCACTAGTGGTCTAGATCAATTTTGGAAAACTCTGTGACTCCATTGATGCTGTGTCCCTGATTTTTTTTTTCTTCAAGCAGCTAATCATACGGCAATTCATACTGACTGGTTCAATACTGAAGCTTTTTGTTTCTGAAATATATTTAAAATACCACAATCCCTTTTCAAGTTAAAATTTCATGAGCAAAAATGAACATCCAGATGTCTACTATGCATAAACACTGAAGAAATTATGCAGCAATGAACATTTATGACAGTTTGGGTAGCTTTTGACATTGAGAAATCTACTTTGGAGTTATATTGCTTTTAAAATTAATATATCATAGCATAACATAAATAATATAAATATGTCTTTTTAAAAAGTATACTAACAACTTAAATATTTGCAGAAGTATGTAAATATTTCTGAAAAGGACTACCAATGTCTTTGGCTGTGTTATCAATTATTTTACCCCATTAAAAAGTATAGAGTTTTTCGTTAAAGGTGACTCTTTGAACAGCCATGTTTGCTGGTGTTCTTTCCTGAAACTTGCTAAACAATAGTAAAGATATTTTTTAAAAAGTCATAAGCCCATAGGGACCAGAAAGGGAAAGGGAATGGCAACAACATTTTGTAGGTTAGAGTAGGTGGATTAGCGGTAATTACCTTAGCAGACCTAAGAAAGCTGAATCATAAGCCATTCAGGGAGAAAACAGAGGCAACTGGCTTAGATCACGGAATCCCAAAGAGGCACAGGACTTGTGGGTACCTGGTGGGAGAAAAAAACAAACATAAAAGCAAGTTGGAAGTACCAGAGATTATGCAGAAAAGAGAAAACTATTTTTAAAAAACATAAGAAGAAGGAGATCCCACTCCCCTATACTGAGTCCACAGGCAGCTGCCCTTCTGCCACCTACGACTGGGGTTTACTCTCCAGAGAGGATCAAAGAGTCTCTGTGCTGAAGAGCATCAAGCAGAGCTGAGGGTGGGGGAACTCTGCTGAAAACAGGACAATTATGTTAAAAGTTTGCTGCTCTACATTACCCCAGTCTTCTTTTCCTACTTGGTTCCCAGAACACTGGCAGCCAAGCATTGAGCTTTGAGGTGGGAGTTTGGAAGTCTTCTCAGGAGAATTCGACCTGTTCAAGAGAAAAGCCTTCTAAAGATACTGAGATTGGGAATCCCCAGGGAAGTAGCCCTCCCATCACCTTACAGTAAAGACGCCAGTCAGTGAGGCTCACTTACAGACAACTCTGTTCCAAACAGCTTTTCAACGTCTGACTCTTTAAATATAAGCAGTTAGACAAGGATTGCCAGACATTTGAGAAAGGCATCTAAACACAAGTAGAAAAGAACTTGGAAGAAGCAGAGACTGTGCAGGAAAGACATGTCTGAAAAACATTATTTTGGGGCTGGGTGCGATGGCTCACACCTGTAATCCCAGCACTTTGAGAGACCAAGGCGGGCGGATTACCTGAGGTCGGGAGTTCGAGATCGGCCTGGCTAACATGGTGAAACCCCGTCTCTACTAAATATACAAAATTAGCTGGGCGTGGTGGCGCAAGCCTGTAATCCCAGCTACTCGGGAGGCTGAGGCAGGACAGTCGCTTGAACCCGGGAGGCGGAGGTTGCAGTGAGCCAGGATCGTGCCATTGCACTCCAACCTGGGCGAAAGTGAGACTCTGTCTCAAAAAAAAAAAATTATTTTGAAAGAACCATCAATATTACCTTCAGAGAGTTAAGAGATATTACATCCATAAAATAAGAAAAGGATACTATAGAAGAGGAAGTTTTTGGAAATTAAAAATATGATAACCATAATGAAAACTTTGGCTGGAGGATTAGAAGGTAAAATGAAGGAAAACACTTGTAAAGTGAAGCAAAAGGACAAGGAAATGGAAAATAGGGTTGAAAAGATAAAATTAGAGGACCAGTCCGGGAAGCTTAGCATTTCAATAATATTTCTAAAGAGAGTGAACAGGCCACTTTGGGAGGCCGAGGTGGGCAGATTGCCTGAGCTCAGGAGTTCGAGACCGGCCTGGGCAACATGATGAAACTCCGTCTCTACTAAAATAGAAAAAATTAGCCGGGCGTGGCAGTGTGTGCCTGTAGTCCCAGCTACTCAGGAGGCTGAGGCAGGAGAATTGCTTGAACCCAGGACATGGAGGTTGCAGTGGGCTGAGATCACGCCACTGTACTCCACCCTGGGAGACAGAGTAAGACTCTGTCTCCAAAAAAAAAAAAAAGAAAAGAAAGAAAAAAGAAAAAAAAATAGTGAACAGGCAAAATATACAAAATATAGGGGAGTAAGTATGAAAAAAAAGTTCAAGAAAATTTTCCTTGACGTTCTGGATTGGAAGTGCCTAGCTCAGTGAATAAAAACATTTCCACATTGAGACACATCATTGTGGAATTTCAGAACATTGGGGAGAAAACAACGATCTTACAAGCTTTCAGAGAGGAAAAACAGATTTCATAACGTCAAGGATCATAAGTGGCATTCTACTTGTCAACAGCAATGCTTTGGAGAATTGCCTCAAAATTTGGAGGGATAGTTTTCCATCTAGAATTCCATAGCTGTAAGTCAACTATTAATTAAATATGAGGGTAGCCCAGCACTTTGGGAGGCCAAGGGGCAGATCACCTGAGGTTAGGAGTTTGGGACCAGCCTGGCCAACATGGCAAAACCCTATCTCTACTAAATATACAAAAATTAGCCAGGTGTGGTGGCGGGTGCCTGTAATCCCAGCTACTTGGGAAGCCGAGGCAGGAGAATCGCTTGAACCCTGGAGGCAGAGGTTGCAGTGAGCCGAGATGTGCTACTGCACTCCAGCCTGGGCGACAGAGTGAGACTCTGTCTCAAAGTAAGTAAATAAATAAATAAATAAATGGGTGGAATACGACATTTTTAGATGTTCAACTCACTAAAAATTTCCCTTCTAAGCTTCCCTATCTTAGGAAGTTACTTTAGGAAATAGTCTAACAAAATGAGGAATAAACCAAGAAAGCAGAAGAAACAGTAGACACCAGTGAGGAAGAGAGTACCAGCTGACCATGGTGCAGCGTGTCCAGTGAGTCAGACGAGAGAAGGTCAGAAGGCTCCAAGAGAAATTCAAGGGGATAACAATAGACTACCTGATATATTTGAGCCTTTGCAGCAAGATATACATAATTCAGGGATAACTGGGTATTTGTGTTAGTAATAAGCCCATAGAAGACTAATCAAAGAGAAAAAATACAATTATCAACTACAGAGAAAACAGAATATGCTTGAAAAGAAAATAAATCATGATACACTTGACGGCTGAGTTGTGAATAGCATTTACATAGTCAAAATGATGTAATCACCCTTTTCAAACTTAAAACACCTTTTAATTGAAGTATAATAAACATACTCAACCCTAAATTCTGATCTGACAAAATGGTATTAAAAATAGAGAGAGGGATGGAAATGTGCCCCTGTGTGGTAGGGGTGGGGTGGAAAAGGGAATGAAAGAAAGCTAAAGACTTGTCATTTGTAGTGGGGAGGCAAGAGCTAATGGACTAAATTGAAATAAAACAAGTAGCAGTATAAACACGTTGCTTAGATTTGTGGAGGTAATAGCAAAAGGATCGGTAAAGGGAGCAGAAAATGGGAACTTAGGGGGAACTGCCATTTTTTAGTAAGAAGCCTTGTGGATCTATTTGATTTTTGAAACCACTAGCATGTATAACTGATAAAAATGAAAGATATATTAAAAAATACAATTTGTGGTATTTTGTGGCAGTAAATAAGCTTATTTTAAGTAGTGGAAGAGTAAATTATGATTTTTTAATATAATTTTTATTATTTGGTTTATATTTATGAAATTAATTCAATGAGTTCTTTTTATTTTTTTAAAAATGTTATGGGTAATAGTAGATGTATGTTATCTATGGGGTACCTGAGATGTTTTGAGTAATTAAACAAATTTTAATCGAATGCTGAAAAAAGAAAAAGTCTGTGTAAGTAGTGCATAAAGAACTGCTTTATTTGAAATTATTGTTCTAGTCAGGAAAACCATCTAAGTAGAATAGTATTCTTAGTACAAGATACAGAGACAGAGACTAACAGTAAGAAAAATGAAATGATCATTTTAAAACAATGTGATGTAAAATGTGCATTATGTTTGATTATTTTCCTAATATTGGTCATTGATGATTATTTGTATATAAGCCATTTTCATTAGATTGAATCATGTCTTTTTTGAGTTAACTGAATTTTTCTGAATTTCTCCTGTCATTTATGTATTGCTTCAAAGGAGGAGAATGAGATGGAGACATTTGGTGCAACGGTAACAAATGAAATTAGCTCTTATATAGCTGATCATAGGATAAAAATGAGTTTTAAGTTTATACCTGATCAGAAACTGTAGAAATATGAGGGCACTTCAGAAGGTTCATGGAAAAATGGAATTAACAGATAAAAATAAAAATAGAAACTTTATTTTTCAACATAAGCTCCATCGAGGTCAAGACATTTTTGTAAGCAATGATACCAGATATTTAGTCCATCCTTAAAGAACTGAGAGTCCTGGGAATTTAACCATGTCAATGCAGTCTTTTTTACATTATTAACTAAAGATAAATGGGTACCCTTTAAGGATTTTTTAAGATTAGGAAACCAAAGGAAGTCTGGAGCCAAATCAGGACTGTAAAGTGGATGCCTAATGATTTCCCACCAAAACTCTTGCAAAATTGCCCTTGTTTGATGAATAGAATGAGCAGGAGCATTGTCATGGTGGGGAGAGACTCTGGTGAAGTTTTCCCAGGCATTTTTCTGCTAAAGCTTTGGCTAACTTTCTCAAGACATTCTTAAAGTTAGTGGACATTATTGTCCTTTGGCCTTTCAGAAAGGCAACAAGCAAAATGCCTTGAGCATCCCCCAAAACTGTCGCCATGACCTTTGCTCTTGGTGGTCTGCTTTTGCTTTGACTGGACCACTTCCACCACTTGGTAACCATTGCTTTGATTGTGCTTTGCATTCAGGATCATACAGGTAAAGCCATGTTTCATTTCCTGTTGCAATTTTTGAATAAATTCCTCAGGTTCTTGATACCACCTGTTTGAAATTTCCGTTTACTGCTCTGCTCCTGTGTGCAGCTGATCTTGGTGCAACGGATTTGGCACCCATTGAGTGGAAAGTTGGCTTAACTCAAATTTTTCAGTCAGAATTTTGTGAGCTGAGCCAATTGAGATGTCTGTGGTGTTGACTATTGTTTCTGCTGTTAATTGTTAGTCCTCTTCAATTAGGGCAGAAACAAGATGAGATTAATTTTTTCCTTGCAAATTGACATGGATGGTCTGCTGTTGCAGGTTTCATCTTTACTTTGTCTTGTCCCTTCTTAAAGTGAGTTGTCCATTTGTAGACTGCTGATTTCTTTGGGCATTGTCCCCATAAACTTTTCATAAAGGATTGATGATTTCACCATTCTTCCACCCAAGCTGCACCATAAATTTGATGTTTTTTCTTGCTTCAATTTTAGCAGAATTAATGTTTCTTTGACAGGGCTTTTTTTCGAACTGCTACCATCTCCTTCTTAGTGCTTCAAACTAGATCCTGTTCAAACATGTTTTAACAAGTTAGTACACATTAGTACACGTTTATTAACAAGTTAGTGCATGTTTATTTTGATGCAAACGATTTTTAAATCCATGCTTATTTTTTCCATAATACACATTTTCCATAAACTTTTTGAAGACCCCTTGTAGAAATGATGAAAAGTAGCCAGAGTACTTGTGTTTCTTGTGTCTTCTTAAAAACCACAGTGTTCCATTACGTTGAGAAAGCAGCCTTAGTTTAGTATTAATTGATCTTTCTTTATATTTAATGCTGTAAATCATCTTTCTTTTTGTCTGCTATTTTTTGCACCTAACAGTTTCATCAGTTATTTCCCAGTTAGCAATACTTGAAAAAGAGATAAGCATGATATATATTAAGCATACTTCCTTTACTATTCATAAGCAGGAGTTCTGATACTTTTTGTTTTATTTGTTCACAGTTTGTACTAGTTCTTTGTAATTCTATTGGTACACCCTTGGATCCCAAATACATTGATATTGGTAAGGAAATGTTAATATTTCTTTCTTTTCCAGTCAGGTTTTATTTGTAACACTAATTTAAAAACCTAACACTGGTATTATTAATTAGGATGGTGTTTTCTAAAACGAGGATGACTATACTTCCTACTTTGTCAGATCCAGTACCAGTTTGTATCTGTTACCGTGGTAGAATTCTTAATATCCCATTTTACTCTCAAAAGTATCCTGGTTAAGACAGTAAATTGTAAGGTTAGTCTATCTAAAATCCATTATAATTTCACAACTGCTATAGTACCATCATTCGCTTTAAATGGGAAATATAATTATGTAGGAATTGGTATGCAGTGTAACGATTAGTATGTAATAAACTGAGGATTATAGAAAGAATTTTGCTCTTAAACCTCTTTCATTATTAATAAACTGCTTGTAAATACCTCTCTTCCATAAAAACACTTTAGCTGCTTGTAAAAGTGAGTTTGCCCTTTCCAGATTTTTCTAATGAAATGAGTCTATTAATAGGGACAGTTTTAAAAATTCCTGACTTTTTCTTTTCAAAGGACATTTGTTACTTTAGATTTACTATTCCCTCTACCCAATAACTATGAAAGTAACCCACTAAAAATTCTAAATCTTATTCTAAGTAGATTATTAAAAATCATTAACAAGTATTTTGTTGCCATTTCACTGTAACTTCCAAAAGTAATGATTTTCTTTTTATTTTATTTTATTTATTTTTATTTTATTTTATTATTATACTTTAGGTTTTAGGGTACATGTGCACAATGTGCAGGTCTGTTACATATGTATCCATGTGCCATGTTGGTTTGCTGCACCCATTAACTCGTCATTTAGCATTAGGTGTATCTCCTAATGCTGTCCCTCCCCCCTCCCCCCACCTCACAACAGTCCCCGGAGTGTGATGTTCCCCTTCCTGTGTCCATGAGTTCTCATTGTTCAATTCCCACCTATGAGTGAGAACATGCGGTGTTTGATTTTTTGTCCTTGCGATAGTTTACTGAGAATGATGTTTTCCAGTTTCATCCATGTCCCTACAAAGGACATGAACTCATCATTTTTTATGGCTGCATAGTATTCCATGGTGTATATGTGCCACATTTTCTTAATCCAGTCTATCGTTGTTGGACATTTGGGTTGGTTCCAAGTCTTTGCTATTGTGAATAGTGCCGCAATAAACATACGTGTGCATGTGTCTTTATAGCAGCATGATTTATAGTCCTTTGGGTATATACCCAGTAATGGGATTGCTGGGTCAAATGGTATTTCTAGTTCTAGATCCCTGAGGAATCACCACACTGACTTCCACAATGGTTGAACTAGTTTACAGTCCCACCAACAGTGTAAAAGTGTTCCTATTTCTCCATATCCTCTCTAGCACCTGTTGTTTCCTGACTTTTTAATGATGGCCATTCTAACTGGTGTGAGATGGTATCTCATTGTGGTTTTGATTTGCATTTCTCTGATGGCCAGTGATGATGAGCATTTTTTCATGTGTTTTTTGGCTGCATAAATGTCTTCTTTTGAGAAGTGTCTGTTCATGTCCTTTGCCCACTTTTTGATGGGGTTGTTTGTTTTTTTCTTGTAAATTTGTTTGAGTTCATTGTAGATTCTGGATATTAGCCCTTTGTCAGATGAGTAGGTTGCAAAAATTTTCTCCCATTCTGTAGGTTGCCTGTTCACTGTGATGGTAGTTTCTTTTGCTGTGCAGAAGCTCTTTAGTTTAATTAGATCCCATTTGTCAATTTTGGCTTTTGTTCATTGCTTTTGGTGTTTTAGACATGAAGTCCTTGCCCACGCCTATGTCCTGAATGGTATTGCCTAGGTTTTCTTCTAGGGTTTTTATGGTTTTAGGTCTAACATGTAAGTCTTTAATCCATCTTGAATTAATTTTTGTATAAGGCATAAGGAAGGGATCCAGTTTCAGCTTTCTACATATAGCTAGCCAGTTTTCCCAGCACCATTTATTAAATAGGGAATCTTTTCCCCATTTCTTGTTTTTGTCAGGTTTGTCAAAGATCAGATAGTTGTAGATATGCAGCATTATTTCTGAGGGCTCTGTTCTGTTCCATTGATCTATGTCTCTGTTGTGGTACCAGTACCATGCTGTTTTGGTTACTGTAGCCTTGTAGTATAGTTTGAAGTCAGCTAGCATGATGCCTCCAGCTTTGTTCTTTTGGCTTTGGATTGACTTGGCGATGCCGGCTCTTTTTTGGTTCCATATGAACTTTAAAGTAGTTTTTTCCAATTCTGTGAAGAAAGTCATTGGTAGCTTGATGGGGATGGCATTGAATCTATAAATTACCTTGGGCAGTATGGCCATTTTCACGATATTGATTCTTCCAACCCATGAGCATGGAATGTTCTTCCACAAGAGAAAGCAGGAAAGATCCAAAATTGACACCCTAACATCACAATTAAAAGAACTAGAAAAGCAAGAGCAAACATTCAAAAGCTAGCAGAAGGCTAGAAATAACTAAAATCAGAGCAGAACTGAAGGAAATAGAGACACAAATACCCTTCAAACAATTAATGAATCCAGGAGCTGGTTTTTTGAAAAGATCAACAAAATTGATAGACCGCTGGCAAGACTAATAAAGAAGAAAAGAGAGAAGAATCAAATAGATGCAATAAAAAATGAAAAAGGGGATATCACCACCAATCCCACAGAAATACAATCTACCATCAGAAAATACTACAAACACCTCTACGCAAATAAACTAGAAAATCTAGAAGAAATGGATAAATTTCTCGACAAATACACCCTCCTAAGACTAAACTAGGAAGAAGTTGAATCTCTGAATAGACCAATAACAGGCTCTGAAATTGTGGCAATAATCAATAGCTTACCAACCAAAAAGAGTCCAGGACCTGATGGATTCACAGCCGAATTCTACCAGAGGGACAAGGAGGAACTGTTACCATTCCTTCTGAAACTATTCCAATCGACAGAAAAAGAGGGAATCCTCCCTAACACATTTTATGAGGCCAGCATCGTCCTGATACCAAAGCCTGGCAGAGACATAACCAAAAAAGAGAATTTCAGACCAATATCCTTGATGAACATTGATGCAAAAATCCTCAATAAAATACTGGCAAACTGAATCCAGCAGCACATCAAAAAGCTTATCCACCATGATCAAGTGGGCTTCATCCCTGGGATGCAAGGCTGGTTCAACATATGCAAATCAATAAATGTAATCCAGCATATAAACAGAACCAAAGACAAAAACCATGTGATTATCTCAATAGATACAGAAAAGGCCTTTGACAAAATTCAACAATGCTTCATGCTAAAAACTCTCAATAAATTAGGTATTGATGGGACGTATCTCAAAATCATAAGAGCTATCTATGACAAACCCACAGCCAACATCATACTGAATGGGCAAAAACTGGAAGCATTCCCTCTGAAAACTGGCACAAGACAGGGATGCCCTGTCTCACCACTCCTATTCAACATAGTGTTGGAAGTTCTGGCCAGGGCAATCAGGCAGGAGAAGGAAATAAAGGGTACTCAATTAGGAAAAGAGGAAGTCAAATTGTCCCTGTTTGCAGATGACATGATTGTATATCTAGAAAACCCCATTGTCTCAGCCCAAAATCTCCTTAAGCTGATTAGCAACTTCAGCAAAGTCTGAGGATACAAAATCAATGTACAAAAATCACAAGTATTCTTGTACACCAATCACAGACAGCCAAATCATGAGTGAACTCCCATTCACAATTGCTTCAAAGAGAATAAAATACCTAGGAATCCAACATACAAGGGATGTGAAGGACCTCTTCAAGGAGAGCTACAAACCACTGCTCAATGAAATAAAAGAGGATAATGATTTTCTTTTAATGTGTATGGCAGTATATTGGATGCAGTATTGCAAAAATTATTAAATCTAAGAAATTAAAAACCCATTGCATTATTTCTGAGAACCTGAGAACTAGTCATTATTTTTCATATTGGACATTTAGCCTAAGCAATTAAATATTAATGCCTGTTGCCTTTTGAGTGTTTGCATTTTGCTAAGGTCTTTGGGTGATAATAGCAAATATGAGAAATAATGACCTCAAAGACTTTATACTCTATGGCTTAGGGTCTTGATAACCTACTCACTTAGATATATTGACACACTTCAACTTCATGTCTTACATTCATTGCTACATAGGCATGTTTATATGTTTTATATGTGTATATGTTTATATACACATATATACATACACATTAGTGTTCCTTGTTAAAAAGCTTAGCTTAAAATTATTAACAGACTCTCATCACATAAATATCTCTTGTTTATTAGAAGCATAACAGTCTTTAAGAGGTAAATTTTGTCAGTCTTCAGATTATATGCTTTTTCTTTTAATATCCAAAGTTTTAACATAGAATCATAATGGTGATAGGGTTAATCTCAAAGTAATTTTTACCACAGGTAGACTGTTTTTTAAAATAAAACTAAATGTAAATCCTTCTTCATAAAATGGCAAATACTTGAGGGCATGACTATTTGTATTTTTGAGTCTCAAAACCCTTTTTTTTTTGTAGTCTCGCTGGCTGAGATTTTAACAAACAGTTCTTTCATTGGCCTGCAGTGAACACAGCCAAAGACTCAACATTTTTGTTTCATACGTATCCTGTAAAATTTATTTTTTAAAGTTTCTATGCCAAATGTTTATGAGGACTAGAGGCTAAAACAAAAAAAGTCTATGAGTGATACTCTTCTAGAATTTATTATTTTCGTTTTGCCACCTACTCTTCCTCTTTACAATTTTTGTAGAAACTTTAAAAAGAACTTTATAGATTATTATAGAAGTGTAGTTTGTGGGATTCTGTTATACTCTACACATGAGAGTTAGGTATCCTTTTTTGGTGTTCTTTTCTTGAGCACTCATAATACCTTTGGTGTGCTTCCATCCAAAATACCTCTTAACCTGCACTGTGGTTATTAATTTTCTTGTCTATCTTCCCCACTAGACTTTGAACTTCTTAAAGATCTACATCTAATTAACTTCTGTATCCCCATGACCTAACACTGCCTTGGCCCATAATAAATGTTTATTGAATGCATGGAAATGATTTATTTTCTATCATGTAAATAAAAAATGATGATTCATTTATTTAGCAAACTATCAATGAGTATGTACTGTTTCAGGTACTGTACTGGTCACTGGGAATAATAAGAAATTAATTATGACATTTCCTGTGGGATTTCTGAACAAATAATTAAAACCTAGTTAATTCATTGAACAGTGATTTATTGCTTCCCTACTGCGTGCTAGGTATTGCTCTAGGTGCCAGGTAAATGGTTATTGGTGCATAAGGATGTCAGAGACATCTTTCTTCTTAGAGAAGGTTTCGTTTGAGCTGAGTTTCGAAAAGTAAGTATTTCTTTAGGTGATATTTCAAGGAAAGAAAACGGCATTTGCAGAGGAATGAAGGCATGGAAAGTGGCCATCAAGTAGCAGTTTGCCTATGCTGCAGCCATTTTAGTGGGAGCACATGGGCAGCTTTCTAATGATGGTATCTAACACGTGCACCAGGTTTTCTATATATTTCAGAGAAAGTTAATTTGATGAAAACATTTCAGTGAAATTTCAATTTACCAGCACTTGAAAGGGCTGAGAAATGAATAAATGGGAAAGTGGGTGAACATTACAGATGTAGGCATTTATTTCATGCCTTAGCATTAAAATATTACAAGCAGGTTTTATTTATATGTGAATTCCAAGATTGTTTTAAATTATTTTACATTCTTGCTTGGCTGGTAATGACTGCCTGTTAGCATTACAAAGTTCAGTTAATGAAAGCATAATTATTTTCTTAAAAACTTTTTTTCCAAGCTGGGCACGGTGGCTCACTCCTGTAATCCCAGCACTTTGGGAGGCTGAGGCGGGTAGATCACCTGAGGTCAGGAGTTCAAGACCAGCCTGGCCAAAATGGCAAAACTCCATCTCTACTAAAAATACAAAAATTAGCTGGACATGGTGGCATGTCCTGTAATCCCAGCTACTCGGGAGGCTGAGGCAGGAGAATCGCTTGAATTCAGGAGGCAGAGGTTGCACTGAGCCAAGATCGTGCCAGCTCTCCAGCCTGGGTGACACAGCAAGACTCCGTCTCAAAAAAAAAAAAAATCCCATAACCTTTCTAGATATTTCAAATTTTTTTCTTTTCAGATATTGAACAGTCGAAAAGGGCATGGAGGGCCTTCATCTTGGCTGTGTTCTTGTCCTAAAACATTCTATCTTTTAAAATTTTGTTTTGCTTTTCCTAGAAGCTTAGTCTAGATGGGATGAATCTTAATAAAGATCTAGCAAAATATATATAGATAGGATTATCTACCCATATGAATTTGCTGAAATTACCACCTTACTGATTCAAAAGAACATATTTTTTCAGATATATTTGTATCTTTTGTAGTAACTGAGATTTTATATATGGTTTTATTATAAAATCCTGTGTAGGTGATAAAAGTGAAAAGAACAATAGCAACCATGTCTAACTAATACTTCTTAATCCTTAGTGAGGGTCAGTCTGCTCTAGTAGTTAAGAGCAGTTTCTGGAGCCAGATTGACCAGGTTTGTGTCCAGCTCTACTACTTTCTAGCTGTGTGATATGGGCAAATTCACATGCCTCAGTTTCTTTATCTGCTAAATGAAGACAATAATGCCTACCTTACAGGGAAGTTGTGAGTTAATATGTGTTATATATTTAGAACACTGCCTGTCATATTTTTAAACATTCAATAAATACTATCTTTTAAAAGTATTATTAAGCATTTACTCTATGCCAGGCACTGTGCTATGCTATAATATATATTATATTTATATTGTTATCTCTCTTAAACTTTAAGACAGCTCTGTAGGGTTGGCATTATTATTATCTTCAACTTACAGTAAGTAAACTGAGAGAACAAATAATTTATTCAAGGCCACAGAATTAACAAGTGCCTGTCATTTGAATCCAAGAAGTCTGACTCTTACCTTGAACCACTAACATTTTAATTTTGAAGTAATCAGGCTAATGATAAACCCTTGTGGGTATTTAGGATCTATCAAAAAGAAAGGAAAATGAGTGTAATTTATAATTGTAGGTAAACATTGGTTGGAAGAATGCTTTTATATACTTAGGAAAAAATGATATTTTATTAGAAAGCAGTTAAGGTGTGCAAACTTGCTTCAGCTTACACTAAGGGCATAATAGTTACCAGCATTAGAGTATCCATGGTGGAGTTTACTAAATATTTAACAAATGTCTTAAGATTTAGTGAAGACCAGGTCAGGGAAAGGAGAGCACAGCCTGACCTGGCAGGAGTGCACCCTGGAGGCTTTGCTGTCAGTCTCCATGCCTGGCTTTCAGCAAAGTGCTCCTTCCAAGAAAGGCTTTGAGCTCCCTCCAGAGGTTGGTAATAGTACACATTTTGAATGAAAACTTCACAGTTACAGTGAAAAAAGAATTAAAAAAAGAAATTACTCAGTTGGACTGAGTTATTTATCATATAAAAATTATTGAATTCGAATCCCTGAGTTGTTAACCCAGTCGATTAACATCATACCATCAGACTAGTTTCTAATTCTTTGTTCAGTTTCTAAGTCTCTTGCTGCCTCAAATGTCCTTTGTCTGCACTCTGGCAAGAACTCTATAAATGGTACCTCCTAGTAACATTATGTCTTTATTCCGGCCATATTAATGATTACATTGCATAGTATTTATAATAGAGAAATTAAGTTTTACACTGTTTTGATTGTTCAGGAATTTAGAAAACAGGTAGTATAATCTGTTTATGAAGGAGTTTTTTGCTTTTATGTATTTTGTATGAGTGTTTAATTTTATGTTGTTTATTTTGTGTTTTGTGACCCTGGGCAAATTGTTCTACTTCTTTAAACCTCTGTTTATTTATCTATAAGATGGATTTGATGAGACTATCTACTTCATAAAAGCATATACAGTAGGAGCTCAATTAAATGTTCTCTAAGAAATGGGCAGATGAAAAGAATTATTTGCTTAGTAGAATATATTTCCAATACATATTAGGAATATTACAAATTATTTGTTTAGAAGAATATATTCCTTAGGAAGGGACTTGGGAGATTTTTCTTTTCTAAATTAGAGTAGAAATATAAGATGTGGCCGGGCGGGGTAGCTCATGCCTGTAATCCCAGCACTTTGGGAGGCTGAAGTGGGCAGATGGTGAGGTCAAGAGATGGAGACAATCTGGCCAACATGGTGAAACCCCGTCTCTACTAAAAATACAAAAATTAGCTGGGCGTGGTGTCGTGTGCCTGTAGTTTCAGCTACTCCGGAGGCTGAGGCAGGAGAATTGCTTGAACCCGGGAGGCAGAGGTTGCAGTGAGCCGAGATCACACCACTGCACTCCAGCCTGGGAGACAGAGTGAGACTGTGAACCCGGTAGTAATTGGTAGTGGGGATGGGAGGAAGGAGTGGGATTTTATTTATTCATTTTTCAATTAATGGATATTTGAGTTGTTTCTACTTTTGATCATTATAAATAACGTTGTTATGAACATCAGCATTTGAGTTTTTGTGTGGACGTGTTTTTATTTTTCTTGGGTACATACCTAGGAGTGGAATTGCTGAGGTATATAGTAACTCTGTATTTAACATTTTGAGGAGTTGCTGAACTGTTTTCCAAAGTGGACACACCATATTACATTCCCAGATTTCTCCATAACCTTGCTAACACTTGTTACTGTCTGACTGTTTGATTCTAGCCATCCTAATGGGTGTGAGGTGGTATCTCATCGTGGTTTGATTTGCACTTCCCGATGGCTAATGTTGTTGATCATCTTTTTCATATGCTTATTGGCCATTTGTGTATCTTCACTGTAGAAATGTCTATTTGTATCCATTGCTCACTTTTAAATTGGGCTATTTGTCTTTATTATTGAGTTGTAAGAGTTCTTTATATTTTCTAGATAAAATTTCTTTTCAGATACATGATTTGCAAATATTTTCTCTCATTCTATGGGTTGTCTTTACTTTCTTGATAGTGTCCTTTGAAGCACAAATGTTTTTAATTTTAATGAAGTCTAATTTATCTAATTTTTCTTTTGTCATTTGTGTTTTTGGTGTCATATCTAAGAAGCCAATTATTGCCTGACCAAAGGTCATAAAGATGTATTCCCAGGTTTTCTTTTAAGTGTTTATGGTTTTAGCTCTTGCATTTGAGTCTTTGATTTATTTTGAGTTAGTATGTTTGTATGATGCTACAAGCTTTTGATTCTTTTCTGATTTCAGAGACTGTGTGTGGGTATTTTGAGACTATGTGAGGGTATATGGTCTATAAAATGAGGGGTTGAACTCCGTGATTACTAAAGGCCTTAGCAGCACAAGCATTCTGCAATTCTGTGTAACTGTAAATTATATTAATGTTATTTTTAACAGTACCACTGTTTGTTGCAATGACCAAAACCCATGTGATAGCAGCCTCGAAAGAAGCATTTTATACCTGGCAATATCGTGTGGCAAAGAAGCTCACAGCATTGGAAATTAATCAGATCACACGGTCTCAAAAAGAAGGGAGAGAAAGGTATATCTTTTGATACATACTTTTTAGCAGCTCAACCATATCACATTTAAGTCAGACATAGTAATTGTAAATTGTCATGCTTGATAACTGTAGTGTCTTGATTAGTAGAAATGTTTTTTCAATTAATTTGATTATCTTTAAAATTTATGTGTTTAAATTTATTAAAATAAAAGAGAAGTAGCATGGTGTAATAAAGCCCTTAGAGATAAAGAGTGGAAAGCTGTGTTTTTGTAAGGAAATGGCTGTCCTCACTTACCCTCCCCACCAGATTAGAGTTAATATGCTATACTAAAATATGATTATTCACTTGAGATCAAAGGATCTAACTAAGGGTTTATTCCTATATGTTAATGGTGTAGGTCTTCCCAAGAGGGTGGGGTGATTCTAATATCAGTGACCAGAGGAAAGGCAGGCCTTTAGACACACATATGGAAGAAGTCTTTAGGTGGGGTGAACTGGGGACTTAGCTTCTTTTTCTTGCCCTGGTTTCCAAGGATTCTGGAGTTGGAATTACTTCTAGTAAGTGGGGTGTAAAGGGCTCTGCCACATAGTAGATAGGTTAGAAGCCAGGATAGAGGGATTCCCCACAGTAAGTCTGTAAGTGAAGAAGCATTTACTGTGTTTTGTAAGTTATGTTGTCTCCATTAGTGATACTCTGTGTTTGCTGCTCTTCTGTTGTTACTCTAAGCCTGTAAGGAAAGCATTTTGTTGAATGTTTTAACCTAAGGATTCTTAATGGGGATACAGGCCTATGTTGGCGGAAGTGAGTGGTAGAGTCATGACAGAAATGCTAGGTGTTTTTTCAAATCATTATCCTCCCTCATATCCTTGAGATCTTAAAGCAGACTCCCCTTGCCTTCCGTTTAAGACTCACTCGTGTGCTAAGATAGGAGATGGATCCTCAGTAAAAGTATGTTGGGTATGCGAATTCATGTTGGAGGCAGGAAAAAAACATTGAAAAATGTTATATCTTTTGTTCTCGGTGGTGCTAGAAGACCAAATGGAAAGAATCCTTGGCCTCTTTGAGGACAGCATGTGGTAGTCCTCATGCTGGTAGGAGTTACCGTGGTAGCAATAATAAGCAGAGGCCTGCAATCTTGTGGGAGAAGGTAGATCTTAGGACAAAGTTGAGGCAAAAAGCCTAGCCTCTCCAGAGTGTCTTATAGCTGCTAAAGAGATTTTGACTTTTGTTTAAATCCAGAAGGCAGCATTTCCTTATATTTCTGTCTGGGATATGTGTACTGGTTTGAATAACTTTGAGTAGGTTCCCCCTAGAACTCAGTTTCCTCATCTCTAAAGTACAGTTGATGATGGTGATAACAGCCAACATTTATTGGGTACTTCTTACATGCCAGACACTTTCATAAATCTAATCAGTGCTCATTATTCTTGTTTTGCAGAGAGGAAACAGACACATGAGTTTAAAGTATTTGCCAGAGGTCACCAGTGGAAGCTAAATAATGTGTACACATGGACATAGAGTGTGGAATAATAGACATTGGAGACTCAGAAGGGTGGGAGGGTAGTAGGGGGTAAGGGATAAGAAATTACTTAATGTGTACAATGTACATTTCTTGGGTCATGGTTGCACTAAAAGCCCAGACATCACCACTACTCAATATATCCATATAACAGAACTGTACTTCTGTACCCCTTAAATTTATTTTAAAATAATAATACAGGTACAGGTACTAGAGAGACAGTGGATGTCCAAAAGTGATACCTCTTCCTAACACAGGAAAGGGTAGGAAAGGCTTCTTTACTTCAGCGCAGAAGTTCCATTAATTAGAACCTCCTAAATCCACTTAAATTTTACTTGTATTAAACACATTGATAGAAGAGAAATTTTGGAGAAACAACAGAGAAAGTTAATGAATTAGATGTTACTCTTCACTGATGTTCAGATGGAGAGTAAAGTAAAATATCTCTCTGGGCTTAATGAAATTCATCGGGAATATATGATGAAATGTTCAGATATGTTTTTGGTACAGCTTTCAGGAACATATCATTCATATAACTAGTAAACACCTGGTGGATAATTTTTATCTTCAGTAAGATTTAACTGTGTTGAGAACTCTCTAAAATAATCAGAATTTTTATATTAAATAACAGTATTAATTGATGTTATCCAATCGTTTATTCCAGAGATTATGAAATAGTATAAACTATACTTAAACTTTCTTTGAAATTCTGATCTTTTTTGCAGAATTTATCATGTTGATGATACCCCTTCTGGATCAATGGATGGTGTGCTTGATTATAGTAAAACCATTCAAGTAGGTGATTTTAATTTTTCTAGAAAATGTTAATATCTGTAGATTTGAAATATTATAATTTTATTTTTAAACCTGAAAAATAATTTGTTTCCAGTGAATAGGATATTATTTTAGCAATTCTTTAAAAGAATTCTCTTCTGTAAACTTTTTCCTAGGTCTTAAAAATTTTTGAACTAAAATAAAGATGGTAGATGTTGATAAGTAGCTAATATACTACTTAGAAAAGTATATTATCTAAAAATGTTGGAAAACATAACTCCTCCTCTCCTCCTCACACCTTCCCATCTGTCTCTTTATCTGTCTATCAGTTGACCATGGATTGGTCTGTCACCCCTGGCATATTAGTGAGTGCACATATTTTGCAGATAATATAGTTAACTGTTTCTTTATGAAAATGTGCTTTTGTTTACAAACTAATATAATTTGCTATTTCAGTAAATAGTTTTTGAAATGATTTTCTCAGAGTATTTAAAGTAATGCCTATTGTTTATAAAACTGTTGTCTTATTTCTTATCTGATGCTCAAAACTCTGTAAGTCAAGCAGCATGTCATCTCCTCTCTTACAGGTTAGAAAACTGATAGAGAAGTTCACTGATTTACTCAGGATCATAAAATGATTAAGTAACAAAGCAAGGGTGCAAGCTTAATTTTTTGACAGCAGATCTAGTGATGTATCTACTAGAATATGCAAGAGTTCATCTAGTCATCTACGTATCCATTTTTTTCGATTAAGTATTTTTTGAATGTCTATTAAGGGTGAGACATTGGAGTAGGTGCTGGGAATCTACTGGTGAATAAGAAACAGTCGCTTTAATAGGGAACTTTTGGGAAATTGATTCATCATCAACCAGCTTTTCCCCTGTACCCTCGTATAAATTAAAATAGATGCCATCTTAAAAACAACAGAAATTTCCATTGTCAACCACATATTTTCTTCCAGCTACTACCTTCTCTCTTCCTCCTTTCATAGCTGAGTTTCTTGAAAAACTATTCTGTATTCATCTTTCCCCTACTTTTCATTCCATCTGCACTTCATTGCATTCTGGTTTCCAGAAAACTTTGAATTGCCAAGTCTGATAGGTCTTTTTCTGTCTTTATATTATTTGATCTACACATTACATTTAATATTTTTAATGACTACTTTTTTCTTCTTGGCTTTCATGAAACTACACTCCTGGCTTTATCTCTAGCTTTTCCTTCTGAGTCTTCTTTGTCAAGGGTTCATCTATGCATCGGTTATTGTGATATTCCCTAATGTCTAGCCCTAAGCCATCTACCTTTTTTTAAAAAACCTGTTAATACACTCTTCTTAGTGTTCTTAATGAAATTCACCCCTTTAACCATATGCCAGTGACTCTAATATGTATATTTCCAATGTTGAGTTTTTTCAATTTCTGAATAACATATTTCTTGCCGTCTGGATAGCAAGAAATTGAGCAGCTCAAAAGCCCCCCAAGTTTAATCTGCGTGAGGCTGAACTCAGCTTCCCTCCCAATTCATTTCTCCATATATATTCTATATATCAGTGGTTGGCTTCACTATCTCTGCAAGAATCATGAGAACTCATTTTCTCTTGCTTTCCACGTCTAATAAATCACCAAGTCCTCTGGATTCTGTCTCCTAAATTTCCCTCAAATTGGCTTTCCCCTTTCCATCTCTGTGTCAGTTTGGTCTACCATTAGTTTCTGCCTAGATCACTGCAATAATTTCCATCCAGCACTGCCCAATAGAACTTCTTGTGATAATGGAAATAATGTATATCTTTGTTCTCCAGTGCAGTAGCCATTAGCCATATGTGGCTATTGAGTACTTAAAATATGGCTAGTTAAACTGAAGAACTGAATTTTAAGTTGTATTTCACTGTCATTAATTGAAGTTTACATTTAAATGGTGACATCAGGTTAGTGGCTACCATATTGAACAGTACAGAATCGTCTCTCTACTTTCAGTTTTCCCCATCCCCACTATGCCAATCCATTTATTATACTTCTGGCCACTGCAACCTTTCTAAAATATAAATTTAATCATGTTACATATAGTTCCTCCCCTCCCCAATTACAAGCTTTCTGTAAGTTCCCATATTTTTCAGAATAAAGTATAAATAGCCACAACTACTCCTCCGTCCTGGCCCACTTCCCAGTGTATTCCTGATACCAGCTGTGGCAAACAACTTGAAATTTCCTGAATGTATCATGCTGGTTTTTAAAATTTTTTATTAAAAAACATTTTATCTTGAGATAATTGTAGGCTAATAGAAAATTGCAAAAAGAGTCCCTTCACTCAGCCTTCTTCAGTGGTGACATCTGATGTAAGTGTAGTTGAGTATTAAAACCAGGAAACTGACATTGGCTTAGTACTGTAACTAGACTATGAGCGTATTCAGTTTTCAGTTGTTTTTACATGTGCTAATAGGTGTGTGTGTAGGTTTATCTAGTTTTATCACCATAAGGGATCTTACCTCTTTCTTCTTCATTTTCTTTTTCTTTTTGAGACAGCGTCTTGCACTGTTGCCCAGGCTGGAGTGCAGTGGCGTGATCTCGGCTCACTGCAGCCTCCGCCTCCTGGCTTTAAGCGATTCTCCTGCCTCAGCCTCCCAAGTAGCTGGGCCTAGCCCCATTCTTGTCCCCTGGCAATCACTAATATGTTCTCCATCTCTATAGTTTTGTTACTTTGAGAATGTTTTATGAATAGAATCATATAGTATGTCACCTTTTGAGATTGGCTTTTTCACTAAGCGTAATGCCCTTGAGACTTGTCCAGGTTGTTGCAGTGCAATGCCTTCTTACATTTCCTCAATTTAGTATGTGCTGGCCCTTCTGCTGTCTGTTTCTCTTTTAGGCCTGAGCTCAGGTTTTTGCCTGTCTTGGTGTAAGTTAGATATTCCTTTCTCTGTGCTTTCATAACCTCTGTTTCTGCCTCTTCTTTTATCATACTGTCCTGCAATGAGGTGTTTAGTTCACTGTCTTCCTCAATAGACTTTTCAGTAATCTCTGAGGATAAAAATTTCATCTGAGTATCTCTAGTGCTTAGTTCAGTGGTTGGCACATAGTAGGTGCTCAGTAAATAAATGTTGGTTAAGAAATTATTGACTGCTTAGTGAATTGCATACTACTTTGTACCAGATTAGTTATTCAATAAATGTTTGTTGAATAGTAATGATTGATTAATTTATTTTAGGGCACAAGGGATCCAATTTGTGCCATAACTGCATCAGATAAGATATTGATTGTGGTAAGTTTTACAAAAACTTATTTTATGAATAATAATTGTTTAAATTATAAAAATACAGTAGGAGCCAGGTGTGTGTCCCATGTCTGTAATCACAGTTACTTGGGAAACTGAAGCAGGAGGATTGCTTGAGGCCGGGAGCTGGAGACCAGACTGAGAACATAGTGAAACCTTGTCTCTAAAAAAAAAAAAAATATTACAGTAAAGTTTTGAATATCATCTTATGGGCACCCCAAGTTTTACTGTACCCTGAATATAAGTTCAGTATAAGAAATAAGAAAGTTTTAAAGCTTTCCTCGCTAATTATTAACCGTTTGCAAAAACAGCTATTTATGAAAGCAGTAGAGTGATGACCAGCCGAGAAGACAGAGTACACTTACAGTTTCTAACACTGAGTGGAATGAGCCCTGTGGAAGATTGCATGCTGGTGGGGGCAGATTGCATGGCGGTAGTAGGTATTAGAAAGTTTCCTCCTCTGTGTAGCCCGATATTTTATGTTGGAGAAAGTGCTTTGGCTCAGCTACTTTCATAAGACTTAGAATGACGAGATAGCATGTTTGCCAGCCAGTAAAATAGAGAAGCCTATGGCAAATTTAAGCTGAAATTTTCAAATAGAATCAATGGCATAGTGTCTTTTCTTGAGCTCTGAGATTTGAAGATATTAATTTTAGAAATTAATGTTTACTTTAATACAGTAATGCTGCTCGGGTTATTGCATTTGAATTATGGAAACAAAACCTTAATAGTATATATTCCAGTTTTAGTTACATTCCTCAGCCATGAGCTAATTTTATGGGGGGAAAAATCTTAAGAGCATGGTATTTCTATAGTATTCCCTCCTTTCTGATAAACCCTCATGAGACTCATGTTGCAAAAGCAATGGTTCTCCGATTAAAAAGAGGAGAGTTAAAGATCAGCTGTGTGGAGGCTTCCACTTTGTCTCACTGCCATGGCCTGAGGCAGCCAAGGGTTTGAAACCCACAGTTCTCTCATGGCATTGTACTTACTGTTGATCTGTGAACCTTAAGATTTGCCCTGAGTTGTGTATAAAATTACATGCTGCTTTATTTTTTAAACATATTTAAGCTAATACTCATAGTATCCCTGCATTCAGATCATCTTTCCTTTTACTAAAAACTAGTATCAGGTGGATGACTATAGGATAAAAACCTAGACCTTCAGTAACAGCTATATAATATGATCTTCTGTTGATTTTTCATATACATACGTAATTTAACTCAACAAGTACTTTGGTTTAGCTTTTAATGTGCCCTGAATATTAACCTAGATAACAATATAAATAACTTTAGATTTTTTTCCTTGTGATGTAAGAATTTGTGTATTGCCAAAGTGCTAGGTTTCTGACTTCTTTCTTGAACATTACATGAAAAAAAATTAGAATACTTCAGCTGTTTGAAAAAGGTTTAATTAAATTAGTAGGTAAATATATACTTAAGGACAGGATTCATTATTAGAATTGAGAATTTGCTGTGACATCACTTTGGTTTTAAGACAAATGTATAGACATATAGAGAAATAGTTGTAGTTTAATATTATTATGATACACGTATGCTTAAGTAATCAAAAGTAATTTCCATAGGGTCGTGAATCTGGCACCATTCAGAGATACAGTCTACCTAATGTTGGTTTGATTCAAAAATATTCCCTTAATTGTCGAGCCTACCAGTTATCCTTGAATTGCAACTGTAGGTAAGCCTGAAAACTCTGCTCATGTAGTTGTTAGACTTAGAAATGATCAGTTGGGATTGTTAGATTTATATGTCATAAATGTAAAGATGGGTGTGTCTATTATGAACTTGTCTTAAAATTCAGTATAGTTTTATTTTATACTGCATTTGGTTTAAATGTCTTTAATTGGGCGTATGGAAGTACTAGTATAATTTTTTACTCTTAAAGCTTAAAAGCACTGAGACTATTTTATATTTCCTACCAATGGGTTTTGTCTCTGGATACATTTTCCTCAGAAGAGAGCAAAATGGAGAGTAGTCCATATCTTGTATCAAATTTATTTAACAAAATTTTAAGCCATTTCTACTGTATTCCAGGTTTCTGATAATCTGATTTTGAAGAAGAATGGCTATAGGTAATTATTCTCATGATTGCTGATAGTAATTTTATAGTTTTTTATTTTCTCTAATTGCATTGTTTTTAGCCGTCTTGCTATCATAGACATCTCAGGAGTTCTGACTTTCTTTGACTTGGATGCTCGAGTAATGGACAGTACAGGACAGCAAGTAGTTGGAGAGTTGTTAAAATTGGAACGAAGAGATGTCTGGGATATGAAGTGGGCCAAAGATAATCCTGATTTGTTTGCAATGATGGAGAAGACAAGAATGTATGTTTTCAGAAATTTGGATCCTGAGGTAAAAACAAGAAATGAGTGTTAACAGTCTATAAATAATGAGCCAAATATATTCCCCTTTGTTTCTTTAAGAAGTTTGTTGAATAGCAGTGCCAACATGGCTGCATGAATTTCTGAAAATAAATAGGAACATTTCTGTGGATTTTAAAAATATTTGGTCTTAGGTGAGAAAATACTTATCTATTAAATATTCTCTGTTTTCCCTGAAAGGTACTTCCTAGGCATTTATTTATCTGTTCTTTTTAAAAGGTGGAGCCATGGTCACTAGTCTTTTTTTCCCTTGTCAAACTTAAGAAAACAAAGAAAGTCAGTAGTCTTATTTACCAGAATTTCTCAAAATAACCTAATAAAAAAACATAGTTTTCAAATTTCCGTGTCCATTCATTCTTTTCTGTCTCTTTATTCACTTTATTCTGTGCTTACTTTGTCTTATTTATATTTACATTTACCATATCTTTCACAAATCTGTGTTCTTTCTTAACCCAGATATTCTTACAAATATGCAAGTGCAGGCAGGGATTAATCTCTCTTTTGGGTATGAGGAAGCCCCCTTTGTTCTCATTTTTAAGGTTACATTTTGATTTTCTGCCTGTGGCTCACATCAGCTAATTTCTATGCTCTGGATTTTCCTGTCACTTAGTCTACTCTGGCCAACTGTCAGCTGTTGTATTTAGGAAATACAAAATAATCTGAGTGGTAACCTAATCAAAACATCATTAAGAAGGTAAATCTTTTAAATGACTTTTGAATTAGTAACGGATTTTCAATTTGGAATTTTCTGTACTCCTGCTGCACTCTACTCTTGTGAATAATAAGGAATAAGTTAATAAATGCGTTATATCATTAATTTCCATTTGTTTGCATGTATAGCTTCCTTCTTGGGAAGAAATTGCACGCTTGGGCCCCTGAGCTGCCAAAGGGTTTCTGGAGTAATTTATTTAGTGGTAAACTGTTTGCCCCTTTAATATCCTAAATTATTTTCACATTTCCCCATTTGAGTCCTACTCAGGAATTTTGGATGTAAAATGCCCTGATGTAAAGTGCTCTCAAAGGCTCTGTTAAAGCTTTTGCAAGTCTTAGGATCTTTGTGATTCTTCGACCCTGAGAAATGGTTCAAAGGAAAGGCATTCAGATTCAGGGCTGCTGCATTTGACCTGTAAGCGTGGGCTTCTTTCAAGGGTCCAAGGGAAATTTAATCCTTGCCACAAAACAATTGTGGCAATTTGACAGGTAATCGTGGGATAACCTTGAAGTTGGGAGAATACATTTTGAATGTTAGAGTCTTTTTCTGTCCTTAGCCCTGCTCATACGAAGTCACAAATCATATGTTTGGAGAAGGGAGAATGTTTGTTGTATCTGGCTGCTCATAATGTGTCTATAGCACACATGGTCAGTCTGGTACCAAGTGAAATCTTTGCCTGGTGGAAAGAGTTTCTTAAGTAGTTTTAACAGAACAGCCTTTTAAAAACATACTATTTTTTAATTTGAATTTGTTTTCTGGTTTGGCATGTAGTTCGATTTCTGTTAGATTTAGAGCTAGATGGATTTCTTACAACCTTCCCACTGTCTGGATTTCTTTATAAATGATGCTGTTCTGTTCTTTTCATTCGCAAGGACACTGGTTTACTGTGGTCACAGCTGGTTTAGCTACTGTGCTCATTTGCTCGCTTATTGATCATGTAAGAACATGATCTCTTCAAAGCAGGGAAGATCTGTTTTACAGGATCTGCTGAGTTACATTTAATAGTATGTTCCTTCAGGATATAGTATTCTGTATTGTTATTTAGGAGATAAGTTATTGTTTGACAGCTAATAACAGAATATATTTTTATCCGTTTGAGTGTTGTTAAGAATTCTAGATTCATACCTTTATTTAAGCTGTAAATCTTCAGATTATTTGAGAGAAAAAGATGCTATCTGTGTGCAAAGTTTTAATTCACTGATAAAGCACATTTTCTTTGAGAATTAGGAGATGAATATTTAATGTTGATACTCCCCGCTTGATCATTTTCATCTCCAGTGACCCTCTGAAGGTACTGATTGCACTCTTTTGTTCTTTTTCTTGGCTCTTCCTTCTCATTGGCACTACAATTTCATATTCATGTTTCTTTCATATCTCATAATTTCATCAGACTCTCATTTTTGTACATTTGCTTCTTTTTCAAACAAGGGGCTCCCAAACTTTTGAATATATGCTCTTATATATACATATTTATTTAGAAATTATTTACATGACCTACCATATTAATATATTATGAATCATGCCCCAAAATAGAAATTTTAAAAGAATGAGAAAAATAAATTTTACTGGATGACATAACTTTGTTTTTATAAGTCATGCTAATTGCTATGGTTCATGCTAATGCTACATTAGCTAGTATATCAGCATAATGCACATTTTAGAGCAAGGTTTTGTTAACTTAGTGGATAAAAGTCTCATGTTTCAAATAGTCTACTTGATAACTTTGGCCTTTTAGCTGACTTTTGGTCAGACCTGATAGGATTGTCATTGTTTTCACGTTGTAATGTGACTGACACAAGGATCTGTGCTAGGATTAAGAGAGGTGTCAGTTCTTCCTTTCCTTGTTTGCTTGTGCTTGCATTATATTACTTTTAATTTACAAGTTCTTTGCAAGAAGCTTTTTAAGCCACTTGTCCAGTTTGTGAGAGTTAGCTAAAATTAGGTGATACAATCCCTCGATTCACTTAGTTAGGTATATGCAAACCTCAGTATATCACAATATGCTAAAATTGTAGGACAAATAAAGGTACTTCAGGATACTCATTATACGGCACATATTATGAGGCCTTCTGACTTGTGTGCCAAATAAGGGTGCCAATATTTCTTGGTGTAGTATAGATTATTAAAGCTTTGGTTACTTTTTTGATAAAAAGAAGTATCTTGCATACTGGTTAGGTGAGACCCTGCTGGTCTGAAACTTCATATTTAAATGAAGTGTGTGGATAGATAGCTAGTGAATTTTGGAAACTAAAGAAAATTGGTTAATTCCAGCAGAAGTTGAATTTTTAAAATCTGAATTACATAAATGTATTTACTTATGCATTAATAATCAGATTATTTTTGAAACTTAGTTTTTCATCTCTGTCTCCATCTTTCTCCCTTTCTCTTTGGTAGTATTTTTTTTTCATGGATCAACTTTTGTGAATTTATCTTTTGATTATCTTGTTTTGTTGCACTGTCTTGCCAAAAATAAAAAAAATTTCTAATGATAAACATGTTTATACAAAGATCTAGGGCAGCTATTTTACTTTATAATATGCATATCCTATTCTTTATTTCAACAGGCCTATATAACACTAAGATAAGAGACAGACATATAACAGTCTCATTCACTTACATATTGGCAAATAAATCTTCTTAAGAGTAGGAGATATATCAGGAATGCATTCTGGCTTATGTTACAGAGAAGAGACTGTACAGTGTGGTATGGGATTTCTTTGCTAGAGGGCTTACATACAAATATAGTGTTTATCAGCTTTATGAAGAATTAACTTTAATATTGAATTGCATGAATTAGAATTTTCAAGCTATATGACTTTTTATTAATTGAGAAAGTTGGACTGAATATTACATGCTATTAGGGAATTAACATTAATTATATAAAGTGTGATCATAGTAATGTGGCCATGTAAGAGAAAATTCTTATGTTTTAAAGATATGTACTGCAGTATTTAGGGGTAAAATATCATGATGTCTATAATTTACTGTATTTACTTTACAATACTTCACTCAAGAAGTTAAATGAAGCATATTTACCATAATTCTAATTATTTAGGTTATGGGTATATGAGTGTTAATGACATTCTCTCTTTTGTTTACCTGAAAACTCTGATAATAAAATTTAAAAGCATGATTTGTTGGAAGAGAGGAAATTTTGCATAATGAAACATAATTTTTTTTTTTGTCTTTAAAGGAACCCATTCAGACCTCGGGATATATTTGTAATTTTGAGGATTTAGAAATTAAATCTGTTCTTTTGGATGAGATATTAAAGGTAATTCCTAAAAAGTTACATTTCTGTTGCTAGCTTGACTGGGGATTATTTCTGGACCAGGCAGTGTAGTATCCTGGTTAGCAGTGTGGACCCAGGAGTCAGATATATCTCAGGTCCAGCCCTGCTCTCTTATTGTCCAGCCTTTAGGTGGGTGCCATCATCTTTTTGAGCTTCACTTTACTTTCCTGTAAAATGATGATAAAAATGTATGAGTCTCAGTTATTGCCTTTATAAAATACAGATAATAATACTACTTATTGGATTGTTATTATATAAGATAATGTGTGAAAAGCAATTAGCACAATGCTACGGCCAAGTGAGAGCTAAAAAAATGAGTGCTAATTGTTGTCATTGTTTTTGTAGTAATAACGAGGTACTGAAGAAATATTTAAGAGTTTAGCCTTTTTCTAGTTCTAAGATACTTGAGTAACTTTTTTTTAGAGATCTATGTTTCCATTTTTTCCAGGTTTTGTAAAATAATCCTTTTTTCTCTTTTTAAATTCAAGACATGATTTTGAACCCCTGCATTGGCCTATATTGACCATCCTTTGAGAATTTTTTTTCTCTAAGAATGTACTGAGAGAAGTTTTACCTTCATTTTAGCCAAAGCATTAACTTTTTCTATGTAATATATATATATAGTTTTTGAATTGAGATAGTAGATTTAAAATTTCCAGAAGTTAGTGGCAATTTGGAACAGGTTTGGGTTTGATATGTAAATTATATTTGGATTTGATATGTAAATTATGGCTCTTTTATTGTGAACCAGTTTCATTTTCTATATCATAACCACCATGCAGCAGTGGGATGGGCCACCACCTAAAATTTGATTTGGATGTAAAGATTGATGATACCATAGGGACACCAAGAATGTATCTTCCATGATGAAACTTTTAGGGGAGAGAAGGGCAGGCTTCCCAAGCTGTCAGAAATGGCTGGAGAGCACAGGGAAAGGAGACTGGCTTGACGGTGTTTTTGTTGTTGTTTTGTTGTTTAGTAGTCAGGGAGTGGGTCTGGGGTGAGGCTTTTAATGGATAGGGGATTATGTGGTTTGAAACTCACTGGCGCCCCAAAGGAAGGAGTATCTGGGCTTTCTCATTAGCTTGCCCCATGTGAGGCAGAGGGGAAGAGGGAGGGGTGAGGTTTAAAAGCTGTCAGCAGCCAACCATCAAAAATGGAGTCTGGGCTGTTACTACCTAGGATTATGTTACCTCCAGATTTGACTATTTGACTCTTCTCTATATGGATAGCACTTTTCTTGTCCTTGTTTAAGGTATATGACTTGTAAAACTAATGAACTTATTTCATTGCCCGTTTAACTTGAATACAGTACCACCAGATAATATTTTTTCCTTTTCCACATATGTGAAGAAAGATGTCTATTGTTTTTTTTTTTCAGCAGGGTTTCTCTCTGTTGCCCAGGCTGGAGTGCAGTGGTACCATCATGGCTCACTGTAGCCTCTGCCTCCCAGGCTCAAGTGATCCTCCCATCTTAGCCTCCTGAGTAGCTGGGGTCCCAGGCACAGGCCACCATGCTCAGCTAATTGTTTGTATTTTTTTTTTTTTGTAGAGATGGGGTTTGCCATGTTGGTCAAGGGTGGTCTTGAACTCCTGGGCTCAAGTGAAACGCTCACTTTGCCCTCCCAAAATGTTAGGATTACAGGTGTGAGCCACCATGCCCAGCTAGAAGATGTCTTTCTGCTTGTCTTCTTTCCCAAAAGATTTAGGGAAAGAAGACATTATTTCTTTCTTTCTTTTTTTTTTTTTATTTTGAATATGTGGTTTTTCCAGTGCCCTTTAAAAAAACAGTCATAAGTGGGTAGAATCAAACTAAGGTGACTGAAATATTTTGTCTGCTTTTATATATTTAATGGTTTGATAAAGAGTGAGCTTCTTGAATCCCTAACATCTAGCAAGGATCTGATACAGAGTTGGTTTTCAGAAAGTGTTGGTTAAATTGATTTTTTAAAATGAATACTTTACTGCTTTTAAACAAATGGCAGAATTATATAGAATTCAAGCAAAACAGAAAAGTACTGAAAAAAGTTAAAAAAAAGAACCCTAAACCCCACAACTCAGATATTTTAGTCACTACCATTAAACATCAGAACATCATTCCTTACAGCTGCAAGTTATGTATGGAAATATAGATTTGATAGATTTAGATGGATGAACAGAAGTAATTTTATAAAAATGACATCATTGTACAATCTACTTTTTTAGTGTTAATTTAATTAGATAACCTGAAAGTGAGTTTAAAGGAATTCTAGACTTTTAGATAATATTTTTCCACTACAAACAATACCATTTTCCTGGGTTGAGAAGAAAAATTATGAAAAACCAGGTAGTTATTAGTTTAAATTATATTTTAATTTTTAATAGTATTGTCTTTCCACTCTAAAAGATAACATTCTTACATTTTCTTCTTTTTCTCCTTTTGTAGATACATTATTTTTACATTGTCAAGATTTAGAACATTTAAATTTCATCTTGTAATCCTAATTTCCAGTTGTCTAGTCTTAACAGTTAAATGAAGTCAAAGCTATTAGCCAGGCTTTTTACTACATTTTCTCTGTACATAAGTTCTTAATTTTGGTTAATCTTTCAGTTGGCTGGATTTCATCATTAGTAGTGTTTTTCAAGAAAGGCTCATAATTTCCGATTGCCTTAAGCTCTAGAATGTGTGAAAATGCCTGTGGTGTTGTTGCTGTAATTGATGATTATATTGAATTTTGTGAAGTTTTTTAGATAAAGAAGGCTCTCAGTGGTAAAATGATTTACCCAAAGTTCATCTATTCATTAATTCAGCAACTATTAATTAACAGCCAATAAGACACAGTTCTTGGCCTCGGGTAGAGGAGTTGAGGAGATGGATAAGTAATTCAGTTGCCAGAAAAGAGTTAGGGGTGCTGTGATTCAGTCAGGATGGTACACCTGTTCAAAATTCTGAAGCAGGAGAGCATTAGGTCAGTTCTGAGATGATGAATATTGAATACTGTAAATAGTACAGCTAGGCATTGTGCTGAATCTTTGAGACATGTTATCTCATTTAAGGTGAAAAACCAATCTGAGCAGAGGGAAACAGGGATGTATAACTGTGAGGGATCCCTTCTGCTGTTTTCCTCTGTCCCCTTTTCCTCATAGGCCGCCTGATTGCCTCAGAGGGACTTACTTGTGGGTTTTGGATGTTTTCCAAATAACTCAAAAGACCCAAACATGAAGATTTCTCTTCCTTATTTTGCTCACAATATGATGCCATTTTTTTTTCTTGTTTTGTTTTGTTCTGGTTTTTAACATAAAAAAGAAACACATACTCTAATGGCAAGTATTTGAATTTTTTTGTTTTCATCTTTACTTTTAGGATCCAGAACATCCAAACAAGGATTACCTAATGAACTTTGAGATTCGGTCTCTGCGAGATAGCCGAGCACTGATTGAGAAGGTTGGAATTAAAGATGCATCTCAGTTCATAGAGGACAATCCACACCCCCGACTTTGGTATTTAAAAAAAGCAAACTCTCCCAAGATGTCAGGTGTAGGTTTTTAAAGTCTCAGCTTTGTCCCTCTGCTCCCCTACTATCCTCCTGATGGGAGCAGACTTCCATTCTTGCTCTTCTTTTTAAAATATAGAAATTCATTTAGATTTGGAAATCCTCAAAATAAGCAGAATATTATTTGAAAAATGTTTGCATGTGTTACTTTCCACCATGTTTCTCTAGAAATAATAGACATAAATGATAATTGAGTTGTGATTCAAGACTAGTTTATCAGTAATTTGCAATATGCACTTATGTTTTTGTTTCTTTTAAAATAAAGGCGCTTACTGGCTGAAGCAGCTCTTCAGAAACTGGATCTATACACTGCAGAGCAAGCATTTGTGCGCTGCAAAGATTACCAAGGCATTAAGTTTGTGAAGCGCTTGGGCAAACTACAGAGTGAGTCAATGAAACAGGCTGAAGTTGTTGGCTACTTCGGCAGGTTTGAAGAGGCTGAAAGAATGTATCTTGAGATGGACAGAAGGTAAGTTATGAAGGCGCAGGCATCCCCGAGTACTCTATCAGTTCATCATTGTATTTTTTACAAATGGAGACTATAAATACAGGTGTATCATACAGTTTGTTTTAGAAATTAATTTTAAGTTTGGATTACAACCTAGATATTCTACATGCCCCTCATTCATTTGTGTTTTGTAGTCTGGAGGCAGTTTTCTTCTCTGTTTTTACATCTAATAATGGCTGACTCTGGGAGGTTTTTTTTTTCATTTGATGGGAAAAAATGATAGAACAACAGAGACTGGGATCTTTTATATTTAAGACATAGCTCATTATTCCAGTTCTTTCTTTCTTTGTTTGTTTAGGCCATTATTTAATTTAATGTTGTCAAGAGGCATAAAATAAAAATCAGAAGTCGTTAGGGATTGAGATTAGTTCTTTATATTTCATTTTTGATTTATATAAAATAATGTATGAACTTCATAAATATTTCTTCTTTTGAATTAAAGAACTGCAAGGCCTGTCTCCCTGGCCAGGAATCAAACCCAGGCAGCTGCTGCAAATGCAGAGAATCTTAGCCACTGAACCGCAAGGCGGAGAGTCTGTCTGAACTTCATTTCAGCTGTTAAGATTGTATCTCATCTTCATTAATGTTATTTATACTCCCAGGAGATCTCTAATACGACTTAGGCTCTGAAAAGACATGTAAAACCACATGTGTTAATACTGTGTTTTGTTTTGAAATAAACCTGATCACATCTAAGAAATTGCTGAAAAGAAATGATTGTTATTTAAATTATTATTTTGCTAAATAAATTGAAAGTCCAGGAAAGTAAAGGCACAACATTGTTTCTTTTCCCTATTCTGGTATCTTAGACCATTTGGGCTGCTTTAACAAGATACCTGAGACTGGATAATTTATAAAGAACAGAAATATTTTTCTCACAGTTCTGGAGACTAGGAAGTCTAAGATCAAGGTGTCAACAGGTTTAGTGTCTGTTGAGGGCCCTGTCTCACTTTCAAGATGGTGCTTTGAATGTTATGCCTTTACATGGTGGAAAGTGAAAAGGGCAAAAGGGGCGAATTCTCTGAAGAGTCTTTTATAAGGGCATTAATTCATAAAGGCAGACATAATGACTTCCCAAAAACCCCACCTCTTAATACTACCACAATGGAGATTAAGTTTTAACATGAATTTTGGAGGGGACACACATTCAAACCATAACCTCCAGGTGCTCCTCATTTCCTCTTAGCTAGTCAGGCTAAGTTTCTAAAGTGTTTGGAGAGTCACGTTGTCCACTGCTGTGTAGTCTCAGCACCTAGAACTGTACCTAACACATAGTAGGCTCTTGGTAAATATTTGTCAAATAGATGAATGTATGAATGCCTTTGTTTGTAGGGATCTTGCTATTGGCCTCCGGCTGAAATTGGGGGATTGGTTTAGAGTACTCCAGCTCCTGAAAACTGGATCTGGTGATGCAGATGACAGTCTCCTGGAACAAGCCAACAATGCCATTGGAGACTACTTTGCTGATCGACAGAAGTGGTATGTAACTTTCCTGGAGCTCGTCAAGCATTCATGCAACACTTAGTAGCTGCCTGAGTACTTCTCTAGGAAGTAATCCTGGGGAAATGAAGATCATTTTCTTGAATGCTAAAATTCAGATAGCTTTAGATTCATCTTGGAAAGCCAGAGATCCTGTGAAGTTGTGAGATGAGCACTATAAAAATTTGGAGTGTATAAACACATAACTTGTACTTAGCTCCATGCAGCTTTCTGTTTGAGACTACAGTATATAATTCTAAGATGTTTTATGATTTATTTTTGAACAAAGTTTAATAAGTGTTTTTATTTGCTTTATTATATATTATTTTCAGAAATCATTGGCTTTTAATCTTTTCGTTTTGATTAGTATGCTTATGTCAGTGTTTGGGAGTAAAGCACTGGTATTTCTTAAGAATAGTCAAGGAATCTTACAACTAGAATATGCTTTAGATTTTTTTCCCCATTTATATGTTTGAAAGTTATTCTGGAGCTGAAGATAATGAACAGTAATACTAGTACTGGGAATTATGATGAAGGAACATTTTGGTTGAAAGTGCTTATTTATCAGGAGATTCACATTAGTTTTAAAAGTTTTACCTTTTTTCTTTCTGTAGGTTGGATGCTGTACAATATTATGTACAAGGACGGAACCAGGAACGCTTAGCTGAATGTTACTATATGTTAGAGGATTACGAGGGGTTAGAGAACCTTGCCATTTCACTTCCAGAAAACCACAAGTTACTTCCAGTAGGTATTGCAAATTTTGGTTTTTGGAATTGTTAGGTTACTTTATAAAACTTTATGTTATCGTCAGGAAATATCTCCCACAATAAAGAAAATTAAAAATCTGTAATGTTACAGTTTCTTAGACATGGAATGATGCTTTTAATTATAAAGCAATGTATAAATAATATAGAATGCTTGAAAATGGAGGGGAGAAAGTCAGTCACATTCCTACTACTTTAATATGATCACAGTCTTGTGTAGTCTGTTAAGATTTATAAAGTTACTTTTTAAATCTTAGCTGAATACATGAAATATTTACAGATGAAATGATATGTTGCTAGGGATTTGCTTCAAAGTAATCTGAAATTGTTTGAAATTTGCTATAACTTAAGTTTAAAAAGGTAGCTCAACTTTTATTATGTTATATTAATAAAGTATTTCAAGTTAAAAGAGAAATCGAAAGAGTTCTCTTGCTTTCGAATGTTCTTTTAGAGCCTCTTAATTAATTGTTGACTACTGCAAATAAGTTTTATTTTATGTGTTTAATATGTAAATCACTGAGCTGTACAATACTTGTAGAGCTAGTAGCTCTCAACTTCAGAGTCTGGATGTATATCAGTTGTGAGTTCTGCTTCAAAAATTTTGCCTATTAGTTAATAGATAAGTATAGTATTATGATAATTCAGTTCTCCCTATTGTGAATTTGAGCAGCTATCTCTGTAATAATGGTATTTTCACTCACCCTTATTTTCAATCCTATGGGTTTTCTTGAGTAGGAAAGAAACTGAAATTACTTAGAACCCTGGGTATAGGGAAGAGTGTATCCTCCGTTAGTGTTGTCTGTTAGATGTGTCTGATGATGCCAACAAACATTTTGCTGTAGAGTATCCAGAATAGTAATATTCCTGAGTAAATGCTAAGTAATTATAACTATAATAATAATAAATAACTAAAATAGTAAAAATTTTAGTATTATAAATTTTAAATATAGAGGAATTTTTAATAATATGGGAAGGTGTACATAATAAGTAGGAAATACGGGATACAAAATTATGTATTGTGTGATTGTGTACAACACAAACATATATATTCGAAGGACAAAGATGTTAAGAAATTACATCAGAGTATTGAGAGAGGTTTCTTATGAATGATAAGATTATGAGTAATTTCACTTTTTCATGTTTTGTAATTTTTTTTACTAATAGAATGTATTCCCTTATAATCAGAAAAATATAAGCATTGTTTTAAAAGTTGGATATAAAATATACTTTCATACTTCCAAAAATATTGTAGAAGGGTTGGGGAGGGAGAACCTCTGGCTAGTTAGATATTCTGAAAGAAAAAAAAATGATGTTCTGAAAATGTCCAGTGCAGCTGAACAAGTAGGATTTGTTGTTGTGGTGGTGGTGGTGGTGGCGGCGGCGGCGGTGGCAGTGGTGGTGGTGTTGGTTCTTCCTCGCTGCCACCACTTTCCAAGGGAGCTCTGTTTTGGGTCTAGCTTCCTGAACTGATTAACGGCAGACTTCTCTAGGACATTTCTTTATAGAGGTATTTGAGAGCTCTGTGAATGTGAGATTTCCCTTAAGTCTCTAGTTAATAATTAGCACTGAGTATACCACCAATTGACAGAAAGGCTTTTTTCACCCACTGGTGGGGGATTTGTTTTGGAGCTTGACATTTCTGTATACAATAGCTACTGAACTGAGATAAGAAAGGAGTGCAGTGTCTTCAGGGCATGGTTAAAAATCAGATCCACAGCCTGAGCCAGTGAAGCTCTGGTTTTATCGAAGTGATGCCTTAGCATCCATTCTCATTTGTACCCTCTGCCCTTGCGTCTGTTTACAAGAAAAATCTAACTACCAGTAAATTTAATACTCATACTTCCCTACGGAGTTTTGTTAAATTAAAATGTAAGTAATTTCCTTGGTCTGTGGAATCATACTATTGTTTTGTTTGTACAGGAAATAGCACAAATGTTTGTCAGAGTTGGAATGTGTGAACAAGCAGTGACTGCATTTTTGAAATGTAGTCAACCAAAGGCAGCAGTAGATACCTGCGTACATCTCAACCAAGTAGGAACTGAAACTTTCTGTCTGTGCAGCTTGTTGTCTTAGGAATTTTTAAGTCAAAGGAAAATTAAAGTCACCCTAGTGATCTTTTAAAGATTATTGCCAATGTAAGGGTTGGAGAGCCTGACATGAATTTTATGGAAGGAGCCAGGCAGGTATTCTCTTAATTGAGGACCAAGAAAGTTGCACTTACCTCTTAAAAGTGCTATCATGAGGGGTGACCCACTTATAACCAGCTCAGAATGGGAGCATGAACAAACCCTGTGCTTTTAGTCTGGCAAGTTTTTGTCTGGAAGTAATTTCATAATTTTCTGCATTTTATTAGGGTTGGGTTTTGTTTCCAAAGAAGGACCAGTTAATGGTTGGTCATTGCCTGCGGAAGGAATTGAGTTACTTTATCAATATTTATTTTGGCAAATCTATTTTCCTTTTCCTTTATAGAAAACATACATTTGATATTTTTAAGAGCTGAAATTAAACTGAAAGTACAGAGTTATTATAGAAACTATTGACTATTAATGTATTCTTTTAATATTTTTCTTATTTTTTAAAACCCCTTTTGCTTTATAAAAATAATTTTAAGTGTCAAATCTGATAGGACAGTTTCACAACTGAAATTGCATATTTTGTTTTACTATAACATATAAACAATTGTATCTTTTTCTTGCTTGAAGTTTTGTAAGATTAGAATTACAAGATTAATATGACTATAAACTTTGAAACTTTCATTTTCACATGTATTTCTTAAGCAAATCAGAATCTTAGAGATCATTTAATCATTTTGACATATGCTTATAGAACTTATGTTGCTGTGATTTTAAATGCTATTTTTAAAACATACCAGTTTTTAATTTTGAAATAGTGTTTTTATTATAAACTTAAAGCTTTCTTGTGTGAATTTTATGATACATGTGACTGTAAATACTTGGGTGACTGAATGGTGTAATTTTTCTCCTAGTGGAACAAAGCTGTTGAATTGGCTAAAAATCATAGTATGAAAGAAATTGGATCTCTGTTAGCTAGGTATGCATCTCATTTACTGGAAAAGAATAAAACTCTTGATGCCATAGAACTGTATCGGAACGCCAATTACTTTTTTGATGCTGCTAAACTGATGTTTAAGGTAATGTAAAAATCTTGGTGAATATTTGATTTGTTCCAGTCACAACATTTTAATATATGAAAGAGCACATTCTACATTTTCTTTGGAAACAAATATTTATTACAGCAAAACCTCTCTGGTTTTATTGCTTCTGTATACATTATTTTAGTATTATTACCTTTTACCAACAAAGATGTTTATTAATATTAGCAACTTACTAATACCTAAACAATTGTATGTTGAATGCTGGAGTTAACAAAGAGTTAAAGAAATTGCTGAGACTACAAAGTACAAATTTCTACAACAGGGAATTAAATTTTGTTGATAATAGAGTTTTGAGTTCTTTTAAATGTACAAGTTTTAAATATTACGCTTTACATAATATTTATTTGGAGGGAAGATAATTAGTACAGTATTAATGTGTACACATTATACATTCTATTCTACTCCCATTTGATTTAATGAAAAAGGAAAAATATCTCTTAAAATCATTTAAATAAATTTCAGCTTCTGAAGGATGCACCGTGTTAACACTATCATATCTTTGTGTACTTGGAACATTATTTTAAAAATCGCTGTATTATGGAAAATACCAGCATTTCATCAACACTTTCTTTATTCCGATTTAGTTATCTAACAGCACCTCTCATTTTCTAAGAGAGATCTGAGTTCCAACTCCTAGGGCTAAATACTAAGGAAAGAACTAAATATGTATAGATACTAATGAAAAGAAGATAGGTTTTAAGATATTTATCTTAAATAGGTGGTATTTATATTCCATCTTACTGATTTTCCTCCTTTTTTAGGGAATTAAATTTATTAGTTTTGGAAATGATTATATTTGTACAAATATAGATAGGAAGTAACTTCCCTCAATTTTTAAAAATGTTTAAGGTTGCAGATGAAGAGGCAAAGAGAGGAAGTAAACCTTTACGTGTCAAGAAGCTCTATGTAATGTCAGCCTTACTTATAGAGCAATACCACGAACAGATGAAGAATGCCCAGCGAGGAAAAGTTAAAGGAAAAAGTTCAGAGGTAAAGTAGCACGTTAAATAACATTAAGTCATCGGGAGTGTTTAAGAAAAAAAAAAAGAAATTATCAAACTTCTGTTATGAACAGGTCATTTAATTTGCATGTCTGCATTTGTTTCCTTAAATAATATGAAGAAAAAGAATGACTGATTTAGAATTAGTATTCAAATTTAGAAATTTCTACCTACAAATATTGAAATTGTTTTTCTGTAATACTAATCTGTAGTCTTTGCTTTAATGTCTTATTTGTTAAAAAATTTTACTTACCTGGGAAATCCTCCTTTCTAATCAGTGAGTTTTAAAACTTTTGTAGATATATTATTTTAATGCGTAAATGAATGTCTGATTAACTTAGAATCTAATTAGTTATATTTTAAAATTTATTCATGCCAGTTTAACAAACTATGAATTATAATAAAAAATTAAATCTGTTTTGGGTGCAGTGCTCACACCAATAATCTCAGTGACTAGGGAGGCTTAGGTGGGAGGATCACTTGAGTCCATGAGTTTGAGACTACAGTGAGCTATGATCATGCAGCTGCATTCCAGCTTGGGTGACAGAGTAACACCTCATCTCTTAAAAAAAAGTCTGTAATCGTAGTTTTGTAATGATAAAATCTGCTCATTTAGATACTTTAATGACTGTTGTTATTTGGGAGTTGATACTGTGTGTGCGTTTGTGCTGACGGAAAGTGTGGGCTGACTTTACTTGTAGGCCACTTCTGCCTTGGCTGGTTTGCTGGAAGAAGAAGTTCTGTCTACAACGGATCGTTTCACAGATAATGCATGGAGAGGGGCAGAGGCTTACCACTTCTTTATACTTGCACAGAGGCAGCTCTATGATGGATATGTGGACACTGCACTGAAGACAGGTGGGCATGTCACCTAATGTGTATAGTATGTCTGAAAATTATAAATTGAGTATGAAGGGCTAGCTTCTTCAATTTGCCTTTATGTGGCCTTCAATAACATTTTTTCCTATGGATTTATTTTCCTATGTTTGAGATTATGCTATATATAATTTGTCTTATGCATTCCCGTTTTTGAAGTTTTTTTAATACAGAGAAAACACATAGTTCACAGAAATGTCAGAAATTTGAGATAAGCAAAAAGAACGTGTATAGCATTCATATGGCTAGCCATTCAAAGTTAAATACTTCATAGCCAAGTTCACATTTTTTGGAGAAAAACGTATACACATGTATCTATTAAATATATTTAATACATATATTTAAATACATAAAATATATTTAATACATACATTCAGATAATTTTATTCTTTACAATATCGGGAGTATAACATGGCATACTTTTACGTACTTTTTGAAAACCACGTTTTAAAATATTTCCATATTTTATATATACATTGCTGTAGCATTTATCTTGTGTTTTATAAAAGTGATACTTAGCTAATAATTTCAACCAAAACAGAAAAATATGAAGAAAAAGTAAAATAATCTAATAATTTATAAAATAATTCTATAACTCAGAGGTAATCATTGCTAAGGTTTGGGTAAACTTCCTTTTTGATGTTTCTACATTCAGGAGCATGGTTTTTCCCCTCAGTGGTATATTATAGTTCTTTCCTCGTTCTTAAACAGAGATCTATGTAAACATTCTACCTAATAGTCCATGGTATTTGTGTACTGTAATTGATGGAAGATTATTTACATGTAGTATCAGGATCTCAATTTCTTCTTAACAATAACAATATTCTAGAATTTAGATATGTGAACTCCAGAGAGTGTAATTATGATAACTATGTTGTAAGCCAAAGCATATGAATGACTAAATCATTACTGGTCTTTCAGCTTGGCCATGGCAAGCACTGTCATGACACCCCACCCTTCCTCTGTCATATTGGTGACATCATCAATTTGCTGCTCACATCATCACCAAATGCACATCACACTCGAATCCTAATACATCATGAATCTGTATTCCAATGGCATGATCTTAAAAGAAAACTTTTAGAGAAATTCTTTTATTTGAATATTTCTGGAATTCTATAGGGATGATTTTTATTTTTAATTATTTTTATAAGAGCTCTTTAGAGACCATATGTAATAATCCTCTTTCATATATATTGATTTTCCCTAGCATTTATAAGTTATAGTTACTTAACCTTTCTAAGCTTCAGTTTCTCTTTGTGTAAAGAAAGGATAATAGTATCTTCCTTGGCCAGGTGCAGTGGCTCATGGCTGCAATCCCAGCACTTTGGGAGGCTGAGGCAGGTGGATCACAAGGTCAGGAGATCGAGACCATTCTGGCTAACACGGTGAAACCCTGTCTCTACTAAAAATACAAAAAAATTAGCCGGGTGTGGTGGCAGGTGCCTGTAGTCCCAGCTACTTGGGAGGCTGAGGCAGGAGAATGGCGTGAACCTGGGAGGTGTAGCTTGCAGTGAGCCAAGATCGTGCCACTGCACTCCAGCTTGGGTGACGGAGCGAGACTCTATCTCAAAAAAAAAAAAAAAAATAGTATCTTCCTCATAGAGTTATTGTAATGATTGAGAAGTTCATGAAAAGAAAACTCACTTATTATGCCACCTGGACGTTATGAACCCTCAGTAAGTGGTAGCTGTGATGATGATATTAATAGTGTTTTTTTATATAGTCATATCTGCCAGTCTTTTACTTCATATTTTTCTCTTAGGAATCATGCATAGCAATTCCTTTAAGTTTGTTAAATATGATGTTTATTATAACATCTAAGTTATCCTGAAACCATTTATTGAGTTTATTCTTTCTTAACAGATTTGAAATTCTACCTTAATGTGCTGAGACCAGCTCGGTCGGGGAGACCCTAACTGAGCGGCGCTAGAGGAATTAAAGACACACACACAGAAATATAGAGGTGTGAAGTGGGAAATCAGGGGTCTCACAACCTTCAGAGCTGAGAGCCCTGAACAGAGATTTACCCACGTATTTATTAACAGCAAGCCAGTCATTAGCATTGTTTCTATAGATATTCGATTAACTAAAAGTATCCCTTATGGGAAATGAAGGGATGGGCCGAAATAAAGGGATGGGTCTGGCTAGTTATCTGCAGCAGGAGCATGTCCTTAAGGCACAGATCGCTCATGCTATTGTTTGTGGTTTAAGAACTCCTTTAAGCAGTTTTCTGCCCTGGGCGGGCCAGGTGTTCCTTGCCCTCATTCCAGTAAACCCACAACCTTCCAGCGTGGGCGTTATGGCCATCACGAACCTGTCACAGTGCTGCCGAGATTTTGTTTATGGCCAGTTTTGGGGCCGGTTTATGGCCAGATTTTGAGGGGGTATGTTCCCAACATGTACCCCTTATTTGATTTGCAAATCGATAAAAGCAAGGGCAGCTTTGTCATGGTGAGCTACTTCTTGCAGGAGTCAGGATCCACATCTGCAGACTATAGAAAGACAAGCAACACAGATTAAAAGCACAATCATCATTGAAATTACAGGGCTTTCCAGTGTTTTTATCCATTTTAATGGGTTACTAGCTGCTAATCTGTCTGCAGCTCCTTTAAGCACTCCAGTTCTTGGCATTAAGGTCAGGTGTGCCTGGGATGCTTTGAATATTTGTTCTTTTAATTTTGCTGTATCCAAAAACAAGTTTGTAGAGTGTCCTTCTAGATGCTTTTTTATTCTTTCCCAAATTTTGATCTTATTAAGAGCTATTAATAGTTTCCACAAATCCTTAATGTTTAGCTCCTAGACAGGGCCATATCATTTGAGGTTGAGGTGCCACTATACCACCATGGTTCCAGATAATAGGAACTCTTGCCATACTTCTTATTATATCTACCATCTGAACATTTTGTTCAGACCATCTGAACATAGTGTGGCCATGGCACGCAGACTGAGAGGTGCAATTCAAGCTAAACATCCCCTTAGGGGAACAATTGATAATGATTCCCTAGGAATCATTGTGCAGCACCTCTGCCTGTTCTGCAATGCAATCTTCCTAAACAAGTACATTCATTTTTTTCTGGCCAGGTTCAATTTTGTTTACAAATAGGTTTTTGAGGGCGGTATGCCTCAATTATAGGAGCAGATTTATTATGGTAAATACTGAGATCAGAAAGCATGTGTAACTGCATCATAGAGTGATTACATCTGGGCATTATTGCCAGCCAAGATTGATAAATATGCCCAATAAGTGTAATTGTTCCCTGTGTCGGCCCTTATTGAAGGAATACTCACAGCAGTGGTGATAACTGCTATCATAGCTCCATTAAGTTACTCATTGTGACTGGTTGTCCCGCTTTCCTCAGGTTTTCTTCTGCCATCTGTGACAGCTTCTTGATCCGTCCCCAGGTGGGTGACTGTGTTCAACGGGTGTTGCTTGTGACAGTTGGGGTCCTCCTCATCGTCAGTCTCGACATACTGACGAGATACTGACGGTGGGGGGTCCTCGAGATCATCCCGGAATCTCTTCCTTGGCATCTGGCTTATGATAAGGTTTCAGGTGGCTTGATGGTATCCAAATCGGCTGTTGATTTTGGCCTGGAGAAACACAAGCATAACCTCTACCCCAAGTTATTATTATTTTACCTATTTCCCAACTTTTTGTTATCGGATCTCTCCACCAAACCAGTTGTTCTGCTTCTGTCTTTGCAGCTGGTTTCTATAGATGCTGTTCAGCTGCTGATAACATCTGGCATTTGGGCAGGCTCAAAAAATTTAAAGTTAATAATGCTAGATTCAATTGTATATGGGCTGTCCCATAATCCCTGTTTCTCCTCCTTTTTTGTTTTTGTCATCAGTTGTTCATCTGTATGAAATCATAACTGAGCATTTTCAATTAACTGTGTAGAATGAACCACGTATGAAGAATCAGAAATCACATTAATAGGCAAATCAAAAGCAGTCATTACCTCAATTACAGCTACAAGCTTCGCTTTTTGAACTGAAGTATAGGGCGTCTGGAAAACTTTACCTTTTGATCCGGAATAAGAAGCTTTACCATTACTAGACCCATCTGTAAATGAAAATGCTTAGCAGGCTGAAGGTTGTTTACCACAGAAATTGTAAATGCAAACTGTTCACAGTCTTGCTCAGCTAAGGGGATAGTAAAGAAACAGTCTTTTAAATCTATGACTATTAAAGGCCAATTTTAAGGCAATCCTGGCTGTGATGCTCCCATAGGTTGTATAACTGAATTGATGGCTGTTAAGTCAGTTAACATTCTCCATTTACCTGATTTTTTCTTAATTACAAAAACTGGAGAATTCCAAGGGGAAAATGTTGGAGCCATGTGCCCATTTTCTAACTGTTTAGTAACTAATTTCTCTAAAGCCTCCAGTTTCTCTTTACTTGGCGGCCATTGTTCTATCCAAATTGGCTTATCTGTTAACCATTTTAAAGGTATAGGTTCTGGAGGCTTAACAATGACCACCATCAAAAATGATATCCTAATCTTTGGCGGGAACTTTGTCTTTCTGCTTGAAGCGGTTCTTTCAAAGCTTGCAAATTTTTTTCTAGTCCCACACCAGGGACATACCCCATTTCATGCATTGTATGTTGACTTTGAGGGCTGTATAATTGTTCTGGAATTAGAACTTGTGCTCCCCATTGTTGTAATAAATCTCTCCCCCATAAATTTATAGGTACAGAAGTTATAATTGGTTGAATAGTCCCAGGTTGTCCATCGGGCCCTTCACAATGCAAAATATAACTACTTTGATATACTTCATGGGCGTTACCAACTCAAACTATGTTGAGTGTGTTGAATTGGCCACGCAGACAGCCAGTGCTGTAGAGAAATGATTGAAATGTCTGCTCCTGTATCTACCAAACCTTTAAATTTTTTTCCCTAAATAGTTATTTCACAGGTAGGATGTTTTTCAGTAATTTGATTTACCCAATAAGCTGCTTTGCCTTGTTTATTTGTGCTTCCAAATATATTGTGTTCATTTAATTTCACTTTTCCCTGTTCCCACATATGGCACAATAAGGAGCTGTGCTACGCACTCTCCTGGCTCTGCTTTCTAGGCAACAGAAGTAGATATAACAATTTGAATTTCCCCATTGTAATCTGAATCCATGACTCCTGTATGTATTTATACCCCTTTTAAACTTAAACTAGACTTTCCTCAAAGTAATCCTGTTGTCCCCGCTGGCAAGGGTCCACAGACTCCTGTTGGGACCCTTTGCGGGGGTTCCCCAGGCGGAAGGCCTACAGTTTTGTGCAGCATAAATCCACTGTGGCACTACTGGCTGTGGCGGGGAACAGACATTGTACTGGGGTGAGGGAATGGCCTGAGCTGGAAATGCCCCGGTTTGGAATGGGGCCCGGGACAGGCCCCTCACTGCATTTCCCAAAATCGGGTTCCCATCTTTATTAAACTTAGAGTGACACTGATTAGCCAAATGTTTTCCTTTTTTACATTTTGGACATATTTCAGGCTCAGCAGTTTTCTTTTTTCTGCTATCTGGTGGCCTGACTTGCTGATTTTTTCTACATTCTTTTTTAGTATGACCATGCTTCCCACAGTTAAAACAACCTCCAGGAAATGGAGTATTTCCTTTATCCACTCTTAGTCCTGCCATTGCTCGTGCTAGCAGAGTAGCCTTATGCAGATTACCTCCGATAACATCACAGGCCTTGATATAATCAACTAAATGTGCTTTCCCTCTGATAGGTCGCAGAGCAGCCTGGCAGTCAGGATTAGCATTGTCAAAAGCTAATAACTGCAGCACTATATCCTGAGCAGACAAATCTGCAATCACCTTTTTGTTTTGAGACGGAGTCTCACTCTGTTACCCAGGCTGGAGTGCAGTGGCATGATCTTGGCTCACTGCAAGCTCCGCCTCCTGGGTTCACGCCATTCTCCTGCCTTAGCCTCCCGAGTAGCTGGCACTACAGGCGCCTGCCACCACGCCCGGCTAATTTTTTGTATTTTTAGTAGAGACGGGGTTTCACCATGTTAGCCAGGATGGTCTCGATATCCTGACCTTGTGATCCACCCACCTCAGCCTCCCAAAGTGCTGGGATTACAGGCGTGAGCCACTGTGCCCAGCCTGCAATCACCTTTTTAAGAGACTTCTGTAACCAAGCTATAAAATCCACATATGGTTCTTTTGGTCCCTGTTTTATAGCACTAAAGGAAGGGTATTGTTCTCCACGTGAAGTGATTTTTGCCCAAGCTCTAATGCACACTCCTCTAAGCTGTTCTATGGCATCATCCTGCATGACAACTTGTACATCTAAACCAGCCCAGCCGCCAACCCCCAAAAGTTGGCCTGTAGTTATATGAATTTGAGGTTGGTCCTGGGCGTTGCAAGCAGCCTGAATGAAAGCTTCATCTGCTCACCAAGTTTTAAATTGTAAGAACTGAGCAGGAGTTAGACAAGCTTGAGTAAGAGCATCCCAGTCAGTAGGAATCATCCAACTGGAAACAGCAACATTCTTTAACAGTCCCATTACAAAACGAGAACCTGGTCCATACTGATTTATAGCTTGTTTAAATTCTTTGAGTAATTTAAAAGGAAAAGGCTCAAATGTAGCTGTAATATTTCCCTTTTGTTCTGGGGGGTGTATTCTAACAGGGAACTGTCAAGCTTCTAAATCACCCTCTTGTCTAGCTTGCTGAATTCCTGCCTGAATAGAACTAAGAGCAGTCGCTCGAGGCGCTGTTCAAACAGTCACTGGGGCAACTACTTTTTGCCCAGTGTCCTCTGGAAAGGAAAGATCTGGAGGGTCATTTTCTTCAAAATAATAATGAGGGGGTGCAGAAGGGTAGGGATGAACCTCTCTCCTTTACCACTTTAGCTTTAGCTGGCAAATAAACCTGCTCTGTAATCTCTTCTGTTACTTCGTTATACTCTCCTTCCTCCTCATCGTCAGTGTGAAAAAGTTCCAAGGTGGAACGAACCACAGCCCACACTTGTCCCATTGTTACCCTGATGCTTCCGAGCTCCCCTACTTACTCACTACAGGGATTGCTTTAAGAGTACTTGGTTGTCCTCCAGCTAGTTCCGCGTTCTCCAACCGTCGCTCCAGTGACCCTTCGACCTGGATTTGAGCCCCCACGATGGATGCCACTTGCCGAGACCAGCTCGGTCGGGGATACCCTAACCTGGTGGCACTAAAGGAATTAAAGACACACACACAGAAATATAGAGGTGTGAAGTGGGAAATCAGGGGTCTCACAACCTTCAGAGCTGAGAGCCCTGAACAGAGATTTACCCACGTATTTATTAACAGCAAGCCAGTCATTAGCATTGTTTCTATAGATATTCAATTAACTAAAAGTATCCCTTATGGGAAATGAAGGGTTGGGCCGAAATAAAGGGATGGGTCTGGCTAGTTATCTCTAGCAGGAGCATGTCCTTAAGGCACAGATCGCTCATGCTATTGTTTGTGGTTTAAGAACTCCTTTAAACGGTTTTCCGCCCTGGGTGGGCCAGGTGTTCCTTGCCCTCATTCCAGTAAACCCACAACCTTCCAGCGTGGGCGTTATGGCCATCAGAAACTTGTCACAGTGCTGCCGAGATTTTGTTTATGGCTAGTTTTGGGGCTGATTTATGGCCAGATTTTGGGGAACCTGTTCCCAACATTCATGAAACTAAATTTATACATTTTTTTTTATTATACTTTAAGTTCTGGGGTACATGTGCAGAATGTGCAGGTTTGTTACATAGGTACACACATGCGATGGTGGTTTGCCGCACCCATCAACCCGTCATCTATCTACATTAAGTATTTCTCCTTATGCTATCCCTCTCCCAGCACCCCCACCCTCGACAGGCCCCGGTGTGTGATCTCCTGCCCCTGTGTCTGTGTTTTCTCATTGTTCGACTCCCACTTATGAGTGAGAACCTGCGGTGTTTGGTTTTCTGTTCTTGTGTTAGTTTGCTGAGAATGATGGTTTCCAGCTTCATCCATGTCCCTCCAAAGGACATGAATGCGTCCTTTTTTATGGCTGCATAGTATTCCATGGTGTATATGTGCCACATTTTTTTTATCCAGTCTATCATTGATGGGCATTTGGGTTGGTTCCAAATCTTTGCTATTGTGAACAGTGCTGCAATAAGCATACATGTGCATGTGTCTTTATAGTAGAATGATTTATAATCCTTTGGGTATATACCCAGTAATGGGATTGCTGGGTCAAATGGTATTTCTAGTTCTAGATCCTTGAGGAATCGCCACACTGTCTTCCACAATGGCTGAACTCATTTACACTCCCACCAACAGTGTAAAAGCATTCCTATTTCTCCACATCCTCTCTAGCATCTGTTGTTTCCTGACTTTTTAATGATCACCATTCTGACTGGTGTGAGGTGGTATCTCAATGTGGTTTTGATTTGCATTTCTCTAATGACCAGTGATGATGAGCTTTTCTTCATGTTTGTTGGGTGCAAAAATGTCGTCTTTTGAGAAGTTTCTGTTCATATCCTTCACCCACTTTTTGATGGAATTATTTTTTTCTTGTAAATTTGTTTAAGTTCTTTGTAGATTCTAGATATTAGCCCTTTGTCAGATGGGTAGGTTGCAAAAATTTTCTCCCATTCTGTAGGTTGCCAGTTCACTCTGTTGATAGTTTCTTTTGCTGTGCAGAAGCTCTTTAGTTTAATCAGATTCCATTTTTCTATTTTGGCTTTTGTTGCCACTGCTTTTGGTGTTTTAGTTATGAAGTCTTTGCCCATGCCTATGTCCTGAATGATATTGCCTAGGTTTTCTTCTAGGGTTTTTATGGATTTAGGTCTTACGTTTAAGTCTTTAATCCATCTTGAGTTAATTTTTGTATAAGGTGTAAGGAAGGGATCCAGTTTCAGCTTTCTGCATATGGCTAGCCAGTTTTCCCAACATCATTTGTTAAATAGGGAATCCTTTCCCCATTTCTTGTTTTTGTCAGGTTTCTCAAAGATCAGATAGTTGTAGATGTTTGGTGTTATTTCTGAGGCCTCTGTTCTGTTCCATTGGTCTATATATCTGTTTTGGTACCAGTACCATGCTGTTTTTGTTGCTGTAGCCTTGTCGTATAGTTTGTAGTCAGGTAGTGTGATGCTTCCAGCTTTGTTCTTTTTGCTTAGGATTGTGTTGGCGATGCGGGCTCTTTTTTGGTTCCATATGAAATTTAAAGTTTTTTCTAATTCTATGAAGAAAGTCAATGGTAGCTTGATTGGGATAGCATTGAATCTATAGATTACTTTGGGCAGTGTGGCCATTTTGATGGTATTGATTCTTCCTCTCCATGGGCATGGAATGTTTTTCCAGTTGTTTGTGTCCTCTCTTATTTTCTTGAGCAGTGGTTTGTAGTTCTCCTTGAAGAGGTCCTTCACATCCCTTGTAAGTTGTATTCCTAGGTATTTTATTCTCTTTGTAGCAATTGTGAGTGGGAGTTCACTCATGATTTGGTTCTCTGTTTGCCTGTTTTTGGTGTATAGGAATGCTTGTGATTTTTGCACATGGATTATGTATCCTGAGACTTTGCTGAAGTTACTTACCAGCTTAAGGAGATTTGGGGCTGAGATGATGGAGTTTTCTAAATATACAATCATGTCATCTGCAAACAGAGACAATTTGACTTCCTCTTTTCCTAATTGAATACCCTTTATTTCTTTCTCTTGCCTGATTATCTTGGCCAGAACTTCCAATACTGTGTTGAATAGGAGTGGTGGGAGAGGGCATCCTTGTCTTGTGCCGGTTTTCAAAGGGAATGCTTGCAAGTTATGCCCATTCAGTATGATATTGGCTGTGGGTTTGTCATAAATGGCTGTTATTATTTTGAGATGCGTTCCATCAGTGCCTAGTTTGTTGAGAGTTTTTAGCATGAAGCGCTGTTGAATTTTGTCGAAGGCTTTTTCTGCATCTATTGAGATAATCATGTGGTTTTTGTCTTTGGTTTTGTTTATGTGATGGATTATATTCATTGATTTGCATATGTTGAACCAGCCTTGTATCCCAGGGAGGAAGCCAACTTGATCATGGTGGATAAGCTTTTTGATGCACTGCTGGATTTGGTTTGCCAGTATTTTATTGAGGATTTTCGCGTCGATGTTCATCAGGGATATTGGCCTGAAATTTTCTTTTTTTGTTGTGTCTCTGCCACATTTTGGTATCAGGATGATGCTGGCTTCATAAAATGAGTTAAGGAAGGTTTCCTCTTTTTCTATTGTTTGGAATAGTTTCAGAAGGAATGGTACCAGCTCCTCTTTATACCTCTGGTAGAATTTGGCTGTGAATCCGTCTGGTCCTGGACTTTTTTTGGTTGGTGGGCTATTAATTGCTGCTCAGTTTCAGAACTTGTTATTGGTCTATTCAGGGATTCGACTTCTTCCTGGTTTAGTCTTGGGAGGGTGTGTGTGTCCAGGAATTTATCCATTTCTTCTAGATTTTCTAGTTTATTTGCATAGAGGTGTTTATAGTCTTCTCTGATGGTAGTTTGTATTTCTGTGGGATTGGTGGTGATATCCCCTTTATCATTTTTTATTGCATCTATTTGATTCTTCTCTCTTTTCTTCTTTCATAGTCTAGTGGTCTATCTATTTTGTTGTTGTATTCAAAAAACCAGTTCCTGGATTCACTGATTTTTTGAAGGGTTTTTTGTGTCTCTATCTCCTTCAGTTCTGCTGTGATCTTAGTTATTTCTTGTCTTCTACTAGCTTTTAAATTTGTTTGCTCTTGCTTCTCTAGTTCTTTTAATTGTGATGTTAGGGTGTCGATTTTAGATCTTTCCTGCTTTCTCTTGTGGGCATTTAGTGCTATAAATTTTCCTCTACACACTGCTTTAAATGTGTTCCAGAGATTCTGGTGCGCTGTGTCTTTGTTCTCATTGGTTTCAAATAACATCTTTATTTCTGCCTTCATTTCATTATTTACCCAGTAGTCATTCAGGAGAAGGTTGTTCAGTTTCCAGGTAGTTATGTGGTGTTGATGAGTTTCTTCTTTTTTTCTTTTTCTTTTTTTTTTTTTTGAGACAGAGCCTCACTCTGTCACCCAGGTTGGAGTGCAGTGGCGCAATCTCGGCTCACTGCAAGCTCCACCTCCTGGGTTCACGCCATTCTCCTGTCTCAGCCTCCCAAGTAGCTGGGACTACAGGCGCCCACCACCACGCCTGGCTAAATTTTTTGTATTTTTAGTAGAGACGGGGTTTCATCGTGTTAGCCAGGATGGTCACAATCTCCTGACCTCGTGATCCACCCACCTTGGCCTCCAAAAGTGCTGGAATTATAGGCGTGAGCCACTGTGCCCAGCCTTGATGAGTTTCATAATCCTGAGTTCTAATTTGATTGCACTGTGGTCTGAGAGACTGTTTGTTATGATTTCTGTCTTTTGCATTTGCTGAGGAGTGTTTTACTTCCAATTATGTGGTCAATTTTAGAATAACTGCCATGTGGTGCTGAGAAGAATGTATATTCTGTTGATTTGGGGTGGAGAGTTCCATAGATGTCTATTAAGTTCGCTTGGTCCAGAGCTGAGTTCAAGTCCTGGATATGCTTGTTAATTTTCTGTCTTGTTGATCTGTCTAATATTGACAATGGGGTGTTAAAGTCTCCCACTATTATTGTGTGGGAGTCTAAGTCTCTTTGTAGGTTTCTAAGAACTTACTTTATGAATTTGGGTGTTCCTTTATTGGGTCCATATATATTTAGAATAGTTAGCTCTTCTTGTTGCATTGATCCCTTTAACATTATGTAATGCCCTTCTTTGTCTCTTTTGCTCTTTGTTGGTTAAAATCTGTTTTTTCAGAGACTAGGATTGCAACCCCTGCTTTTTTTTCTTATTATTGCTTTCCATTTCCTTGGTAAATATTCCTCCATCCCTTTGTTTTGAGCCTGTGTGTGTCTTTGCCCGTGAGATGGTTCTCCTGCATACAGCACACCAGTGGGTCTTGACTCTATCCAATTTGCCAGTCTGTGTCTTTTAACTGGGGCATTTAGCCTGTTTATATTTAAGGTTAATATTGTTATGTGTGAATTTGATCCTGCCATTATGACGCTAGCTGGTTATTTTGTCCGTTAGTTGATGCAGTTTCTTCATAGCTTCGATGCTCTTTACAATTTGGTATGTTTTTGCAGTGGCTGGTACTGGTTGTTCATTTCCATGTTTAGTGCTTCCTTCAGGAGCTCTTGTAGGAGAGGCCTGGTGATGACAAAATCTCTCAGCATTTTCTTGTCTGTAAAGGATTTTATTTCTCCTTTGCTTATGAAGCTTAGTTTGGCTGGATATGAATTTCTGGGTTGAAAATTCTTTAAGAATGTTGAATATTGGCCCCCACTCTCTTCTGGCTTGTAGAGTTTCTGCCGAGAGATCCACTGTTAATCTGATGGGCTTCCCTTTGTGGATAACCCGACCTTTCTCTCAGGTTGCCCTTAACATTTTTTCCCTTCATTCCAACCTTGGTGAATCTGACAATATGTGTCTTGGGGTTGCTCTTCTCGAGGAGTATCTTTATGGTGTTCTCTGTATTTCCTGAATTTGAATGTTGGCCTGCCTTGCTAGGTTGGGGAATTCTCCTGGATAATATCCTGAAGAGTGTTTTACAACTTGGTTCCATTCGCCCCATCACTTTCGGGTACACCAATCACACGTAGATTTTGCCTTTTCACATAGTCCCATACTTCTTGGAGGCTTTGTTCATTTTTTTCACTCTTTTTTCTCTAATCTTGTTTTCTTGCTTTATTTCATTGAGTTGATCTTCAATGCCTGATATCCTTTCTTCTGCATGATCAGTTTGGCTGTTGATACTTGTGTACGCTTCACGAAGTTCTCATGCTGTGTTTTTCAGCTCCATCAGGTCATTTATATTCTTCTCTAAACTGGTTATTCTAGTTAGCAATTCGTCTAACCCTTTTTCAAGGTTCTTAGCTTCCTTGCGTTGGGTTAGAACATGCTCCTTTAGCTTGGAGGAGTTTGTTATTACCCACCTTCTGAAGCCTGCTTCTGTCAGTTAATCAAACTCATTCTCCATCCAGTTTTGTTCCCTTGCCGGTGAGGAGTTGTGATCCTTTGTAGGAGAAGAGGTGTTTTGGTTTTTGGAATTTTCAGCCTTTTTGTGCTGGTTTCTCCCCATCTTCATGGATTTATCTACCTTTGGTCTTTGAAGTCGGTGACCTTCGGATGGGGTCTCTGAGTGGACATCCTTTTTGTTGGTGTTGATACTATTCCTTTCTGTTTGTTAGTTTTCCTTCTAACAGTCAGGCCCCTCTGCAGCAGGTCTGCTGGAGTTTGCTGGAGGTCTGCTCCAGACCCTGTTTGCCTGGCTATCACCAGTGGAGGCTGCAGACCAGCAAAGATTGCTGCCTCTTCCTTTGGAAGCTTTGTCCCAGAGGGGCACCTGTCAGATGCCAGCCAACGTTCTCGTGTATGTGGTCTCTGTCAGCCCCTACTGGGAGGTGTCTCCTAGTCAGGATACATGGGGGTCAGGGACCCACTGGGAGGTGTTTCCTAGTCAGGATACATGGGGGTCAGGGACACACTTGAGGAGGCAGTCTGACCCTTATCAGAGCTTGAACACTGTGCTGGTTGATCTGCTGCTGTCTTCAGAGTTGCCAGGTAGGGACGTTGAAAGTCTGTTGAAGCTGCGCCCATAACCACCCCTTCCCCCAGGTGCTTTGTCCCAGGGAGGTGGAAGTTTTATCTATAAGTCCCTAATTGGGGCTGCTGGCTTTTTTTCAGAGATGTCTTGCCCAGAGAGGAGGTAGTCTGGCTGCAGGGGCCTTGCTGAGCTGGGGTGGGCTCCGCCCAGTTTCAACTTCCCAGCGGCTTTGTTTACCCTGTGAGGGTGAAACCGAAACCGCCTATTCAAGCCTCCGCAATGGTGGATGCCTCTTCCCCCACCAAGCTCAAGCATCCCAGGTTAGCTCAAACTGCTGTGCTAACCGCGAGACTTTCAAGCCAGTGGATCTTGAGCTTACTGGGCTCTGTGGGGGTGGGACCTGCTGAGCCAGACCACTTGGCTCCCTGGCTTCAGCCCCCTTTCCAGGGGAGTGAATGGTTCTGTCTTGCTGGTGTTCCAGGCGCCACTGGGGTATGAAAAAAAACTCCTGCAGCTAGCTTGGTGTCAGCCCAAACGGCCGCCCAGTTTTGTGCTGGAAACCCAGGGCCCTGGTGGTGTGGGCACCGAAAGGAATCTCCTTGTCTGCAGGTTGCGAAGACTGTGTTAAAAATGCAGTATCTGGGCCGGAGTGCACGGTACAGTCCCTAATGGCTTCCCTTGGCTAGGAGAGGGATTTCCCCATCCCCTTGCACTTCCAGGGTGAGGTGACTGCACCCACTGTCCAACCAGTCCCAATGAGATGAACTGGTACCTCAGTTGGAAATGTGGAAATCACCCACCTTCTGCATCGATCTTGCTGGGAGCTGCAGACCAGAGCTGTTCCTATTTGGCCATCTTGCCAGCCAAGGCCAACTTTTTTTTTTTTTTTTTTTTTTGAGACGGAGTCTCAGTCTGTTGCCCTGGCTAGAGTGCAGTGGCACAATCTTGGCTTACTGCATGCTCTGCGAGGTCAACGTTTTTAGATCCCGCATATGAGTGAGAACATGTGATATTTGTCAGAAGCATCCATTTTAGAAATCACTTGTGTATCTGTGTTTCTAAAGATTTGTAGTTTTCTTTTTGCTAGCTCTAAAGTTTTATTTTTCAGTTTATTCCTAGTTTTGTTGTCATTAATGAGGTTGTAAATTTTTTTTTCTAATTGGTTATTAGTTACATATAAAAATTATTTTTATTTTTGTATTTATTTTATAACTGACCTTCATTTAGTTTTAACTAATAATGTGACATAAATTATACACTGTTTAAAATAACTGTATCATATTCAATTTATACACCATTTCTAGATTTAAAAGAACAATTAGATCTTTAACTTGAGATGCTTCACCTACTGGGTGAAGATCTCTATATGCCTAATTTTTTTTTTTTGTCAGTGGTAAAACGATGTGAAACAATGTATGACCTGTAAATTATTACCCTTAAACCTATTATGCTTTGGATATGAAATTAGAGGATATTGTTTATTGTAGCTGAGTGATTACATTTTATATACATTTCTTCTACTAAACTTTGTTGTAAATACTTGACCCCACAACCAGTTTATAGGATTCTGATTGTAAAACATATGAATATATTGTTTAAACTTGTTTTATAAAGTTTTTGATATACTATAAGAAAGTATTTTTAAGATTCCAAGGTCTAGAGAAGAAAAAGATACAAATTGGTTATAAATCTAATATTGTCTTAATATTAAATCTAATATTAAGTCTGCTTTTTTAAATTATACTTTTAAGTTCTGGGGTACATGTACAGAATGTGCAGTCTTGTTACATAGGTGTACGTGTGCCATGGTGGTTTGCTGCACCCATCAACCATCATCTACATTAGGTATTTCTCCTAATGCTATCCTTCCCCTAGACCCCCACCCCCAACAGGCCCAAGTCTACAGCGCATTTTAAAGAAAGATTTTTTTATCTCCAGTATAATTACAAATAAGATGTTGTAACTTGAATTGTCTCAACTGACAACTTGGAGACTCATTTTCACTTTTTCACAAAATCCTATTGTTTCAGTGAGACAAACGACAAAAGCAGTAATACAAAAGCAATAATCTGTCCAAAGAAACACAAAGAAAAAAGCATATTATTTTATACTGTTTTGCTTATTTTTTTTGCTTTTTTTTTTTAACAAAAGGAAACGTGGTATTATCTTGCAGTTTATGACTAACATAGTATAATACTCATTTGCTTTTTCTGAGGTGCCACAGAAATTTCTAACATAAATTGAAGAAAAGGTGGATGTTTTGACACCAAAATTGTGTGTCTGTGTGTGTGTGTGTGTGTGGGTGTGTGTGTGTGTGTGTGTATTTCTGAGCTGGCACAGCCATGTGCAGCATTTGGTGGTGGTTCTTTTCACAGGATGAGCTGTTACCCAGCTCCACAGAACCTTGGATATCGTGTAGCCTAGTTCCTCCTCTTACTGCTCCCATCTCTCAACACTGTTTGCTTTCAGTTCGTTCATGCAAGTTCAATGAAATCACCTTAGATTCTTCCTTTTGCATGTTCATGATATCATAATAATTATTTTAAAAAACCCCAATTGCCCTGTTTTTCTTAGCTCTTCACCTGAAAGACTATGAAGACATCATCTCTCCTGTGGAGATCTACTCTCTGCTAGCACTCTGCGCATGTGCCAGCAGAGCCTTCGGGACTTGTTCAAAAGCTTTCATTAAACTTGAATCTTTAGAGACCCTCAGTTCAGAACAGAAACAGCAGTATGAAGACCTTGCTTTAGAAATCTTCACCAAACATACTCCAAAAGATAACAGAATACCTGAATTGGACAGCCTTATGGAAGGGTAGGCTAATTTTAATTAGTGGATGTCATTCTATCTTATTAGAAGCTTGGATTTCTAGATGTACAATGTTTAATGTAGGAATTAAAGCACTAAATTTTGAAGCAATTCACATTAACATTATATCCTATTTTATTTTTACAAGTGTATTCATGCTTTATTTTGTCATTGTAAGAAAGGTTTTTTCTTGAAAAAACTTTTTTAAATGAAGTATTTGATGTTAATCTCAGAATTTTTATTCTTTAGGTTTTTTTTAAGTGTATTAAATAAAGTTAGACTAATGAGAAGTTTTAAAGTATAATGAATTGTTTCTCCCCTTGTTTTACAGTGGAGAAGGGAAACTGCCAACATGCGTTGCCACAGGAAGCCCAATCACTGAGTATCCATTCTGGATGTGCAGTGTATGCAAGCACGGTGTCCTTGCTCAGGAAATAAGCCACTACACCTTCTGCCCCCTATGCCATAGTCCAGTGGGATAAAGGAATGATAAACTGTATATAACTGTAAAATATATGTGGCATATATACATGGCTATATGCTGTATATGTAATAAGGTTTATTTCTGTGAGTTTTGTATGAAAATCAGCCTCATTTATAGTTGAATTTTTGCACAAAATATATGTTAATAAAATAATTTTTATGGCAATACAACTGTGAAATAATAAGGCTGATTTTCATATAAATGTATGAAAATCAACCATATTTTCTCTCTCCCTCTCTCTTTTGTCTATCTTGTATTTGGTTACATGATACCATAGAAATATTCCAAATAAATATTTTTCTCACAGTGTCAAGGTAACTGAATTCATTAAAAAGTCTTGAAGGGAGTAGGGAGTGGGGGAAGCATGGGAGTGGGGCAAAGTTGAATTTAGAGAATTTTTATAACCCATGTTACAAGGAAGTTAAACAATTGTAATAATGAAATGAGCTTTCTCTGTAGCCGTATTTAATTAAATAAGTGTCGAATGTCTTCTTTATTATATTTTCAGAAGTGAAGCGATGGCATTTTAAGACATTTTTTACAATCTGAATTGTTTCTAATAGCCCTATTCTTCTATTTTAAAACCTGTCCTTTTAGTCTGATTCAAGAGATGGCATTTGGAATTTACACTTTCATATGATTGTGCAGCAAACTTGGCTCTATTTATAATGAAAATAACTTGGGAAACAAAAATATCCATTTTGTAGTTATAGCTTCTGTTGAAACATTGTCACTAAGCTGGACCCTTAATTTACACAAGTATTGTTGAGGGAGTGATTCTTTCTTGATATGCATCTGTTTTCACTTATTATTAATTTGAAAGATAAACAGTTGTGATCCGTAATGGATCATTTCTTATGTCTTTTATATAGCTAATAATGTTCTCTGTTTATTTCTCATGAATTCCCATTTTGTGGCTAAAGACCAGACCTTTGCACTATTTCATCAAGATTATTTTATTGAGGTTTGGCTTACGTATAGTAGAGGCAATACATAGAGATACGCAACTTTGTTATTGCAGCTACAATACACTTTCTCAATCTCATATGTTTTTGTCTTGTAGAGACAGAGACAAGTTCAGCATGTTGCAGATTGGGAATAGTGAGCTATGAGAAGAGATTTATAGCGTAGATGAGCTTCGGATAGATAGTGGGCTCATTGGCCTAAATAAAAAGAGAAGACCAGAAGTCTTTGAGGTCTCTGTCTCTATTCGTGCGCCTCGTGGAAAATTACTTCGGTACAATGGTAGCCTCTAAATACACTATCTCGCAAGCTATTCCAGAGGTCATGGAACAGAAAGCCTTACAAACCAAATAAAAATTCTCAAAATACATTGGTTTATTGAACCAATTTGCAATACACAGTGAGGAACAAGGAGAAAGCAATGATAGATTAACACTGTTAGTGTAACGTGCCAGTGGAGTGGAAAGAACGCAACACCTGAATCCTGGGTTATGTAATGTTTTTATGTCCTGACTCACATTCTGTCACATAAGCTTTCCCCTAATAGTGGGGTTACAAAGAGGACCAGAGTGGCCGTTTGAGCCAGATGACTTAATCAGATGAAATGTGCCTGAGGCCAACGATGTACACTTGCTCTATAGAAGGGTCTCAGGGGCAGGTACACTTGACCACAGCAATAGCTTGCCTATTAGTCTGCTGAGCAGTCATGAATTTTATTGTATTTCTTGGGTAAGTACAGGCCAGAATGAGTGTTGCCAGTGGGTAATTGAATCAGCTTCTCACACATATTGAGGGCTTTATATGTCTCATGCATACTTAGTGTATCATGAATATTTGGTATCTTTGTGACTTTTCATATTTTTAGTGCTTCATGAATATTTGGTATCTCTTGCTCCTTTCTATCTGTGGTCACACATACATGCTCTGTTAACTTTGCCTAAGATGTCTCCTAAGTTACTAACTTACTTACCTAAATGTAACATAATGAATTCCAGCTTTCTCATTTGTCCTATACCAGAATGGGAAATTTCCCCAAATCAGAAAATCACATCCTAACAGAGAAGTCTGTCTAAGGCAATACATCTCCTGTTGAACTTACATCTTTCCACAGGACTTTCTGTTTTTAGGGATGAGACTATTCTCTGCTTCATCAAGGAAAGAGCAATGTTCAGGGTTGTAGGGATGGCACGCTTATTAGCTCTGCCTGTCTGAAAGGTTCCTGCAGGACAGTTTGGTCAGTGTTGCAATTCTTAGTCCATGGTCTAATGCTTGAGTATCTCTTCTTTCCCTTTCCTATCTCAGGAATCAGCTGAGAATTCATTCGATTGTCGTGCCTCTAGCCCCTTACTGCGGTTTGTTGGTTACACTTTCATTTGCTTTAATTCTAGGATCACCTGTTGACTCCTCAGTCTTCACCTAACTTTGGAAACTCTCTTTTGGAGCCTTCTCATTTCCTGCTAATTCCGTGCTGCCTGAGCCCTAGAATTTTCTCACCAACGAATTATTCCAGGTAGATCCTAAGTTGCTGGATCTAGTTGATATTTAAACAATATCTAGTTGATATTTCTAATTCAGTTGCATCCAGAAACCAGTATCTCTAAAAACAACCTCTCATACCTTGTGGACCTAATTATCATATATGTATATGTGTGTGAGTGTGTGTGTGTGTGTGTGCGTGCGTGCGCGCGTGCGTGTGCATATGTATATAGACAGACACATCTTTTTTACTTTTGTAAAAGCTTATGCCTCTTTGGTATCTATATCTGTGAAAGTTTTAATAATCTGCCATAATATCTTGGGGACCTTTGTCTTGTATGTAAATGGTACTAGAGAAAACACCTATATTATGAGTCGATCTAGTTGGTTTTATTCGACATGAGGAAATTTCCAGATAACAACACTAACAAACTCTCCCTTGACTAGGGGGACAAAGAAAAGCAAAATTGACCGTAAAAAACAATTACCTGGTGAGAAGTTGCATAAACAGAATTAGACAGTATATTGAAGACAGCATCATTAAACAGTTATGTTGTTCTCCTTGCAAAAAACATGTACTGACTTCCCACTGAGTAATGCCAAGTTGTTTTTTTATTATAAAACTTGCCCTTAATTACATGTTTCAAAGTGGTTTGGTGGGCCAAGGTATTGAAATGATGGAACTGACTGATAAAGCTGTACAAATAAGCAGTATGCCTAACAAGCAACACAGTAATGTTGACATGCTTAATTCACAAATGCTAATTTCATTATAAATTGTTTTGCTAAAATACACTTTGAAACTATTTTTCTGTATTCCGAGAGCTGAGATCTAAGATTTTATGTAGTATTAAGTGAAAAAATATGAAAATAATAAACATTGAAGAAAAAAATAACTTGTGTTTATTCCACGTTTTCTTTATCTATAACTTATGGAGAACATGGTGTTTGCTTTGTCTTCATTTAAGTATTCTGATGGGGGTTGGTTAGGAGGGTATTGGGCTCCAGAGTGGAGAAGGGGAAAAGGGAGCAGGAGGTACAATAGATATACAATACCACTTTTGCTACCAAACAAGGGGGAAAAAACCCCAACAACCTTCCAGAGGCACTAGGCAAATGTCAGATATTGGAGGTTGCTGTGAACTACTCCTTAATGGTCATGCTGAGTTCTCATTTAGGAATGAAGGAAATTATGTCCTACTAGACCTATAAGAGAAAATAAAGAATGCTAAATGTGATAATGTTGTAGCTCCAAGATTTTCTACTCAGTTTCAAAATGAAAATAGGAATATTATATTGCCTCTACTGTCTATTTTAAAGATCATTTTCTCAATTCATTTTTTTCTCTAAGAAACTAATATTTACTGCTTTTTTGAATATAAAAAGCAGGCCAGGCGCAGTGGCTCACGACTATAATCCCAGCACTTTGGGAGGCTGAGGCGGGCGGATCACGAGGTCAGGAGATTGAGACCATCCTGGCTAACACAGTGAAACCCCGTCTCTACTAAAAATACAAAAAATTAGCCGGGTGTGGTGGCGGACACCTGTAGTCCCAGCTACTTGGGAGGCTGAGGCAGGAGAATGGCATGAACCCAGGAGGCAGAGCTTGCAGTGAGCCAAGATAGCGCCACTTCACTCCAGCCTGGGTGACAGAGCGAGACTCTGTCTCGAAAAAAAAAATATATATATATATATATATGTGTGTGTGTGTATATATATGTATATATGTGTATATATATGTATATATATGTATATATATGTGTATATATGTATATGTATGTGTATATATATGTATATATGTGTATATATATGTGTATATATATATGCGTATATATGTGTATATATGTGTGTATATATGTATATATGTGTATATATGTGTATATATATGTATATGTATATGTGTATATATGTGTATATATGTATATGTATATGTGTATATATGTATATATGTGTATATATGCGTATATATGTGTATATATGTGTATATATGTGTATATATATATGTGTATATATATGTGTATATATATATGTATAAAGCAAAAATGTTCATGGCAGAAATTTTCAAAAATACATAACAGTATAGATGAGAAAGTAAAATTAGTTGATCTTTATAAATAGAATTATATTTTAGTTGAATTTAAGAGATGAAAAAAACTGAAGGGACACTGAAGAAATTTGTATAATTGGTTTCTTCGTACCAAAATCAGTATTTGTTCTCAAGAGATTTCTTTAAAATTAAAAGAAAGTAGACATTAAAAGGCTTTGGGAGGCCAAGGTGGGCGGATCACAAGGTCGGGAGTTCGAGACCAGCCTGGCCAATATGGTGAAACCCTGTCTGTACTAAAAATACTAAAATTAGCCAGGCATGGTGGTGGGTGCCTGCAGTTCCAGCTACCTGGGAGGGTGAGGCAGGAGAATCGCTTAAACCTGGGAGGCAGAGGTTGCAGTGAGCCAAGACTGTGCCACTGCACTCCAGCCTGGGCGACAAAGCGAGACTCTGTCTAAACAAACAAACAAAAAATTATTTAGCTAATTTATTCTTTGGCAGAGTTTAAATTTCTAGGTAGTAAAATTGAGAGAGATTTAGAAAAAAATGAGATGCTTCTACATACTACAATGGCTAAAATTGACAAGAGAAATGGTGAGGGTATAGAACAGCTGAAACTCTCATACATTGCTGATGGAAATGCAAAACAATACACTCACTTGGGAAAAGTTTGGAAGTTTCTTCTAAATTTAAATATACACTTAACATAGAACCCAGAAATCTCACTCTTAGGAATTTACCCAGAAGAAATCAAAACACATTTACAAGAATACTTGAATGCAAATGTACATAAGTTTTATTTATAGTAGACAGAAACTAGAAAGAAACCAAATATCCATTAATATAATATGTGAATGTATAAACAAATTGTGGACTATCCACACAATGAAATACTACTCAGCAATAAAAAGGAATGAACTGACACAAGTAACAACATAGATGAATCTTAAAAGCACTGTGCTATGTGCAAGAAGCCAGATATAGAAGACAGCATACTGTATGATGTTATTTATATGAAATTCCAGAAAAGACAAAATCACAGAAAGTAGTGCCTGAGATCAGGGAGAAGGATAGGTGATTGACTTCAAAGGTGTACAAAGGAGCATTGTGGGATGATAGAAATGTTCCATATCTTGGTTTTGGTGATGATTACATGACTCCACATTTGTTAAAATTCATCAAATTGCCCATTTAACATTGGTAGTTTTATTTTTTTAATAAGAGATTTCTATTTTAGTTGAATTTAACAGAAGAAAAAGAAACTGAGGTGAGACTGAATAAATTGCTGTATTATGTCTTTATACTGACAGCTATCAGCTCCTAAGAGATTTCTCTAAAGTTAAAAGAAATTAATGTAAATTATACCTCCAGCTGATTGAAGTCCACCTTTTCCACACTGATGTGCAATTATATGGGGAAAAAAATCAAGTCCATATATGTAGGTAACAATTTCTGTTTTCTTTTTCTATTCCATTGATCTGTTTGTCTTTCTTTGGCCCAAAGCAGAATGTCTCAGTTATTATAGTTTTTAAAATAGGTCCTGCTATCTGGTACAAGTCCTACTTTGTTTTTCTTCTTTAAAAATGTTTTGTCACTCTCAGTCCTTTGCACTTCTTTTCTACATATACAACCATATAACCATGTTTAATGACTGCCTTTTTAAAAAAAATTACTTCTCAATCGTCATACCTTTTATTTCTTTTTATCATCTTATTGCACTGGCTAGGATACCCAATACAATACTGAATAATTAAAGTGATGATACTGGGCATCCTTGTCTTATTCTTAATCTCAAAAGGAAATTTTTCAATATTTTAAGAAATCATTGCTTATTATATTTTCTGTAGACATTTTGTCGGTAGGTTTTAATAAGTATGTCTTCTTGTCCTAGTTTGCTAAGGAGTTGAATTTTATTAACTGCAGTTTCTACATCTGTTGAGATTTTTCTTCAATTTGTTGATGTGGTGAGTTAAGTACTACAAGCAAGAATACTTGATAATGCTAAAAACTGCTATTCACAGTGACAATGTATCATGTAAGAGTATCTGTAGACATAGATATAACACCTAATATCTATACTCATAGCAACCACCTTTATAAAGCAGAAACTGCAGTGGATGCAACAAAATCAGTTAATAGAAATACAGTAATAATGACTTCAATGCAATGTTGTTGCAACGATCTCTTACAGAAAACACACTTGCCACTTGATTTTTCCCTGTTTTTTATGTGATGAAATAGACATAGCATAAAATTTACTAACTTAATCATTTTTAAATTTTTTTAATTTAATTTTTTACAAGACGTGGTCTAGCTCTGTCACCCAGGCTGGAGTGCAGTGGCACAATCATAGCTCACTGCAGCCTCAAACTCCTGAGCACAGTAATCTTCCCACCTTAGCTTCCCAAAGTGCTGGGATTACAGGCATGAGATCCTGCACCTTGCCTATCTTAATCATTTTTAAGTGTACAGTTAAAGTGGCATTAACTATATCTATTAAGTACATTCATATTGTTCATATTCCAACACCACCACCACCATCCATCCATCCATCTCCAGAATTCTTTATCTTGCAAAACTGAAACTGTCTGCTCATTGAACAGTAACTCCCTATCCCCCTTAAAGCTGTCCCTGGCAACCACATTCTACTTTCTGTCTCTGTGAATTTGACTACTCTGGGTACCTCATAAAAATGGAATCATTCAGTCTTTTTGTGGCTGGCTAAATTCACTTCATGTAATGTCCTCAAGGTTCATCCATGTTGTAGGATGTGGCAGAATTTGTTCTTTTTAAGACTGAATAATATTCCATTGTATGAGTATACCATATTTCGCTTATCCACTCATCTGTTGATAGACACTTGGATTGCTTCCACCTTTTACCTAGTGCGAACAATACTGCTATGAACCTGGATGTGTAAGTATCTCTTTTAGACCATGCTGTCAGATATTTTGGGTATATACTTAGAAGTGGAATTGCTGAATCAAATGGTTATTCTTAGTATTTGAAGAAGTGTTACACCATGTGGTTGCACCATTTTACATTCTCACCAATAGTGCACAAAGATTCCAGTTTCTTCACATCCTCACCAACACTTATTTCTTCTTAATAGTTTGCATCCTACTGGAGTGGTAAGAAGTGGTATTTGATTGTGGTTTCGATTTGCATTTCCCTAATTATTAGTGATGCTGAGCATTTTTTCATGTTCTTATTGGCCACATGTGTATCTTCTTTAGAGAAAAGTCTATTCAAATCCTTTGCCCATTTCTGCACTGGATTGTTTTGCTTTATTGTTGTTTTTGGAAGTTCTTTATATATTCTGGGTATTCATCCGTTATCAGATATACGACTTGTAAATATTTTGTTTTTTACTCTGATAGCATCTTTTCATGCACAAAGGTTTTTAAATTCGCATCAAGCCAAATTTGTAGTTTTTTCTTTTGTTGCCTGTGCCATTGATGTCGTATTCACAAAATCATTGCCAAATTCAGTGTTGTTAAGCTTTTGCCATATGTTTTTTCCTAAGAGTTTGTAATTTTAGTTCTTACATTTAGGTCATGATCTATTTCGATTTAATTTTTGTATATGGTGTAAGAGTCCAACTTCATTCTTTTGCAGTGGATGTCCAATTTTCCTAGCACCATTTGTTTAAAAAACTGTCTTTATGCCAATAACACACTTGTTTTGGGTAATGTAGCTTTGCAGTAAGTTTTGAAATCAGGAAGTGAGTCCTTATACTTTGTTCTTTTCCCAAAATTGTTTTGGCTATTTGAGAGCCCTTGTAATTCCATATGAATTTGAGGATGGAGTTTTCTATTCCTGCAGAAACATCACTGCGATTTTGATAAGGATTCCATTGAATCTGCAGATTGATTTATATAATATTAACGTCTAAGCAATATTGTCTTCTAATCCATGAACATGAGATGTCTTTTCATTTATTTATGTCTTAATTTCTTTTAGCAATGTTTTATAGTTTTAATTGTACACACCTTTTACTTTCTTGGTTAATTCCTAAATATTTTTTCCTTTTTGATGTTACTGTAGACAGAATTGTTTTTTCTTTTTACTTTTTTTTGAGACAGAGTCTTGCTCTGTTGCCCAGGCTGGAGTGCAGTGGTGCAATGCACAATCTTGGCTCCCTGCAACCTCCACTTCCCAGGTTCAAGTGAGTCTCCTGCCTCACCCCCTGCGTAACTGGGATTACAGGTGCCTGCCACCACACCTGGCTAAATTTTGTATTTTTTGTAGATATGGGGTTTTGCCATGTTGGCCAGGCTGGTCTCGAACTCTGACCTCAAGTGATCCACCCACCATGGCCTCCCAAAGTGTTGGGATTACAGGTGTGAGCCACCGTGCCTGGCTGGAATTGTTTTCTTAATTTCATTTTTGGATAGCTTCATTGTTAGTGAATAAAAATGCAACTGATTTTTGCATGTTGATTTCATATCCTCCTACCTTGCTGAATTCATTAGTTATAACCATTTTTTAAATGGAATCTTAAGAAGGACTGGTGTTGGTTCTTCCTTAAATGTTTAGTAGAATTCATCAGTGAAGCCATCAGGTCCACGGCTTTTGTCAAGAGGTTATTTTTAGATTACTGATTGAATCTCCTTACAAGTTACAGGTTGATAGTTTGTGTCCTCACCCAAATCTCATCTTGAATTGTAGCTCCCATAATTCCCACATGTTGTGGGAGGGAGCCGGTGGGAGATAAAACTGAATCATGGGGGCAGTTTCCCCCATGCTGTTCTCATGGTAGTGACTAAGTCTCACAAAATCTCATGGTTTTATAAATGGTTCACTGTTCTCTCATCCTCTCTTGCCTGCCGCCATGTAAGACGTGCCGTTTGCCTTCTGCCATGATTGTAAGGCCTCCCCATCCACGTGGAACTGTGAGTCCATTAAACCTCTTTTATCTTAAAAAAAAAAAAAAATTACCCAGTCTCAAGTACGTCTTTATTAGCAGCTTGAGAACAGACTAATACACAGGTCTATTCATATTTTCTATTTCTTCATGATACAATCTTCGTAGGTTTTTTGTTTCTAGGCATTTGTTCATTTCATCTAGTTTCTCCCATTTTTCAGCATACAATTGTTCACAGTACTCTCTTATAATCCTCTTTATTTCTGTAGAATTGATGGTAATGTTCCCATTTTCATTTCTGATTTTAGTAATCTGAGTCTTCCTTTTTCTTAGTAAATTTAGCTCAAGTTTTATTAATTTTTGTTAATCTTTTTAAGAACCAACTTTTGGTTTTGTTGATTCCATTTTTCTGTTTTATCTGTGTTTTGATCTTTTATTATTTTCTTCCTCTGCTAGCTTTGTGTTTGCCATTTGTTCTTGATTTTTAATGTTAATGTTTTACTTTTTTATGAATCTGTTAATATTCCAACTGTTTTTTTAATATAACTGCTTTCCTTTGTAATCCTGTTTTAAAAACACTTGAAAACATTGAAACGACAGAGGCTTCACCACACTTGTAAAGGTGCCATAGCACAAAAAAGGTTAAGAATCTTACTTCTATTTAGAACCCCCCCTTCCCAAATCCCCAATTTCCATTACATATCCTGCTATTTTCCTCTTAGATCACTGGTTTTTAGACACATAAATATTCCTGTTATTCCTTGAACAGAACAAAGCAAAACTTCTAGTCAGGTGCGGTGGCTCATGCCTGTAGTCCTAGCACTTTGGGAGGCTGAGGTGGGCAGATGTCTTGAACCCAGGAGTTGGAGATTAGCCTGGACAACATGCGGAAACCCATCTCTACAAAAAATACAAAAAGTAGCTCACTGCCAACCACTTCCACCCAGAAGGGATTCTCGTGCCTCAGCCTCCTGAGTAGCTGTGATTACAGGCACCCACCACCACGCCCAGCTAATTTTTTGCATTTTTAGTAGAGACGGGGTTTTGCCATGTTGGCCAGGCTGTTATTGAACTTCTGACCTCAGGTGATCCGCCCGTCTCGGCCTCCCAAAGTGCTGGGATTACAGGCATGAGCCACAGCGCCTGGCCATCTCCACTTTTTCTTATCCCCCAAAAGGCTTAACATCCCTGGCTTTATGTAGAATAGTGTACACTGCCACATCAGTGTTTGAGTCATTCCCCAGAGGAGAGAGGAACGCCCCTCCATTTTTTTTTTGCAACATCTTGTCTTCCCTTTGCTGTTGCTTCCCCACACACACTTGGTTTTGTTCTATCCTGTACTTCAGATTTCTGTCTTTTGTTTTGTTTTTTCATATTGAAAAGATGACATTGCCCCAGGAGGCAAAAACAAATGGGAACTGAAAAAAAAAAAGCTTTTTATCTTATTTATCTTTTAATTCACCTGGAATGAATATTACGTCAATTGGGAGCTTAAATGCTTAAATGTATTTTTCCCCAAATGGTTAACTAATCCTCCCAATAGCACTCATTTGAATAATCTGTCCTTTCCCCATACATGTTACATGTCTTTTACAAAATACAGCCTATTTGGGGTATGTTTCTGGGCTTTTGTTCTATTGCACTGTCCATTTGCTTACACCAGAAATGCCAGTTTATTTTTTTGTAGTCTTGCAATCTTTTAATTTCCACTAGTGCTTTTTAATTTAACATTAATCCACTGTATTTGTATTTTTTTCAGTAGTGGTAAATGGAAAAAATAAAAAATCTAATGAAAGCAGCCAAAAGCACACAATTTATGTCCTGTTAAGACTTCTGCATGCAAGTATCATGCTCCAAATATATTTTTCATCTTTATTTTTTATGACGGAAAGGGCTGAAGTACTTTGGGAAGCAAAACAAAATTGAGGGACGCCGAGAAGATACACAGCAGGCATGTAGGGTAGCGTGGCTGGCAACTGTTCTTACATAATTTTAATTTGAATTATACGTAATGTAGGTAATAAATTACTATTTGGATTTCCCTTTGGCATAAACAGCCAGGGAATATAACTAACATCAAAGATCCCAGACTCTCGACACAACAATCTTAACACAATTCTAGAGGGTCAAAAAAGGTAGAGAAGTTTGGACCGTGGAACAGACCTGGTGGAATGTCGACACAAAGCGTTTCAGGGTAGACAAAGCCTACTCAGAACACCCTAAACGCGGAGTTTTGCTAAGTTGGGACGCTGAAAGGCAAGGGAGTGACAGGAAGTCCGCAGGCTAATTCGCCATTAAGAAACAGAACCGTGGCTTCTTCCACCTCCAGCGTCATCGGCCCCCAATCCGCTGTAACAAACGGATAGTGTCTCGCAGCATCAGACAACGGACTTGGAAATCAGTTTGCGACCACGCATCTGCGCCTCTTCTAGGAAACGACGAAGGGGAGTCCAACAGTAGTAACGACAGAAACATAGTTCACGGGGGCCACTGCAAACGCCCCGCCAGCAGTGGAACCGTTATCTCGCGAGACGACGGATCCCCATAAGGCACAAACCCAGCGCCAAGGTTGGCTGTCAAGGTAGATTCCAGGGTGCGGAAGTGGTTTTGTGGTGCCACCTCTAACCGCTCGGAGGTCAACCCCCATTCTACACCGAAAACTAGGCCTTGGCTGCTATGGAAGGACAGCGGCAAGAAAGCCACGCAACCCTAACACTCGCCCAGGCTCATTTCAACAAGGGAGAGTACGCTGAGGCCGAGGCGCTGTACTCCGCTTACATTCGCCAGTGCGCCTGCGCAGCCTCCAGCAACGAGAGTTCCGGGAGGTAACTATCGCGAGACCTGGGGCCGCGGCGACCTCGGGTGGAGGGGACGTTGGGGTTGTCTGGGCTCCTATCTTCGCCTCTGGAGCTCACGGGCGGTGCTTGTTATAACACAGCACTAGGACTGAGCGGGCGGACGTTCGTCTTTCTAGAAAGGCCTAGGCGAGGCCTAGGACGAGGGCGGCGGAGAACGCGGGGAGGAAGCCCACCCGCGAGGAGCCAGCTGCCTCGACGGTGCGGGGAGCTTCCGGGAACCAAGCCCTCTGCGCGATCTTCGGGCGCGGGCCGCCGCCACTCACCCCGCCGTATCTCCTTCCACGTTCCTCATTCCCACCCAGAGACTTAGGACAGATAGGAATTTTCCACTCTTGATTTTAGCTGGCGAGAAATCCGCGACCTGGGAAGGGAAAGGGTCACGGCTGCGTAGGGCCACAGTACCGCGACTCCCATCTCAGTGTCACAGCGCAGGCTCTTGGTGGTGTTTTTCACTTGTGAAAAACGTTTAAATATGTGGAATAGAGCATAACGAACGTCTAGGTGTTTATCAGTTGGCTTAAGTATTATCAGTTTACCTATTGTATTCATCCATGGATGTTTCAGAAGGAACCACCATGTCATCATCACATAGTTACTTAATATCAAGTAGTCAGTGTTGGAACCGTTCTGATCGACTAATAAGGTGTTTTGTTCTTTGGTTCGCTTTTCGCAGTTAGTTCAAATCAGGATACACATCAAGTCTTTTTAAGTCTCCTCTCCACCTTCCCCTCCTTTATTTGTTGAGGAAACCGATTCTTGTGTCCTTTGAATTTCCGTGTTTTGGACTTGCTGACCGAATCTCTTCTGTCATTTAATGTGGTCATCTATCTCATATTGCTGTGAGTTGGTAGTTAAACCTTGAGGTTTGATCCAATTGAATTCAGATTCAATATCATGGCAGGAATACTTTTTAGGTGGGTGTGTATACTTTCAACAGGAAGCACATAATGATTCGCTGGCTTTCTCTTTGTGATGTGAGCGGCTTCACCTCTTACTATCTGCTTGCCCAAAGCATCTTTTCGGCTTGTGCCTGAATGTGTAGCATTTGTTTTTACTCCAAGTCTTGCCTCGATTGGGCTTGTTGATAGTATGGAGTGGACCAGGATGAGAAAAGAACAAAGGGGTTAGTTGAACAGCTTTTTGAACAGTTGTGAGTTGTCTGTTGTGGATTTGAGTTTTCTGGACAGGATGCCAGCTTGTCTTTTGTATGAGGCTTAACTAAACACTAAGGACTTGATTCTTACCCTGTTTGTTACACTTACATGGAATTAAACCAGAAAGATAAAATTGCCTTCTCATTTCAATAACACACAAGAATAATAATAGAAATTTCTGAACAGGCAATAAGATGATACTGTCTACTTTCCTCAGTGCACCTCCCCCATAAAAAAGATAAGTAAACATAGAAAGCGAAACTATTCGTGTTTCAAGCTCTAAAAATAGACTTATCTAGTAGATTTAAAAAAGTATTCATCAGCACCAGGTATACTGATGCTGTCTAGTCTTGTTATTCTTCCTTCGTTGCACATCTCAGCCTAAGAACACAAGTGTCCGTAGCAAATGTAATAGCTGTGCCTTACCAGCACAGGAAAGACAGTTTGTCATAGCGCAGTAGAAGGGAGTTCATCATGCCTGAATTCCAGTCTTGGCACTGCCACATGGCTAATGTCTCAGCCTCAGTTTTTCATCTGTAAAATAAGCTTTTGATAAAATTCTAGAAACTCATGGATTGAAACTGAATTCTGTCATTTCAACTTTTTCCCTTAAATTTATCTTTTGGAGCTTACATTTATTTTTGAAGTATTGGGTCACTGAATTATTTTGAAACAATATTTGCAGTTTTTGAATGCCTTTCATTCTGAATGGTTTGTGACGTTTTCTTTTAATATCTAAAGTATAGCTTTAGTCATAAACCTAATTTCCAAAGTCTCTCTCTCTCTGTATATATATATATATATATTTTTTTTTTTTTTTTTTTTTGCGAAAGTTAGCAAATCCTAAAAATTCACATTTGGGTTAGGTAACTTGAATGAATTCCATTATAATAAATACTATCATTACAAAAATTTTAATATTACAAAAAATTTCAGCTTCAACTGTTAGTCCATTTCTTTAAAGTAGAAACAAAATTTCCACATGAAAAAGATTTTAGAATTTGATTTAATGAGATCTAATTCTAAATCTAACATTTTATGATTCTCTATATTACAAATATATAATTAGTATTAAAAACTTAATAATTTTGAAACTTCGATTTAATGACTAAAAACCTTACTGGCATCCTGAGATTGCTTTTTTCTTCAAACTCTCTACTGGGAGCAGTTCAACTAGTGTCATGTCACATAGGTGAAGGGGAGTGGTACCCTCTTGTAAACTAGGTTTTAACAGGAGTGCTTAGTGGCATCCAGAAGTATCCTTACACCCAGTCTCCATCACAGCTCATAGAATAGACATTTTCTAAAATTGTGACAGTCCTTTCCATCGTTAGCAAACTTGGTTTGAAGGAGGCCCTTGGACTGTGAGTGCCTCTTAGGGTAGCAGTAGTTACAGTCCCTGTCTGAAATCTCAAGGATCAAGATATTAAGAGAAGTAGCTTTTATTTACACTAACTGCATTCACAGATATTTTCGGAGGACTATACTTTTTACTACGGGGTATCACAAAGAAGTGACAGATGAGTTCTCTGTTTGGTTCTAATTTGAGAATTGCTTTGGGAAAAAGGAAAGGGAAACAGAATCATCCCTGACTCAGAGCAGAGGCACTAATGTTCTCTGTGCAGACTATTTGTCCTGTGCAGAGAAAGGTTCAGGGCAGCCAGGGGCTGTGGTCTGTTGAGCTGGTGGCTGGTCAGAGCTACCTGGGTGTACAGCCCAGGAAAGGCTGCTAATTTAAAGCTCTTTGGGCAACCTCTAGTTCCCTCAGGTGCAGAGCCAGTTCTGCACAAAGGACATCCAAACTGACTGGAACCTTGAGGGGGTCTAAAGGAGCCCACCCTCCTAGCAGGAAGCCAGCCTGGCACTGGGGAGGATGCCAGCTGAGGCTGGAGGGAGGGCAACTCTGTCCCCAGAGATAACTTCCTGGGGATCATAGCATGTTGAATTTTCACTTAGCGTTAACTTTAGTTTTTTATTGGTGGAAAATGATTTCAAATCTCATTGTTTTAAGATCACTTAAAAATTTGAGAATGAAATTGATTCACATTGTGACATGTCCATAGCAAACTCGGGCTTTGGGCCGGCTTTCCCTCTTTGCATAGTATTTATCTGTTCTGTCTTCTTTGCCCTGCTGGTGTGTGCTTAGAAAAATGAACACTCATTGTAATGTTATATTCAGCAGAACAAGTTGGCAGTGAACACACTGTAAAGTTAGTATGCTTTTCAGGTTGATATTGTAGTGGTATAACCCTACGAAAGTAGATAACAGGGTTAAACAGAAATTGATTTTAGCTGTTTATTTATTTGTACGTTTCTTCTTCAGCTTGGATTTTCAGTGTTCATGCTGCATGTTATAGGCTCTGAAGTTTGACAATACCCAAAAGAGAATGAAAGTGGAAATGAGAGGAATTTGGTAACATGGTGTTTTTAATGTGAACTTTTTGTTTAAAGCAAATGCAGCCCTGAGGATTTGGCTACTGCATATAACAACAGGGGGCAAATCAAGTACTTCAGGGTTGATTTTTATGAAGCCATGGATGACTACACATCTGCCATAGAAGTCCAACCCAATTTTGAAGTTCCATATTACAACAGAGGGTTGATACTGTATAGGCTGGGTAAGAATTTTTTTTCTTTTTGGATTTTGTCATTGACTGTATTCTGTTATTTCAGAGCTTTCAAATGTTGTAAAACTAACGTGGTAATCAAATTTTAAAGTTCTGTGAAATTTAGGTTTAGAGCTTGGAACAAAGGAAGTGTCCCTGAGTTTATTTTAGGCTTTTGATAGGCGTTATAGATCACAGCAGAGCACTGGGGTGGGAATTGGACCTGGGCGCAGGAGCCGGGGTGACCCCATTACTTTGTGCTTGTGCATTCCCAGCTGTGAAATGAGGGCAATTCAGATGATCACCTGTGAAACTTTTCTGAGTTAAAATCTTTGAAGACACACAAGACAATAGAAAGTGAAGTTTAGATTCTTGGATTAAAGGGACCATAGGTACTGTTTCTCATTTAAAGTGTCAAAAAGAAAATTAGTTCCTGTTTCTTAATTTTACTGCAATTATGTAAAACAGGCGATACAGTTTTGTTAAAATTTTAAGATGATTGATAATATTTACCTGTTAAATCTCAATAAATAAACCCATAGCTAATTTTAGGTGTATTATTCCCTAAGGGCACACAGAATTACTTTGATATACACATCTCTATATTATTAAGATAAAAAAATTCCTTTACTAGAAGTGACTGAAAGCTCATAAATATAAAAGCAAAAGTACGTGTATCAAAGCTTTGCCATGAATAATATATAGAAATACTCAGTTTCTTTTCTGTTTTCCATTTTTTGGGTTCTGGTACAGGATATTTTGATGATGCTTTGGAAGATTTCAAGAAGGTCTTAGACTTAAATCCTGGATTTCAAGATGCTACTTTGAGCTTAAAACAGACTATTCTAGACAAAGAAGAAAAACAAAGAAGAAATGTTGCAAAAAATTATTGATATTTTTAACTTAATGGAAGTATTGATTCATGATCCTTACATCTGCATCTAGTTATCAGTAATTTAAAATAGATATTGAGCTATTTTGATTTATATTTAAGAAATTAATACATTAGCACTGAAAGTTAAATAGTGTGTTTAAGGTAGTTAATTTCAGGTTGAATGGGTTTTTTTAATGAAGTGTAAATAATACCAATTTATAAGTGTATATTATATTAAATATTATAGTAAAAAGGAATGTGTGGTGTTTTCTTCAGCAGAACTATTTTTGTGACTTTTTTATTCTCAACTTTTTATTTTAAAAATGTTACATGTGCAGAAAAGTTGAAAGTATAATAAAATAAACTCAAGTTACATTCATGAGTTGTTAATATTGTGCCACATTTGCTTTTTCTATTTAAATATATAACTTTTTGCTGAACCATTTGAAAATAAGGTGCTGAGGTCACAGTACTTCGCCCCTAAATATTTCAGCCTACATTTTCTAAGATGAAGACATCCTCCTTTATAACCACAATACCACTATAATACCTAATAAAATGAATAATTCTGTAATGTCAGCCATATCCAGCCCATATTCCAAAGTGTATAGATTTTTATTTGGATCTAGAGCCAATCAGGTTTCATTGCATTTTTTTTTTTTTTTTTTTTTATGTTTCTCTCAGTTCTTTTAATCTAGTCCCCTGTCCATTTTCTCCCCCTAGCATTGGCTTTGAGAGTAAGGCTATTTTATATAGCTAGGCTAGAAAGACATAACATTTAGGCTTAAAAATAAACATGTCCTACAAGAGAACAATTTGAAGGAGTTCAGCTTGAATTACACTTGGTTTTCTCAAGTAATCATTGATAAGAATAGGTTAAGATTTAAATATTGAACATAGTTTTCTGTCTCTGGATAATGACAATCGTTATCAACATTTACTGAATACTATAAGCCAAGTACTGTTCAAATCTCCATAATAATTTGGTGATCAGGTATGAATGTATAGAGAGGTGAGGAAATGACAAAAAGCACTTAGTAAATATAAAGTTTAAAAATCTTTTATTTTGGTGCTGCCAACAATTAAGCCCTTACGAGGCTATAAAAAACCGGGAAGAACTTGAAGAGAAAACAAACTAACACCAGCCATATGCCATCTACATTTTTTGTTTTTTATTGTTGTTTGGCTTCCAAAGATTTAGACCTTGTATCTCAGATCTCCCAAACTAGTTTATTACTGCTGTGGAAAAGCAGTAATTTACTGTGGTGGAAATTACCCGAATCAGGAGAAAGGAAAGTGTCTTTGCTTCGTGTTTCCAGAGGAAGGCGCAGGGTGACTTCTGTGGCCTCAGATGCAATCATCATCAGCAACCTTAAAATACTTTTTGTGTGTGTGTATGAGTAATCTCATGAAGCAGAAAAAGTAATTGCCCTGTTTGTATTTCATAAGTAATAACCTGGCAAAATACATGGAGAGTTTGGGCTGTAGGTAAGTGAATATTAAGAGGAAATTAAGTTTCACGGCCTAGAAACAAAGTCTCTGTTTCTGGAATTATTCACACTTTCCAAAATGGTTTATCTTATATTTGTTGGCGATTTAAAAAAATTTCTAAAATTGCATTAAAATGTAGAAAAATCTCTCTTAGGAAAACTTTTTTTAAAAAAGCAAGTTCCCTAGACCTTGGGAGGGAAAGCTTTAAGCCATTCCACCCAGAGAAGCAAATGCTTAATGTTTAATTTTATTTTATCTTGACTCATACTCTCTTTACTCTTGACTGGGATCACATGGAATATGAAAAGGAAAAATTGTTTAACGTATTCGTGTGGTTTGTTAGATTTTATTCAAAATTTCTTCATCCTTTGTCAGAAAAAAAAAAAAAAAAAGTCACTGAAGTTCAGAATCAGCAGTTGCTGATTGTAGATCCAGGCACTCATTTTCTCTTGTCTTGTTACTGGAAATAAAGAATAATTCATTTACCTTGTTTAGCATTGAAACTTTAGGCATTATTCAGATTGTAAATTTCTGATTGACCAAATAATACCTTGGATATTTACCTTAAAAGATACTCATTACCGTTCATATTTACCTTAAAAGATATTTACCTTAAAAGATATTCATTACCATTCATATTTCCCACACTTCAGTATTCGTTATTTCCGTTTTCTGCTAGAAAAGTAACTATGTTTTCTAATTGTTTCCTTTGTAAAAACGAATTGTGGTTTGTTATAAGGTTTCTCTTTCACAAAGTGAGGTAAGATAGGATAAAATGGATTTAAGTTACTTTTAAGTTTAGAATATTACTCCTAACAGTAGTTGAAAAGTGTGGAGCTATTTGTTTTTTTCTGAAATTTGGAACTGAATAAAACCCTTTATGATAGCAAAGCAAATATCCAAGTTAGTCTTCAGTCATTATCTATTTGCTCTTTTGCTCTGTCTTTTTTGGTTTTCTGTTTTTCACTGGCTTCTCTACCCTCTCAATCCTAAATGTAGCCTTGGCTCCCTGCCATTTTGTAGGTCTGAAATCTTTCTGTGTGGGCATGATATATTTCAACCCCACCTACCACTCAGCGTTTACACTGATTCTTGTCTCAATGTCTCCCTTTCTGCCAAGTCTAGCCCCCTTAAAAATTTAACTCAAAAGTAAACAGTTTGTATATAAACCGTAATAGCATGTTTTTTTTTTCTTTTTTGAGACAGGGTCTCTGTCTCAAAAAAAATCCAGCCACGCTGGATTGCAGTGGCTTGATCACAGCTCACTGCAGCCTTGACCTCCCTGGGCTCAGGTGATCCTCGCACCTCAGCCTCCTAAGTAGCTTGGACTATAGGCATGCACCATCATGCCCAGCTAATTTTTGTATATTTTGTAGAGATGGGGTTTCACCACATTGCCTAGGCTAAGCATAAATGTTTACTATGCTAGTTTTTTGTTTTATTGAGAATAATTCACATATCATGTAGTTCACCCATTTAAAGTGTAAAGTTCAATGGTTTGAAGGTATATTCAGAGTTGCTGCACCATTTTTTCAAGGTTTTTGGGTATCTTGGTCTTGCATGCAAACTGCACTTAAACACACAAAAAATTTTATGCAAATTAATGACTAAACATGAGAGTGTTTCAAAAACAACAGCTCATGCACAAAACAAATCTAAGAGTCCTAAAAAGTGCTGCTTCTGGCTTCATTCAAATATGTGGCACGATTCCACTTTGTCTCATGTGATGTTCTCTAACAAGAAATGTGTTCAGTAAATCAGATGGCTCATCTCTGCCTGAAATGGATGCTGAATTTAGTGTGTTTAGGTTAACATATTGCTATGCTAAACAAATTGTTGACAAACGTGTAATAGCTTTTCAAGAGCATAGTGAAAAGTTGACTGAATATTTGCTATTTAAGCTAGGTGTGTAATTTTAACAATTTCTATATAAATTCACATTTTGGTGTTTTCTGTGTTTCTAAAAAATGTGATAGTAAATTGTGAGAATAGAATGCCCATAATTTAAAATGGCAGTTGGTAAAAGAGGGAGAGTGAGATTTGTTAAATTTCAAATCTAATGTTAGGGGACGTCAAAGGACACCATTTCACTCTACAGAAAGGAAAGAAGGATAAGTATAGTCTAATTTCTGTTTTTGGAAAAACAAAGCAATTGATAGAATTAAAACACACAGTTTATCCTTTTTAAAATCACAAGAAGGTAAAAGAACACATCACGTAGCAAGACAAATTATAAAACCAGCAGCCCGTAAGGAAGCCCCTAAACTGAAATTCTGAATGTGGATATAAAAGTAAAATAGGAACACAACAGTGTAATCCCAGGTTTATATGTGTCATCACAAAATCATAAATACAGCAGTTTAGTGAAGGTCTTATTCTGCAGAGAGGATGAAGCTAAGAAATTGAGTAACTTGTGCAAGGTTATGTCCAAAATCCATATAAATATTTGAAACTGCAATGAGTATCAGTGTTTTTGCTGCTGGCATCAACTCACAGCAGATTTGTGGACTTTTTTTTTTTTTTGGTCCTGACAAAAAATTTAAATTGCTCATAAAATGTTTTAGTACCCAGCAAAGTGAGTATCAAAATAATATTAAAGTATGTTTTTAAATAATGGAATGTTATTGCAATGCCCACATTGCTTGGTGGTCATTTTTCTTATTAAAAACAGACACAAAAGATGGTGAAAAGCAGATTAATTTTAAGAGCAAACTCCATTTGGAAATTAGATAGCTATAGCTGCCAATATGTAAATTTTTATCTTATGTCAAAGAAAGCGTCCAATACGTAGAAATAAGGCAAAAAGATTTGCATGTCATTTCAATATCATACCAGCAGACCCACTCAACGACTGTTTAATTCTCTTGGGGGGCCATGTGTGTGCCTTTCTTTGATTTTCTATTTACTCTTGATTAGGGCCCAGACTCTGGGAGGTTGCATGTAACTTGGAGATTTTTGTCCAGAGGAGATGCAAATGAACTCTGTCTGGTAGAAAAGATAACCCCAAAAGTTTTGGCTGTATTGCCCTGAAGAACGTTAACCAGTTTTGTATTTAACCTAGCAACTTTATTCCCAAATTCTTTCTTCATGGGCCATAAGTACTGTTATTCTAATGCTCTTTTACCACTCTGGTGGTTCTCTATTAACGAGTTAAACATTATTCACGTTTTCATTCTATATTCTTATAAGAATCATGCTTAACTTTAAAAAACATTTTGGCCCTACTACTGAAGAAACAACAAAAAACCCTTGGTATGGTTTGGCTGTGTCCCCACCCAAAATCTCATCTTGAATTGTAATCCCCATAATCCCCACGTGTCAAGGGAGAGACCAGGTGGAGGTAATTGAATCATGGAGCGGTTTCCTCGATGCTGTTCTCGTGATAGTGAGTGAGTTCTCACGATATCTGATGGTTTTTAAGGGTTTGGCAAGTTCCTCCTGTCGTTCTTCCTACTGCCTTGTGAGGAAGGTGCCTTGCTTCCCCTTCTGCCATGATTGCAAGTTTCCTGTGGCCTTCCCAGCCATGCTGAACTGTGAGTCAATTAAACCTCTTTCCTTTATAAATTACCCAGTCTCGGGCAGTTCCTTATAGCAGTGTGAAAACGGACTAATACAGCCCTTAAGTAGAATTTATTATGACATAGTCACATTATTTCTAGCAGGAATAAGAGCCAAGGGGGACTGAAAAGCTTCAGTTTTTTTTTCTGTTGCCTCTTTTTTTTTTTTTTTTTTGAGACAGAGTCTCGCTCTGTCGCCCAGGCTAGAGTGCAGTGGCGTGATCTCAGCTCACTGCAACCTCCACCTCCTGGGTTCAAGGGATTCTCCTGCCTCAGCCTCCTGAGTAGCTGGGATTACAGGCATGTGCCACCAAGCCCAACTCATTTTTGTATTTTTAGTAGATACCGGGTTTCACCTTGTTGGTCAGGCTGGTCTTAAACTCCTGATCTCATGATCCGCCTGCCTTGTCCTTCCAAAGTGCTAGGATTACAGGCGTGAGCCACCGTGCCCGGCCTGCCTATCTCTTTAAACTATTCAACAATTCTTGTTTGGAGTGTGTGGAGGCTTGAGCTCTGGCTGAAGTGAAGTAGAGGGAAGGCCATCACATTCAATTTAAACATATGCAAAAAGTACTCCTTTTAAAAGTGGCAAACCTGCAGAATATAAGGTAAAAAGCAGTTTCTGTCTATCCTTCTAGGCCTTTTTCTTTGTACAAATACATGGGTACATGTATGCAGATACATGTGCAGATTTATGGTATACATATTATTCGGTAACTTAAATCACTTATTATTTTGAACATTCTTTTGTGTAAGAACTTAGAAGTCTACCTTATTCTGCTTTGACACATAATTTTTAAAGCCGCATGAAAAGTGCTTGCCAATTTCTTGATATACAATTAATACATGGCTATGGTAATAAAAACAGTACAGGAGGTATAAATAAAAAGACCCCCCCGCCTTTCATATTTTTCTCTACAGCTAACCATTTTTAGCCAGAATAACTAGAAACAAAGGGTTAAAAGGCTCCCTTTCCTATTGCTGCTAGTCACATCTTGAAAAAATTACTATTAGTTCTGTTCACCACCTGAGTGGCTCTTTCCCCTCTAGGCAATTTTGACTCCTGTGTACCAAGAATACCTTTGAATATATTCTTTTGGCACCACATTTATTTGAACCTATTTCCACTTTATTGGAAAGCTCTTTTTAAGATCACAGAGTTGATGTTGTGCAAACTTAAAGCATCCCAAACGGAGTTTCTGGTCCTCCCCCAGCACAGCTAATGGCAGCCATACTGTCCCGCCTCTCATGCCAGACTTGGTCCCACTGCTCCCCGGCAAACACCGTGGGTTCCTACCTTGAAACAGATCCCGATTCCAGCAATTTTCATCTCGTCCGCTACCACCCAAGGCCAAGACATCAGCCCCTCTGTACTGCAAATCTCCTGCTTTGTCAGTTTTACCTCCAAAGTCGGTTTCAGCACAGCCACCAGAGTGAAGGTTTGAGAGTGTGCCATGGCTTCTCTCAGTGAGAAGCAGAGTCTTCACAAAGACTCACGTTGAGGAACTTACATGTGCTGTTTTCTCCCTGCCTTACCCCATGGCCTTATTCTGGCCCTTCTCTGACCACTCTCTTTAAAATAGCAAATCCTCATCATACTCATCTTTTTTCTGTTTACCCAAACCATGTTCTTATTTATTTTGTCTTTGCCACACTGGAAGGCAAACTCCGAGAGGGCAGGGATTTTTGTCTCTTTTGTTTACTGTTGTATCCTCAGCACCATGGCCTGGCATACAGAAGGGCCTTATATGTGTTGAATGGATAAATGAATTCGTTATCATAATCTGCTCAGTAACTTGCTATTTAGAGCTTACAGATTCATCACTGGCTAATAGGTATGGGGTGGATAAGTGTTTGACCCCTTCTCAGCTGACCTTGAGAATAGGGCCTGATTTATAGTTCAGTGTTGATTTTATTTAAAACAGGTCATTATTCTAGTTTAGAGGAAAAAGCCCCTCTAAAAGACAAGATCAAATTCAGCAGGTAATATAATGTTATAAACTATAAAGATACCTGTTAGGAGTTGAATTGGGCCCCCCAAAAAGATATGTTGGAGTTTTAACTACCAGTACCTCAGAATGTGACCTTATTTGGGAATAAAGTTATGACAGATCTAAGTAGTTAAGAAGATGTAGGTGGAGTAGGGTGGGTCCTTACAGATACCTCGTGTGACTGATGTCCTTACAAGGAAAAGGAAATTTGGACACAGACACTGGGGAGAAAGGCTTGTGAAGACAGAGGTGGAGACTGGAGTGGTTCTGCCACAAGCCAAGGAACACCCAGGGATGCCAGAAACTGGAAAAAGCAAGGAAGGGTTTCCAGCTCCCCAGGGGTGAGGTCCATGCCCTAGAGACTTCAGAGGGAGCATGGCCTTGCCAACACCTTGATTTTGGACTTCCCAGTCTCCAGGACTGTGAGAAAATAAATTTCTGTTGTTATAAGCCACTCAGTTTGTAGTGCCTTGTTACAGCACTGCTGGGAAACCCAATAAATATTAGTTTCATTTTCAAATGACAGGCCTTTTGCACATGAGCTCTCATGTTTCTGCACCTACGAATGCAGCTCTATTGAAGAAAAGGTGAGCTTTTTGTTAGAACAAACCTGAAAACAAAAGACTTCCAAGGTGGGGGGGTGGGTGTGGGAAAGAAGGGGCTATTATTCCTTTATCTGATCATGACCCTCACTGGATCAGGAGAGGAACCCATGACTGAGCACCATACAGAACATGCTGGTTGCTCTGGCTGCCTGCTGAGAAATTCATAACCACCCCGAGACATTCAACTCTTGGAGAACTGAGGCTTCTCTGACTTGAGATTGGAAAGGAAAAGTGGGAGTCACTTCATGCTGCCAAACAACAAACCATTACTAACAAGCCAGGTGAAAAAATAACCCAGTTGGCTGAACAGGCAGGATTGGGAGCTGTCAGTCTGGTACTCACAGAACAATAATTATTTCCATTATGAAGACCGGCTGCCAGTAGGCTTACTGGAACTGCACCAGCCTCTTGCTTGGGGAGGGTGGGGTGGAGGCAGATGGAGCGAGGCGCCTGCATGCAGGGCCCCAAGCCTCGGTCTGTCACTCATCTGTGACAATGGCCACTGTCCACTCCTCTACCCTTGCTATTGTCAATCCCACTGCCCTGCCTGTGCTCAAGTTTCTCTCCCAGAATACAGCCTTTTCATTTATTTAAATCCTGCTCATTCTTCAGGGACCAGCCCAAGTCCCAGTAACTACCATTAAACCTTCCCTGCCAATATCAACCCAAACTCATCTCATTCTCTAACTTCCATCGCACTCTGGTCTAGATGGAGCACCCTTGCTAGTGAATGGGGACCACAGACTGGCAGCATTGGCATCACCTGGGAGCTTGTTAGAAATGCAGATCCCTAGCCCTGTACCAGACCTGCTGAATCAGAGCTTACACTTTACCCAGGCCCCCAGGTGGTTCGTACGCACACTAAGGTATGGGCAGCACTGTCTGTAGTACTGGTTCTCAGCGCATGGTCTATGGACCAGCAGCACCTAGGACCATGTTAGAAATGCAAAATATCGGCCCTACCCCAAACCAAGTGAATCTAGCTCCCTGGGGGTAGGGTCCAGCCATCTGTGTTTTAACAAGGCCCCTGGGGAGTCTGAGGCACACTCAAGTTTGAGAACTACTTCTAGTTCATTTGGCCCAGCATCTAATTCCAGGGTGCTTTTCCATTTCATGTGTTCCTCTCCCTCTTCAAGATGTGGACCCTGAAGGCAGGAGCCATGTTGGTTGTCTGTCTGGCACTCAGACCAGTTTCAACAGGGTGATTGACATCCCAGGGTAACTGATCAGTTTTCCTTCCCCCTCCCTGCCCTATACAAGCACAAGGCAGTCTGGGGAGAAGGAGAGAGGAGGAAAGGGCCGATGGAAGATGACCTTCTTTTGTTTTCCCGAGTCTCTCAAGGGTTTGAAGTTTTTGTGGGAGGTTGGGGCGCATTATGCTGCTTCTCTCAAATTGGAGACCATTGTTACCATGTAATTTTATGTTGTGGCCTGACTTGATCCAGAATTCTGTCTCCAATAGTTTTATGTGGGTTTTCTCCCTGGAAAAAGTTTTTATTACGATTGAGCAAATAAAGCAATGTTAGCTAACTGTTCCCTTTTCTGGATCTATATGTCCTTCATCTGGGCAAGTGGCAGTGGCCAGCTCCTCTGGCTTGCAGGACCAGCAAGGAAGATTTTCAGACGTGACTAATGTATAGGCTCCTTGGACTTCCTACTCATGAACTCTCATAAAATGTGCTTTGTTCCATCATCGTCAATTAACACAGCAGCGAGCAGTACTGGGCTGGGGAGCAGCTGGGCCTCGCCTTTAGTGCGCTTCCTCCTCAGCTGGCTGTGAGCTTTCAGATAGCCAGACATAATTCCTTTTGAGTTGCTTAATGGACATATAATTTTAATCAGTCATAGGACACTTGAGTGGGAAGGAACTGGAGAAATCTACTCTTTTATTTTACAGGTAAAGGTTCTGGCTTAAAGGTTATGCAGTTGGTTAACAGAATTATGACCAGTCTAGCCCTTCTGGTTCTCAGTTTAAGAATAATAGTGACTTCCAGTTAGTGAAGCATTCCCCGGTGTACACTTATTTTCGTTAATCCTGATGGCAAACCTTAGACCTATCTCAAGATTCAATTTTGTGCCTAGGACCATCCTCCCAGATTGGAGTCCCATGGGCCAGCCCTGTGATGTAATATGCAAAGGCTCAGAAACCTAATTTGGAGAAGAATGTTATGGGCACTGAAGACGTCCTGCAGTAGACAGGACACCCCAAGGCACAGCTAAGTTGTGGGGCACATGTCTCCAGCTGGAGCTGTGGGAATGAAAGCTGGCATAAAGAATGTTGGGACAAGGGACATAGACCTAATCAGATTTCCATCTACTCGAATGCTGCTTACAATCTGACTTACAATCATGGGAAGGAGAATGGTGATTCCACATAAAACCTCAGGTACTGAGGACAGCAACCTAACCTACCTGGAATAGGGGTAGGGAAACTGGAGAACCTTCCAGCAAGACAAATGTCTGCCATTTTCGTGTGTCCTCATGAAAGCCTCATGACATTCTTTCAAGACTGACATTATTTCTGTTTTACTAAAGGGACAATCAGAGAGTTATGCTAGACTGGAGTCAAAGCTAGAGGGTCCCAGGTTCTTTTCCTTAAACCTAAGCTCCCTCTAGGGTGACCAACTTGCCCCATTTTGCCTAGGGCTCAGTTTTGAAACAAAGTCTCGTGTCCTGGGAAGGCTCTCCACTCAGGGCAAGCCTCGATCCTCCCTCTTCTTGCCCTGGAGGGAATAGGAGTTCTTGACAGGCGCCGTCCTGGCCTCGCAGGGCCTGAGTTCAGCCTGTTTTGCTCAGCTGATTGGCGCCTGGCACCAGGGCAGGGCGGGCTGCTTGGTTGGGGTGGAGGGGGGATGTGGCCCACAGCCCCGGGCAGGCTGCTGCTCTGCCAGCTGCTGTCACACCCCATTTTACTGTGGAACGCCGGTCACCAACAGGAGAGTGCCACCTGCCTGGTTCTACTTTAATTCACACCCACAAGAAGTGGAATATGAGGGAGAAAACAGGAAGGCAAGTGACTCAGCCATCAGAGAAGCCAATCCCCACTGTTTGTGCCTTGGGCCAAATTTAGGTGCAAGGGTCAAAAACTTACTCAGAATTAGCTCAAGTCAAAAGGGACATTAAGGATACAAGTCTCATGGAAACAGGAACGAGTTTCACGTCCCAGGCATTAGCAGAATGTGGAGGGGACAGCTCGCCCACCAGTCCTCCCCAGCCCAGCCTCCCTGGTGTCCTGAGAGGCCCAGTAACCAGCACTGGGTTTTGAACCAAATGGTAATGCAGACAGGCAGATCCAGAGGGGATGTTGCACTTCTCTGGGAATAGGACTGGGTTGCAGGATGCAGCTTAGAGGGGACATTCCAACAACAGAGCCTCAGAATTCGGAAATGGTCCTGGATGTGGCAGGCACTGCCATGGGGGCAGGGGAGGGTGTGGGTGGCAGCTGTTGCTGCCCAGGTAGAGTTTATGGTAAGAAGGAGACAAGAGCTGCACAGACTCTGAAAGCAGGCACCCCCAGGAGAGTGAGGGGAGAGAGGAAGGGGCTGAGCTATGCAGCTTGTTTTTTTTTTTTTTTTTTTTAACCCACACCATCCCCTCCCCCTAGCATCAGGGAAGTCACTGTGTCCCAGGGTGGGGCAGAGAGAAGAGAGAGGGAAGAGGCAGAGAGATAGTAGGAATGTCATAGCTAGTAGAAGTCCACCCCCATGGCAGGAGCTAGGAGTTGGGGGAACAAGCATTTCTCCTCCTTCCCCCCTGTAGTTCTTGGCCCGGGACTCCAGCTGTCACAGCCTTGATTCCTGGCTGACAGCGGCACTACTGTATGTTATGCCCTTGGCTTCTCCTGCTTATAGAGCTCTGACCTGCCCAGGTGGCTCCAGATTGCAACTTCCTTACTGAGGCCTCTCACTCCCCTCAGAGGTGTTTTCTCTTCTCTGTACACTCACATCCATCAGATTGTACCAAGGGCCTTTTTCTTTTTTTTTTTTTCTTTTTTTTTTTGAGATGGAGTCTCGCTCTGTCGCCCAGGCTGGAGTGCAGTGGTGCAATCTCGGCTCACTGCAAGCTCCGCCTCCTGGGTTCACACCATTCTCCTGCCTCAGCCTCCCGAGTAGCTGGGACTACAGGCGCCCACCATTACACCCGGCTAATTTTTTGTATTTTTAGTAGAGACGGGGTTTCACTGTTAGCCAGGATGCTCTCGATCTCCTGACCTCGTGATCCACCCGCCTCGGCCTCCCAGAGTGCTGGGATTACAGGTGTGAGCCACCGCGTCCGGCCCGGGCCTTTTGCTTTTTAAAGCAGTTCAGGTTCTAGTCCAATGAGGACATGCAAATTCCATCTTGTTAGGAGTCCCTTAAGGGCCTCTTTTCTGTTCTTTTGATGCTCTTGGTATTTCTAAAATCCTGATCATGAACTGGGGCCTGAGGTCCTCAATGGGGAGAAGCCAGCATGTTGAAGCCTTTATGGCCCAGCAGGAGTCCCGGCTGGGACTTCGAGACCTGGCTGTCTTCATCACCAAGGCCAATGGGTATAGCCACCACTTCCCAGCCCTGACAGCTAACCAGTACCTGATGCTCAGCTAAGTTAGCAAGAGGGACCACCCACTTTAACAGCGAGAAACATTGCCCTTCTGAGATGGCTGTGTAGGCCAGGAAAGAGTGTGGGCCAAGATGAGATCTCAGTCCATTACAGCATGATCTGGAAAGGAGGCAGGCTCCGTAACTGGGCTCTAGGGAAACCATTCTTACCACCCTCCTCGGAGGCTGCTTCAGGTTCTGGCCAGGAAGGGCCCCAAACAAGAGGCCTACATCTAAGGCAGTCAGTGCACACAACAGGGAAGAGAGTCATGCCAGAGAATCTCTAAGTCAGACTGTGTTTTGTGGACTCCTAGCGTGGAGCATTTATCCACGGGGTGGAGATGGTCACGCAGATGTCACTGGAAGACTCATGTGGAGACGTGGGACAAGCTGGGCTTGACAAGTAGGACAAGTCATAAGAAAGTGTAGGGAGGCTGCAGGCAGACGTGTTCTAAGTGCTCATCGAGAGCTCAGAACTCTGGGCAGCAGGTAGGGCTACGGCAGTACCAGGGCGGTTTTCTCCTCCACTGAACACCTCTACGATGCAATAACCATTCTTGCTGCTAGCTTTCTTCCTTGCTAGTAATAGGTCTGCTGGTACTTGAGAAGCTAGGCAACATGGCTTAAGTCAGGCATCTCATTTCACTAAAATTCCAACAGGCTTCAAGGGCCTCTGCAGCGGAGTGCCAGGAGTTGTTCCTTGTTTTAGGAGAGGCAAGATTAGTGAAATAGAACACTTCCAACAGAACAGTGGGGCTGACAAGTGCTGGGTTAAATGTGCTTGTTACACTGGGAATCTGTTGTCACGTGTCATTCATGGAATGATGTACAGGTCATCTTGGACAGGACCAGTGCAGTGGCCACCACCATGACCAGGAAGCAAGATGGCCAGCCAGGGCCACAGCCAGGACCTTCAGGCACTGTTCTTTGAGGAGGAGGAAGGCAGAGTTTCAAGGGCGGCGGGGGCTCGCATGACATGCTTTCCACAGTTCCCACTCAGATCTTGATATTCTGGCTTGTGGGCATATAAGTCCTGGAGTCACTGGAACCAGAGCCAGATGGTCAAGTGCTCTCTTCTGGCCTGAGTTCAAGGTGTGTATGGGGTGAGGGAGTCACTGATGCAGGAGGACTAAGATCTGGGTTCATATGACCTCTATTATAGGACTGTCTCCTAGAAGGGTAATTAGACTTGTTAAATGTTTCATAAAATGCCTGAAAATTATCATAGCCAGATACTACGCAAGTGTGATGGGCAAGAGCCAGGGGTTTTTGGCCAAAGAGCTCTTAGAACTCACTCAGCTCTGGAGGAAAGGCCTCTTCAAGAGTTCCTCAGGCTGAGATGTAGGCATGACGTGCAGAGTGCTGTTCAGGGACTTCTGCAGGAGGGTGCCATCTGGTCAGGACTTGAGGCAGCTTTCAGAAGGTTGAGTTTGTTTGGAGGGATGGAGGGGGAAAGTGCAGAGAACTTTGTGGGCAGGACCTTTGGGGCAGAACTTCTCAGTGTTGCTACTGGACACGTGGCTAGGGGCCTGCTCTTACCTCCTCCTCTCTCCTCTGGATAGTACTGGCCACCACAGTGCCCATCAGGGTCCAAGTGTAGGCAGGATTGGGTCAGGTTGTACGGATACACCTGAGAATGGAAATGGGTGAATAGCAGAAGACTGAGCATTACAGGAAGACAAACCTTAAGGGGCCAAGAATCTGGAAGCTTCCACAGCATCTCGAGCTGTGTGCGGGCAGAGGCCATTCTGTTCTAGCAGGAACAGAAGTTCCCATCTCAGGGTCTTGGGAAACCAAGAGTGACCCAACACCAATTCCTTCCCACCCATACTTTGTCCTAAGACAAAAGTCTTATGGGACCTCATCCCAACTGGCTTTAGTAAGAGGGCAGGCTTTCTTCAAGGAGACAAGAGGAGGAGAGGAGGAGTTAAAGTGTGAGAATGGGATGGGGAAGATAATGAGCTTTCTCCTGCATCTAGGCATGAAATGGGATTATTCTGAGGGTGTTGGTCAGGAATGAGTCAGTTTCCTTTCCTATTAGGAAGTCCACTTATTGAATGCTTTATCAATACTTCTGAAGTCTTCAGTGACTTTAACGTTAATGCTTCATTTTGCAGAAGGTGGTAAGGTTCAAAAAGGAGACATGACCTGTTTAGGTCACACAGTCAACAATTGTCTAAGCAGAGGATCAGCTAGGGTCCCACTCATGCTAGGCTGCCCTGCCCCCACCCTCCATGCTTAATCTGGTTACCAGTTGCCATCTGTCAGATTTGACCTCTAAACGTTGATGCCAAGTCACCAAGCAGGACATGTCATCCAGATTTCTTTATAGAAGCCTAGGGAGTACTTGGGACCTGGGGCTCCCAGGGACTTTGCTCAATGTCCCCATATTGGCCATATAACCAGGAATCTAGGTTCCTATTTAGCCCTTTATGGTTCTCTGAGATCTCATCTCTTTGAATCTGGGTGCCACAAACTTCACTAGCTTCTTGACCAATGAGAGGTATTGGACCCTCTCACCCTGGGAGACAGGGTAAAAGTCTACCTCCAACAAGTTCTTCTCTTTTTTGCAGCTGTCAGGAAGAATTTGGAGACAAACAAGGAGTGAGGCACTCTGGAGAAACCTTGTGTCCATTCCAGTAGTTATCTCAGGACTGGTGAGGACTGGCTGACCCTTTCTTATACACGAGGAAATATGAGTAGGACTGGGGCGGGGGCTTGAGGCTGTTAGAAGTCAGGGGAAGTTCCTAACTGAGAAGCTGCACAGAAGTGATGGAAGTCTTCCATCACCTGTCTCAAAAGTGATGGAAGGCTCAGATGACACTCAGATCTATTGGGAGATTGGGTCCTGTATTAGTCCCTTCTCACACTGCTATAAAGAAATACCTGAGACTGGGTAATTTATAAAGGAAAGAAGTTTAATGGACTCACAGTTCTGCATGGCTGTGGAGGCCTCAGGAAACTTACAATCATGTCAGAAAGCAAAGGAGAAGCAGGCATCTTCTTCACAGGGTGGAAGGATGGAGTGAGTGCAAGCAGGGGACATGTCAGACACTTATAAAACCATCATATCTCGTGAGAGTCACTATCATGAGAACAGCTTAGGGGAAACTGCCCCCATATCTCCACTCTTGGTCCTGCCATTGACATGTGGGGATTGTGGGGATAATTCAAGATAAGATTTTGGGTGGGGACACAGCCTAACCGTATCAGGTCCTCACTTTGGGGATCTTGCTCTAGCATGTAAGATATTCTTACAGAATCTTGGGCTATATCTGGTAGGACTGGGGTTCTGGTTCTGCCCTCTCAGCTGCTAGCTGAGAATATGTACCTATTTATTATGTTCCACTGGGGGCTGCCATCAAATTCTGGTGACTCTGACACCCAACACTTGTCCAGGAGTAATTCTGCTGAGGCATCTGCAAAGCTCATCAGTTCTACCTCAAAGAGTGTTGACTATGGCTGATTCACAATGGCCATCTCCCCATGGGGAAACTCAGTGAACGACTCATCTTAAGAGAGGAAGGGCTTGGTGAACTCATGGACAACTTTCTTCTTCTGCCCTTTGTCCCCCAAAGTATACTCCAGAACACCCTTACCTTGAGCTACTCTTGCCTGGATCTCCAGTGTCTGTCTGCTCTCTCTGAGGCCCTGCTGAATGAGAGAATGTCAAGCTGAGGGCACCCAGGTGCCCTCAAAGTTCTCCCTCTGTTCCCCAGCCACCCCTTGACCTCGGACCTGGGACTGCCATACCACCCTGCCATCTCCTGGTGGCAGGAGAGCTTTCTTCTTCCACCTGTCTTTGTGCCTGTCCTCTTGGGCCAATGTTTCTTTAACTGAGTAGTAGCAGAGCAGCATCAGCCTAGGACAAGCATGGAGGCAAGAGTAGGCTCACTGGTTTGTAGAACCGCAGAGCAAGAAAGGACTTGAAGGAACTCTGGTTCATGGACAAGATGAGGCAAAGAGACTCTGTACCAGGGAGGCAAAGAGACTTCAACGTCTCAACTTAGGAATGACAGCATTGGAGCTTGAGGCTGGAAGAGATAGCCTACTGTCTGTTCTGCTGGTCTTCTCCATTGGTTGGTGGGCTATGTGCATGGTGGATCATGATCTAGTTATGTGATGATTTGTTTTTAGCAACATTGCTTAGTCTATCAAAGAAGAAGGTCTGTCAATATTACTCCAATTTACATCATACCTCCAGTATAATAAGTATTAGGTAAGGAAGTAAAATAAGACCTAAAAAATGAAAAAGAGAACATGGAACCTGAAACACTTTGGGGCACTGTCACTGGTGTTTTGAGTTCCTGCTGCAAACTATACATTGGCATTCTCTTCCCTAGTCAGCTGGAATTTCCTGAGGACAGGGGTGGGGACAACAGTGAGATGAAGCTCAGGGGCACAGCTGACTTCCATTCATACAGTGGCCATCTCACCTGTAGTCTGGATATCTTGTAATTGTGGGCCAGCCCTTCATAGCAAGGGTTCCTTCTCATACATGATTCCCTTTTCATATATCATGTAGTCACCTTCAAACTACATAACCCAAGACTTTAGAGCATATGGAGAACACGGGTGATACGGTTTGGCTGTGTCTCCACCCAAATCTCATCTTGAATTGTAGGTCCTGCAATTCCCACATGTTGTAGAAGGATCCCAGCGGGAGGTAATTGAATCATGGGGGCAGGTCTTTCCTGTGCTGTTCTTGTGATAGTGAATAAGTCTCATGAGATCTGATGGTTTTGTAAAGGGGAGTTTCCCTGCACAAGTCTTCTCTTCTCATCTGCTGCCATGTGAGACATGCCTTTCACCTTCTGACATGATCATGAGGCCTCCCCAGTCACGTGGAACTGTGAGTCCATTAACCCATTTTCTTTCGTAAATTGCCCAGTCTCAGGTATGTCTTTATCAGCAGTGTGAAAATGGAACAATACCGCAGGACTGAGAAGAAAAAGCTTAGATGGTATGGTAAGGCCTGGCAGGAGCAGGTGGCCCTTTTGCCTTACTTGCCCTCGCTGAGATACCACGGCTGGTGACGTTAAACCGGAAGAAGGCTTGGTTCCTGCTAGACTCTGTTGGCTTGCAGGTGTGGTCCTTCAGTGTGGCCTTGCACATGTCAATGGAAGGGTCTGTGGCCATAATGGAAGAGATGGCCACAGTCCCATTAGGGAAACACACTAGGAACACAACCATAGTTCTCACAACCATCCTGTTTCCAACCATATTTTGATCAAAGCATGTTCTCTATTTTATCTGGCAGTCCTTGGACTAGGCTGGACTAAGCCTCTATGCTGCTCCTTGAGGTAGGACTTGGCTCCTGGCTTCTCACAAGTGACCTCAGACACACCCATTTAAAATGTATTCTTAGGCCATCAAGTAGGCTTTGGATAAATATTGGACTTTGTTCATTTTTATATGTATGATTTGAGGGGCTGAAGGCAAAACCTTGATACTATCTGAGGCACGTTGATTAGGTTGGGGGCCCTGCCTTCAAGAAAGTCAGCTCAGAAGGGAAAATAAAGACAAACAGTCAAGGACAAGTAGCTAGGGCAAGGCAGAATATGGTTATGGCTCTGATTACGAGAGTTCAAAAGGAAAAAGTTGGGGGAGAGGTAAGAACCAGAAAGGAGAGCCACTGGTCAGTAGGCTATGTGGTTATAGGAGAAACAGCATTTGAAATAGGCTCTGAAGCCTGAGACTTCACATAGGAGATGAGGAGGGTTAGTTTTCCCGTAGAACACATGGATGTTACACACAGCAGTGTGAGCTGGTCTTGATCATCTCCCCAGGGGGTAGAGACCAGTGAGCCTGGAAAGATCTCACCAAGACAGATGCACAAGGCCTTCCTCATGCAGGATGGGAGTGGTGCTGTGATTCTAGACTGGGATCAGCAGTGGGCCTGACGACAGGGTTGGGAGGGGGGACGAAGCAGCATGGGGACCCAGAAGCCCAGCTTCTCACCAGTGAGGTCTGAAGAGGGATAAATGCCTGGGAGCTGGTGTCCCGTGTAGAGCTCCCAACAGGAGAACAGGTCAGTTACTGGGATGGCCAAGTATAGGTTCTCACTGTCACAGGTGCCAATGGCCTGGGGAAGTTCTGTGAAAAGTACAGAATGGGTAAGTGGGACTCAGGTTGGGGTCGGATTCTCCTTATTGTCCAGCCTTGGCATACCAAGACTGAGGAGTCTTGTTGGAGGCCTTTTCTCTCCCAATGGGGTAAGTCCGTGGAGAAGGTTTCTGGAGTCTCTAGCATGTCAGGCTTCTTTGGGGCCACCTCAAGCTGGGCGTATATCCTCTGGAGGGAGAGATCCTGGGACCCACCCCACAGCTGGGTTCAGTTTTATTAGAAACAGACGCCACGCAGTCCTCGCCATGGGGGCAGATCTGGCAGCTCAGGCCTGTGGGTCCCAGGATGTTGAGAGTTGCCCAGGGGGCCTGGGATCTGGAAGCCACTTCTTTCTAGTTCTAGGCATTCTAATGGCATGACATGCACCCAAACACAGGCTATTCCTCACAAGTGCTGTTGTAGACTGTGTTAGACACCATGCATTCTGCTCCCCGAGAACACTGGACAGGGATCGCTCAAGCCTGGCCTGGGAGCAGCCTTCAGCATCCAGGCACTCCCTTGTGTCTGATGTGACACACCCCTGTGATTGATGGCCCAGGACAGTGGCTGCACAACTTCTCTCCACCCTCCTTAGCCCATTAACCAGCTTAAGCCCTCGGGGGACCCCCTCATACAGCACCCTGGAGAAAAGACTTGCACTGCCAATAGCAGAAGGGTGGAGTTATCTGTCAGGAGGACTATGTCAAGGGGTCCTGGCCTAGGGCTCAGGTGCTGGTGTCCCACGTAGAGCTCCCAAAAGGAGAGCAGGTCAGTTACTGCGATGGCCAAGTATAGGTTCTCACTGTCACAGGTGCCAATGGCCTGGGGAAGTTCTGTGAAAAGTACAGAATGGGTATGTGGGACTCAGATTGGGGTCAGATTCTCCTTATTGTCCAGCCTTGGCATACCAAGACTGAAGAGTCTTGTTGGAGGCCTATTCTCTCCCAAGCATCCATTTCTCATCACTCCCCTTTGGCCGTTTTACTTTTCCACTGGAGCCCTAGTGTGAAGGCCCTTAAGTGAGATGGCTTTTATTTTTGATTCAGTGCCTCACTCTTGCCCAGGCTGGAGTGCAGTGGCACAATCATGGCTTCCTGCAGCCCCCATCTCCTGGGCTCAAGCGATCCTCCCGCCTCAGCCTCACGAGTAGATGGGACTACAGGTGTGTACCAGCATGCCATGGTAATTTTTAAATTTTTTGTAGAGATGGGGTCCCACCATGTTGCCCAGGCTGGTCTTGAACCTCCGGACTCAAGCAATCCTTCCACCTAGACCTCCCAAAGTGCTGGGACCATAGGCATGAACCACCTTGGTCAGCCCAAGAAGGCTCCCTTTTTTTTTTTTGGAGACAGAGTTTCACTCTTATTGCCCAGGCTGGAGTGCAATTGTGTGATCTCGGCTCACTGCAACCTCCACCTCCAGGGTTCAAGAGGCTATCCCTCCTCAGCCTCCTGAGTAGCTGGGACTACAGACGCATGCCAACACGCCTGGCTAATTTTTGTATTTTTAGTAGGGACAGGGTTTCACCATATTGGCCAGGCTGGTTTCAAACTTCTGACCTCAGATGATGTACCCGCCTCAGCCTTCCAAAGTGCTGGGATTACAGGTGTGCGCCTGGCCAAAGGCTCTTTTTTTTTTTTGAGGCAGGGTCTCACTGTGTCACCCAGGCTGGAGTACAGGGCTACAAACAGGCTCACTGCAACCTCTGCATCTTGGGTTCAAGCAATTCTTGTGCCTCCTGGGTAGCTGTGATTACAGGTGCGTGCCACCATGCCTTGCTTTTTTTTTTTTGTATTTTTAGTAGAAATGGGGTTTCACCATGTTGGCCAGGCTGATCTGGAACTCCTGGCCTCAAGTGATCCACACGCCTCGGCCTCCCAAAGTGCTGAGATTACAGTGTGAGCCACCATGCGTGGCCGAGAAGGCCCCCTTTTTAAACAAAAGTCTTATCTTTTGGGAAGTCAGTAGGACAGCCAGGGATGGGGAAGCGGTTCTGGCACTAGATCAACAATGGCAGTTTCTCAGGTCACAGCTGTGTGAGGTCTGTGCTCACAGCCTTGGGTTCTGAAGTGTAAGCTTTTGGTTAAGACAGTGGGGAGACAGGGGACTTGGGCTCTGGTCCAGCTCCATACCATGCTAGCTGTGTGATGGAGCTCCACTCAGAGCCTAATGCCACCTTGAGTTCTACCCATCTTACAGAGCTGTGGGGCTCAGAAGAGAAGGACTCCATCTTTGGAGAGCATCTTGGTGTTCAACATGCTTTCACTCTTCAGCCTCCTTAGAGGGGGTCAGTAGTTGGAGAAAATGGGGATTGGATAATGCTAAGTTCCTTGCTTAAAGTTCACAGTGGAACCAGGATTCAGACCCATCAGATGGCACCCTGAAAGTGCTGTGAGGATAGAACACTGCCATCTGTGTGGCAGCAAGCCTTCAACACTAGAATCCTAGTCACCTTAAGAGGATGACACCTAGCAGAGCTATAGGAAGGAAGACAATACACCTGTTTTCTTACTTCCTGGAGCTGTAAAACCTATAAGTAGGCCTAGTCATAGGCAAAAGATGACTCACCTGGAACTTCCCTGTTCTTATATCCGTTCCCTGCTATCTCTACATTGGGTACCTAATGACCTTGCTGGGAAGATGGCCATGTCTGATTTATACCAAGGTCTTGATACCACTGGCTACCCTTACCATGACCTTGACATGAGAAGTCTACCAAGGTTAATATTTCAGGGGTGGTGGCACCAGGGAGGGAAGACTGTATGGGGCACCTTGAGTCCTGTTCATGTCATTCCTGGCATGATTTAAGTGAAGTCTTACTGCTGATTGTATGAGTAGCCACCCATTCTCTGTATTACTTCATGTGTCTGCCAACAGCTCCTTCTATACTGGGCTTCCAATCCCAGCATGCAGACAAGCCACTTGTGAGGAGTTATTTCTGTGTAGCCCCAGTGGGAGCCCCCCCACCATGGGAGGGGCCTCCACAGCCATTGTTTGGACAAAGCCAGTGCAACTTGTTGGGCACCAAGACCATCCATGAGTCCAGGACCAGCACCTCACTTGGTGTACTTACCAACATCCTCGAAACTATATTCCATTTCTGCAGGGTAGGAGAATGGTTTCCCATCTGGACCCACGCTCAGTGTATAGTTCACATGGAGGACATAGTGGGTTTCATTCCTGTTCATGTACAAGAAGACATCACAGGAACAGTCTGCAAGTGATGGATAGAGTAAAGTAATTCAAAATCTAAGCAGTTAGAACCTCAAAACATTTTGAGCCTTAAGGGAATGTGATTATAGGACCTGAGTCACATAAACATGCAGCTGTAACCTTTGTTCCTGATTACAGATTGGTCATTTTTCTTACCTACATGTTTTGTAAATGTCGTAAATGACTAAAGGGTGCCAGGGAAGACCCCTTCCCTCTTAACTGTTGATATTCAGTATAGATAAACTTCCCTCTTTCCTCTTCCACACAAAGACTTCATGGCTACGGGATTGTCTAAGATGGAATGTTAACTACTCTTAAATTGGAAAGGAAATGAAAACAAGCTGTAAAGAAAACAAAATTTATGGAAAAGAAAACAAACTAAATTGTAACTCATAAAGCAGCCTTGTATAGAAAATGATAAAATCCTACTGAATTTCTGTATTTTCTGCCTATATAAGCAAGACCTTAACTTTTAACTTTGGAGCACTTACTCCATTTCTCTGAAGTCTGTTTCCTGTATGGTCATTCCCAGCTTTTTGCTTGAATAAACTTTAAAACTGGATTCTGATCCTTTCAATTATTTCAGGTTGACCATAGCTTAGAGCCATGCTGAGCAAAAGGCTGCCTGAATTTCCGAAGCTACTTCTGGGTAGTGACCCTAGGACAGCCTCCCTCTCCCTTACAGCATCTGCTCAGGCTGGACAGCATAGCTGAGTAGGCCCTGTCCTTGTGTGCCCACCACCTGATGGGGGGCTTGAGACCTCAATCCAATGAAGATGTCCACTCTGATCACGTACTCGAGTGGTTACTGGTCTCTCCTTTACAGTGTTTCAAACTGCTCCAGCCTGCCAAGCTAGATTAGATAAGACATGCTCATGTAATTTAATGACCTGTGAGGGCGGGGTGGGTGAGAGCTCTGCCTATGAAGTATGTTACCTGCCCAGCAGGTAACACTATCTGGTAAGCTATCTGCTGGGCAGAGGATCTGTCCAAACTGACGGCTTCTTACATGGACATGAGCACTAGCTTACCTCTTTAATCACTTTCGTGTCAGCAAGGACACTTCAAGCACAAACCCTTGTGTTCCATCTGGGAGGGAAATTTCCCAAATCTTATACCCAGGTTCATCCGCTTCTGAAATAGGATAGGGCACAGTTCTGATCCCTACTGCCACCAACTGGTCACCAGGGAAGACAGCTCCAAAGGTGATGTTGAAGAGTCTTGTCCCAGGGACTGTGTCTGTTGGAAGTTCTCATCTGTTACAGGCCTGTGGTTTACCGGCAACAGACTCTCCCAGTCTCCCTTAATTAAGTCTTCAGAGCTAACAGCATCCTGTTTTCTCTTTCCTGTGAGGGGACTAGAAAGGACTAGGGGTGTCTGTGTCCTTCGATAATCTTCTCCCCTTTTCCCTCAAAGATGCTCTTGTTTCTTAAAGAGCCAATCCTTCTTTAGCCAGTAACTCAAGAACAAGGCCAAGTGGGGAGCCACAGGAAGGATGGGATCAGCGAGGGCCATTCTGAGAACATAAGCCCATTCATAAACCCGAGGGCAACCCAGCAGCATGAGTCAAGAACTGCCAGCCATTCCTTATGCAAATAACCATTAACATACTAGCCTTTCCATCCCAGGTAAGAGTGCAATTTACTCAACTTTGTCCCTTTGTATGTTGGCTTAAGTAGTGGCTGAACACAAAAAAAGAAGCTCGCAGGTGAGGGCTAACCACAATCTTCTTTGTGTAGATTATAGGCTCGTGGAGGTCAAAAGAATCCTCACTACTGTTGTCTCTCCTCAGGACCGAAAGTTATCCAATCACATGAGAGTCTGAATAATAGTTTTTTTTTTCTTTTTTTCTTGGAGATGGAGTCTCGCTGTGTTGCCCAGGCTGGAGTCCAGTGGCATGATCTTGGCTCACTGCAACCTCTGCCTCCCAGGTTCAAGTGATTCTCCTGCCTCAGCCTCCTGAGTAGCTGGGATTACAGGTGTGTCCCACCACACCCAGCTAATTTCTGTATTTTTAATAGAGATGGTGTTTTACCATGCTGGCCAGGCTGGTCTCGAACTCTTGACCTCAGGTGAACCGCCTGCCTCAGCCTCCCAAAGTGTTGGGATTACAGGCATGAGCCACTGTGCCTGGCATTAATGATAGTTCTAAGGGAAGGTCTATATCATGTTTTTAAGATTTAATTGGATGATAGGCTAGAAAGTTGATGTTCTGAAGCTTTTACTTCTAAATATCAAGATCACACTTTTGACAGAACTCTGAATCCACTTACCCAGCTCTTAGTTACAGCCTACAAGTGATCAGAACTCAAACTGAATCAGTCTGTGGGCATATTGAGGCCTAAAGGTAGAAGCTGGCCCAGATGGGATGGGCTGTACTTGCTAAAACTTGAGCCCTTATGCCAAGTCAGTATTCCTGCTGTGCACACTAAGACATACCAGGCACTCTCCACATGGTCCTCTCTGGGGCTTGTTCACACCAAAGGATCATCCCAAGCCTGCATAACTTCAACTGAAGTGGCAAGGAACATAGTAATACTGAAGCTTGTGGGCATGAAAGGAGTTCTGTTTTGACCACCATCAACTTGGTCACATGCCAATCAGTGTCTGACCACGTGTGCTCCAAGAATAGGTGGCTGCTATAGCTTGCACCACAGATACCATGATGTCACTCTAGGAGAAACAAAGAGGCAGCAGATAAGAGGTGTGCAGTGGATGAGGCACTTCGCCAACTGCCTTCCCTAGAAAACCATAGCTGGCCACCCAGTTGGGATTGAGACAAACTTCTAGCTGGAGTTACAGTTGTGATGTTATACCACCCCATGAGATCACACCTCAGTCCTACCCAGAGGCACTCTTTAGAGAGAGGCAGGTATCGAGTTATATTAAAACCTAGAGAAGACGATACAGGAGTTGTTTGAGACGAAATAAACTTCCTGTAAGTAAGACCAGACGCCTAAATCCTGAAAACATTCATCTATTTGCTCCCACATTAATCTATTTGCTCCCTGGGACATAATCAGTTTTGATTAGAATTGCTCATAAAGATGAAAGCAGACTTAAGCTGTTTGACCAAGCTGAGATTACTTTTGCATCAACCTAATAGTACTCTGTGCTCAGAGCTCACAGATGTCAGTTAAAGAGCATCCTCCTGATCTGTCCCCACTCTTGCTCTCCCAAGGATTAGAGTGGGGTAGATGAAACTCACCCAGTGACTTCAGCCTCATTGCTGGAGTAGGGCTAATGCAGGAACATGCAGGCCCCATAGCTGTTGAAGCCATAGTCCTGCTTGGCCACGTGGCTCACCAGCATAATCTTCCTCCCTGTGGGATGCTTCCTCCCTGTGGGATCACCTGCCATATCTTGGAAGTGGTTCCTGAGCCTGACAGACAGGAGCGAGGTTGACCGTGCAATCAAGTTTGAGATCTAAGGAGTTGAATGCAAGGCAGGAAAGAGGCACTTGTTCACTTACTTGTTCTTACAGAAAAGAGGTACTTGCTTCTCTCATCTCCTCTCAAATGCAAGGCAACCAGATCTTTTACTAAGTTGGCAAGATAGAACACTAAAAGGCCCAAAAATCAAGGCTGACCAGAATCTCCCCCCAGAAAATACTAGACACAGGGCCACTGCTTGGAGTTGTGCAGGCTGTACAAGTTACATAGCTGCACTCAGCAACCCTCACTGTCCCTCCACCCCCTGGCTCGGTGCGAGCAGGGCTCAGCAGAGAGGACTGGCAGAAGAGGCTCCCAGTTGGAGGCAAGACTGGCAAAGACGGGGTACCTTCCCAGGTAGGCAAGATGAGACAGGTGGGGCTCCTATCTCCAGGATCTCAATAGGCTACAGGGAATTTGAAGGATGTGATGTCGCTTGCAGGCTACCTGCACACTGTATGGGAGAGTGGTGGGCAGGTCCATCTGGGCTGGCCAGGGATTGCTTGATCAGTCCTCAGCCCTACCATGGGGAGTGCATCCAGCCAATGCATCCAGCCATTGCTCAGGGTCCTGGGCTTCAGAAACCATGGGCACTTTGATCCTCAAGACACCTGCCAACAAGCAGGCTCTTCACGCAGCTCTGTCTCCTGACTCCCCTCCCCTCCTCCAGTTACAAATGTCTTAGCCTCTCCTTTGGGCTCTCTCCACCATATGGCTGTAAATGCAGATTCCCAGGACCTGACCCAGCAGATACCCACACAGGTCCATTTACATCTCCTGGAGCAGGGATGCAGCCTAAGGGTCACGTCATTCATAGGAATGGCCTTTCTTGTTGGGACCTAGGTTCTCCTGAGATATCCTAAGGGCTGAGGGCCTGGTTGGGGCACCAGCTTTGATGCTACTTCTGAGCCCAAGGCAACAGCAATGAGCCATGTGGTTGGGTGATGACTGTGTGCAGCCCACCTACCTTTAGGCCTCTGTTCCTTTGCCTGAAACACTCCCCTGCCAACCTAAATCAAGATTTGAAGTTGTATTTTTAATTGACTCATAATAACTGTACATATTTATGGGGTACAGTGTGATGTTTACAATGTGTAATGATCCAATCAGGGTAATGCGTATCCATCACCTCAAACCTTTATCATTTCTTTGTGGTAAGAGCATTCAAAATCCTCTTATAAATATACAATATAAATTATAAATATGATAAATATACAATATACTATTGTTAACCATAGTCACTCCACTGTACAATAGAACATTAAAACTTATTCCTCCTAACTGTAATTTTGTACCTTTTAACCTATCTCTCCTACACTTCCCAGCCTCCTGGCACCACTATTCTATAGTCTCTACTTCTGAGATCAACTTTTTCAGATTCCACAAATGAGTGGGGTCACGTGGTATTTGTCTTTCTGTGCCCGACTTGTTTCACTTAACATAATGACCTCCAGGTTCATCCACGTTGCTGCAAGGGACAGGATTTCATTTTTTAAAAGTGGCTGAATGGTATTCCTCTGTGTGTGTGTGTGTGTGTGTGTGTGTGTGTGTGTGTGTATCTAATCTATCTATCTCACATTTTATCCATTCATCCAACTGAGGGACTGAGAGGGACTTAGGTGGATTCCATATCATTGTGAATAGTGCTGCAATGACCACAGGAGTGCAGAGATCTCTTCGACATTCTGATTTCCTTTCAACTTAATCAAATCTTGTTTCCAGAAAAGGGTCTATTTCATGGCTGATAAGGCTTAAGTACTAAGGGACTTGGTTCCATGAAAATAACAAGTGTGGCCTCACTTCATAGAATGAAGGAGGTAGTTTCGGCCCCAGGAGACCCAGCATTCTGGCTGGGGTTACCTGTGCTCACCTCCATGTAGTTCCCTTCAGAGAATCTCCCTCGAGGCCTATGTGAAATAGGGACAGGACATGGTATAGTTGTAGGTGGTTTCTTCACCAGGTTCTATGAACCCAGACACCTTGATGTTCACACTGAGGGAAAACCATCTATTATCCTGGAAGAAGGGCAAGAAAGCACTGAAGTCCCAGGGAAGATGAGGCAAGAATCGAATAGGGAGGTTTGGCCCAGTCCCACCTGGCTCAGTGGGACTGAGGTACAGGTCTCTTGTTAGTAGATAGAGGGCTGGAGGTGTGCAGGGAAGGGAGCATGATGAAATAGAGCAGGTAGAGATGCACAGAAGAGACTTAGGATTTAGTGATCTGATGCTAATCTCACCTCTGTTCTGTTCAAGTGCTCCTGCTAGCTCCCAATACCTTCGAAACCCTAAATCCAGGCATAGCTGGGGCCCCAGTTTTCCTGTCCACCTTGCTGACATCATAGCCAGGTTAAACCCTGCTATCCCACATGAGGCTCCTTCTGATTGCTCTCACCTGCAGTTCTACCCCATGCATCACTTGAACGCAAGGTACCTGCATGCGGCTTCCTCTAAACTCCTACCGCGTTGGGCCTCCTGCCACACTCTGGCAGTTCCCAGCTGTCAGTTACAGCCACCTGGAAATGCTCTTTTTCTTTTTTTTTTTTTGGTCCACCTTACAAAGGTGCTCTATTCAGTAGAGGTCAATCCTGGCAAGGCAAAGATGGAATTGTGGTCTCTGCTCTTAGACACAAGAGGACTTTGCAGCTGTGAAGACAGCCTGTGCCAGGTAGAAGCGATCTGCCTCCAGGAGGGGATGCTGGATTCCCCAAATGTCCTCAGTGCTGAGGGCAGGGCCAGATTTCTTCCATATGAGTCTTGGACACCTGTTTCCTGGGGCAGTTGAACAAGGGCATCTCAGAAGCTTGCTCACCTGGTTGACCACATGACAGGCCAGTACAGAGGCCCTGAAGGTTTCCCCAGGCGTCTTCAGACAACACGTAGCCACAGCGTGGGGCCACGGGAGGTGCGGCAGCTGGGCATCCGGGGGTCTGCAGTGGAAGGAGTGTGGTCACCTGCCAGCCTGGAGGAGCCTGGGGGTCCTCAGAGGCCCTGGCACCAGGATCACTTAAGGCAACGCTGAGGGCTGGTCCCAGGGAAGCAGACCCAGGGCGTCTCATGGCGGGTGGGAACAGGCAGATGGGTGGGAGAACCGATGCTGGGCGGCAGGCTGTGGGGGGCAGCTGCTTGATTCTGCATCCTTGCTGGCCCCCGGGCAGGCCAGTCTTTCTGGGTTGGGCGGTCTGGAAGGGAACCTGGGTGGGCTGGGGGCCAGGAGGTTGTTTTGGGGACATTGGGCTGCAAAAACCCATGAATCCTTCCCCTGTCACCAGTAACTTCCGCATAGAAGGCTTTGTTGTCTAGAGAGCCTCATCCGGAAGATGCCGGCGGGGCAGCTGCTCTCCACCAAGCCCGTGAAGTCCGGGTCGGTTCGGGTCAGTTAGAGAAGGCGCGGCCCCTCCCTGCTGCCCTGTGGGAACTCCACGTGGCAAACGGAGGGCTTGGCGGGCACTTGCATCCCATCCTTCACTGACCTGGGCGGAGCGAGAAGGTCGCTTGAGCGCCCAGGCCGGGGCCATGGCGACCGGAGCAGAAAGAAGAACATAGGCAGGAGAAGCGGGCGGGTTGAGCGCGGCGAGGAGGAGGAGGAGGGGGCGGGGAGTGGGACGACCGGGCCACACCTACCCTGCAAGCAAGGGGCCCGCGGCAGGGACTTCACAACTGGGCTGGGGCGGGTCACGCGCTGCCCGGGGCTTTATCCGCAAGGCCTCCCAGGCGCTCCACCAGGTGCGGAAGCCAGGTCAGGTGCGCTCCGCCCGGGTGAGCTGCACTTCACCGCGGTACCCCAGCCTCAAAACTCACCGTACAGGTCTGGGAGCCCTTCACGGCTATGCCCTAGGTGGACTTCACACTTCTAGGACAAATTAAGAGTGTCCTAGGATTCTTGGATTCAGCTCTTAAAAAGAAAAAATAAAATCTATCTTCGGTTTTTCTTAAAATGTGTTTTAAGCATAAAAAATACATAACACAAATGCACAGTTTAAGGAAACGATTCTACAGCAATCACATCATGTTCTTGATCGCCCACAGCAATGCATTGCTGGCACCCCTAAACCTCCCCTGCCTCCTCCTCAGTGGTCCTGATTTATTCAACTAGCTTTATCTGTTCTCCTGGTTTTAACATCACTTTCACGGCTGCGGAACTTCTGTGCAGAATTGTTCCCATTCTTTTGAAGGCTTAGGTTGTTTGCACTATCTAAATGTTATAAATAATGCTGACACAAATATTTGTTCACAAGGATTATTTCCTTAGGATAAATTCTCAGTACAGATGAGGAATTTTCAGCCAATAGCCATCTTTATTTTCAAGGTTCTTGGAATATGTTGCCACAGTTTTCCCCCAAAGAGTTTTGCCAATTAACCATCCATCGGCAAGCCAAATCAGTAAGTGCCTACCCTGAGCCAGTCCCAGGGAATAAATGGCAGATCCACGTTTAAGTCTCAGTTCCATCACATCCTTGCCAGCATTTGGTTTTAGTTTTCTGAGATTAAACAAATCTAAGATTTTAGTCTGCATCTCTCTGACCTTAGAAAGGCAAAACTCCCACATGTGTCTGCTTGCTAATTAGAGCATCTTCTAATTGTATGTGTGAACTGTCCATTTACTTCTTGGGATGTTGATGTTGACCTGACGCACTTGGATGCATTCTTTATGTGGTAGAGATAGTTGCCCTTTGCCCTTTTTGTATGTTTTCAGAGCTGAGTGAGACCTGGAATTCACATGGTCCAAACTCCTTACCATGGGTTGAACGCTGCGCCTCCCTCCACTCCCCCCGCCCCAATTCTGCCACAAAGATATGTTCATTACCTAACCTTTAGAACCTGTGAATGTGACCTTATTTGGAAACATAGCCTTTGCAGAAGTAATTGAGAGTTTGAGAAGAGAGTTTATCCTGGATTATCTGGGTGGATCCTAAATCCAGTGTAAGTGTTCTTTTAAGAGAAAGGCAGGAGGAGACTTGGGATAGAAGAGTGGACAGCAGTGATGTGAAGACAGAGGCAGAGACTGGAGTTCTGCTGCCACAAGCCAAGGAGCACCTGCATTCACCAGAAGCTGGAAGAGGCCAGGAAAGATTCCTCGAGGCTTTAGAGGCCCTTTCCACAAGTTGGTGTCAGATTTCTGGCCTCCGGAACTGGGAGAGAATAAGTTTCTGTCGTTTGAAGTCACCACGTTTGTGATGCTTTGTTGCAGAGGGCCTAGGACAGGGATACAGCCTCCATTTTGCAGGTGGGAAGGACATGAGGGCGCAGGCTTATTCAGGGTCATTACTAAGTCCAGGGTTGAGATCCTAACGCAGGGTTCTTTGTCTCCTAGGCCATGAGACCAGGTGGAACATTTTCCCCCAGATGCCTCTCTGGTGTGCAACTGAGACTTCCATGGGGAACTCTGAGGCTGTAGGAATGGAGTGGGTGAAGTGAGCTCACACACTGATGAGCTCAGACTGTGAGTGCAAGGACCTAGGCTCTAGTTCTGTCTCTGCCACTTATTAACCTTGTGCTCTCAAATGAGTTATGTGTGGGCCTCCCAACAGTCTGAATAGCATCCTGTTTCTGCAGCTCCATGGTCTCTGCTTGGTGACCTTGAGTTGTTGAGATGTGCAGACTGGTTTTACTCCATGGATGCTTTACAAGTGTTGCCTCTTTAGGGGTAGTGGCTACATGAACAGAAATTGCACCATACTTTCATTTCTATTTGGTGGCTACTTCTCTTGATGCTTTAACTGTTACTCATACCCCTAAATTAGCTGGAGGGATTTGGGACACACTGCCCTATAACATGAAGCCTGTAGAAACTGAGTACTTGGACAGGACAAGAAAAGACATGGATTTCTTTTTTTTGAGACACAGTCTCACTCTGTTGCCCGGGCTGGAGTACAGTGGCGCAATCTTGGCTCACTGCAGCCTCAGCCTCCCAGGTTCCAGTGATTCTCCTGCCTCAGCCTCCTGAGTAGCTGGGATTACAGGTGGGCACCACCATGCTTGGCTGATTTTTGTATTTATAGTAGAGATGGGGTTTCACTGTGTTGGCCAGGGTGGTCTTGAACTCCTAATCTCAGGTGATCCGCCCACCTCAGCCTCTCAAAGTACTGGAATTACAGGCGTGAGCCACTGTGCCTGGCCAAATCATGGATTTCTAAGTGCTGTATAGCTGGGTATGGTCTCATTTAAGGATTCTGCAAGAAGATCTAGTGCTAGCTTGTCCACTGATAGACACTAGCAAATGCAATTATTGAACACTTGAAGTGTCACTAGTGTTACTGAGGAACTGAATTTCTCATTTGAGTTCATTTAAAATAAAAAATACTGGCTGGGCACAGTGGCTCACACCTACAATCTCAGCATTTTGGAGGCCCAGGTGGGAGGATCACTTGAGCCCAGGAGTTCAAGACCAACCTGCACAACATCGTGAGACCTCACGTCTACAAAAAAATAGAAAAAAAAATAGCTGGGGATGGTGGTGCACGCCTGTGGTCCCAGCTACTCAGGAAGCTGAGGTGGGAGGATTGTTTGAGCCTGGGAAGTCAAGGCTGCAGTGAGCTATGATCTCACCACTGCACTCCAGCCTGGGTGACAGAGCAAGACCCTATCTCCAAAAACAACAACAACAACAACAAACCCAAAGCCAACAATTCAGTTACTAAAAAATTTTAAAGTAGGGCAGTGGAGTGGGTGAAGTGAACTCATACTTCATGTGAGCACTTCATGTTTGGAACAACAAATTCACATTTAAAGTATGTGAATCTGCCACTGCAAAGTTTGTGAAATCTAAATACAGATCAAGTATTTTCAATGAAAATTTAGCACCCAAATTGAGATGGGCTGTAAGTGTTAAATATATGCCAGATTTTTAAGAGTTAGTATAAATAAAAGAATGTAAAGTACCTCTAACATTTTCATATTGTGTCAAGATGATAATATTTTAGATATACTGGGTCAAATAAAATAATGTTAAACAATTTCACCTGCTTCTACCACTTACTCCCTCTGTGGTTTTGGGCAATTCCCCTAAACTCTCCAGGCCTCTGTTTCTCCTTATCTAAAGTCACTGAGTGGAAAGGCCCTTCAGGCTTATCTCAGGCTGTGGCTGAGGGAGGATGAGGACACCTAGTGGGAGGGGTAGTTCTGCAGCCATACTGTAAGGCTGGGTCTTGGGAGGGGTCACAGCCCCTAGTACAACAGGAATGCCCACCCCCACCGCTAGCAGGAGGGTTCATCTTCCCAGGGCTTGAAAGTAAGATTTACTTGACACACTCTGCCTAGGAAGTGGCTCTGAGCTTGGTCTGTTGGTTCTGTCGAAGGTAGTAACAACCACATCCTTTTAGCTTCTTGAACCCTTCCTTCCTCTCCATTGAGCTTCTGAGCTGGATGGGCCTAGGACCCTCCCTGTCCTCTGTCCCTGGGCTCCAGGGCTCTGCCTTGGACCTGCCTGAGTAAGGGAACAAGTAGAGGGGCCTGCCCTGCTCTTCTCTGGGCTTTCCCAGTCTTCTCTAGGCGGCTGGAGGGGTGGGGATGAGGGCAACAGGGGACAGCAGCTTCTAGGATGGATACTTGGGGTTCCAGGCTGGATAATTGTGCTGGCGGTGGGGGGATCGGTGTGAACTTGACCCTGAGGCAGTCAGCGAGGGGTCCTGGGCAGCTTGCGTGTGTATGTGTTGGCGTGGGGGTGTGATCAGTGTTGTGTGAGATGAAGGGCAGAGGCTCTGCAGACCAGAGGCAGGAGATGTCTCTGATTTTGATCACTTAGTTCCACATACCTGGGGCTGCCTGAGATACGGTGCAGCTGTTTTCTGTCGTGCTGATATGCATACCAAGCTAAAGAAGAGCCTGCCACCGCTGAGCACCTGTTATGGGAAAGGTACCGCGTGGGGAGCTTTACGCACCTGCCATCATCGAATTTTCGTGGTAACCCAAGAGAGGAAAGGGCCCATAGAGAATTGCCCGAGGCTGCAGAGCTGGGAGGGGCAGAGATCAGATTTGAACCCAGCTGTCTGATATCAAGGCTCGGGGTCTTGAAGACAAGTTGCTCACCCAGGATGGGGTGGCTCACGCCTGTAATCCCAGCACTTTGGGAGGCCCCAGCCGCGCGGATCACTTGAGGCCAGGAGTTTGTGACCAGTCTGGCCAACACGATGAAACTCCCTCTCTACTAAAAATACAAAAATGAGTCTGGTGTGGTGGTGCGCACCTGTAATCCCAGCTACTCGGGAGGCTGAGGCAGGAAATCGCTGGAACTTGGGAGGCAGAGGCTGCAGTGAGCCGAGATCCCTCCATTGCACTCCAGTGCGGGCGACAGAGTGAGACTCCATCTCAAAAAACAAAACAAACCCACATACACCAAAACACAAACAAACGAAAAACAAGTTGCTCACCCTTAGCTGCACATGTCCTCAGAAGCGATTCACTATAACCCCAGTGTCCCTGGCCTCAGGGATGGGATCGGGGAGGGGTGGGGCTTGTCCCCGTCCTGGAGCAGGTGCCAAGCCTGGAGCCCAGGTAGCGCTGAGTTCGCTCTGCCTCTGACGCCAGTCCCTGGACCCTGCGGTGTGTGTTCCCAGGGTGGGCAGGAAGGCCCTTAGAAGGTGAGCCAGGCTGTCCACAGGCGACCTTAGGGGTCTGAATGGGAGGGGCCAAGCGGCCTAACTCATGCGCGGTTTGCTCTTTAAACAGCTGCGCAGGTCGTCAGATGGCCTGTGAAGGTGGAGCAGGCCTTGGTGTCCCTCCTTGGACCGGGAGTCTCAACTTGCAGTCCAGAGGACATGGGACTCAAATCGGACTCTGCCACCTCCTCCTGGCCTGAGGCTGGCGGATAAGACGCTGCTGCCTCTCGCCTTTGGGATGGAGCAGGTCATTTTCCACCTGACCACTGGGTGTCGCCCTCGCTCCACGAGTGGGCCGCCCTCGCCTCTGACCCCGCTCGTTGAGCGCCTACTGTGTGCTGGCCTGTCCCGCGCCGGGAGGTGGCCCCTTGGCCAGGCTCTGTTCTGAAGGCAGATGGGCCTGACTCAGCCAGAGATGGTGCTGTTGCTCCCTGTAAACGCAAGCTGTTTGCAGTCAACAGCAGGATGTATCCAGACTGTGTAAGAGCATGCTTTTTTTCGTGGATGATATGGTTTGGCTCTCAAATCTCATGTTGAATTGTAATCCCCATGTGTCAGGGGAGGGACCTGGTGGGAAGTGATTGGCTCAGGGGGGCGGTTCCCCCTTGCTGTTTGTTCTCGTGATAGTGAGTTCTCACGAGATCTGATGGTTTAAAAGTGTTTGGCAGTTCCCCTCCTCTCCCCGTCCCCGCAACCGTGTGAGGTGTGCCTGCTTCCCTTTCGCCTTCCGCCATGATTGTAAGTTTCCTGAGGCCTCCCAGCCATGCAGCAACTGTGAGTCAATTAAACCTATTTTACTTACAAATTACCCAGTCTCGGGCGGTTCTTTATAGCAGTGTGAAAACGGACTAATACAGTGGAGGTCTCGGCTGTGTGGTCTTGGAGGCTTACCTGTTTAAGGAGTCTCCAGGCCTCTTGGTGTCGGTTATTACTTTTGTGCCCTAGCTCTCCCTCCCTGGGGCTTGGGAGTGCTGGTAACGAGTCCCCATGTCTTATCGAGCAGGGATGGAAGAGCCGCTGAGGTCTAGTCACGTGAGCATTGCTGACAGCCGTGGAAAAGCCACTGCCCAGGTGCCTGCACCTCACAGATGCAGGAGGTCCTCACTGAACCATCTGAATGTGCTGGGAGGCAAGTGGAAGAGACCATCAGCCACCATCCCCGGGCCATCCGTGCCACAGGTGAGTCACCTGAGGTCACACAGGACAATGGCTTGCTCAGGGTTACTCGGCTGGTTGGGGCCGAGGTCTCCTCTGCCTCAGTTTCACCCCAGAAAAGGTGCTAATCACAGGCTAAGTCATGATACCCCCAAATTCACATGTTGATGTTCTAACCCCCAGTACCTCAGAATGTGATGAAATAAGGAAATAAAGAATTTCAAATAAGGAAATTCAGCGGTTGAAGATGTAGTTAGTTAAGGCAAGGTCATAGTGAGGTCAGGTGGGCCCCTAATCCAATGTGACAGGTGTCCTTGGAAAGCGGGGACACTGGACACGACAGAAGGCAAGAGGCCGTGCACATCTGCTGTTTAAGCTGCTCCGTCTGTGTGGCATTGTTGCAGCAGCCCCAGCAAGCAAATCCAGTGCCCACACCTGGGAGGCTGCTCCCGCCCCTGGACTCTGCCCTCCTGAGCCTCCTACTGTTACCCCCAGCTTTTCTTTGTCTCCTTGCTTGGCCCTCTGGCTGAACAGCTCCTCTTTCCCTCCCCACTGCTTCCAAGCCTCGTATTGTGCTCTGTGTTCTAAGATGACCCAGCCTGCATCACTTCCCAAACAGATCTATTTTTTCAGAAAGTTGAATTCTAGCAGAAGGCAGCAGGAAAGCAGCCTGATCAAGCTGATTCACACTAAGGGGTGAGTGACTAACACCTGGGTAATATGATTCCAGGGAACAGCCTCACTTAGCTCTTACAGGGCACTTACATGTTCAAAGAGGAGTTCGTTAATTCCTAAAGAGGACCTTTTGCCAAATGGAGATTATTTTCTAATGTGAATGTTTGTCCCCATTACAAGTCACTCAGTTAACAAGTTAGCATGTTTTCTTTCTGTGTCTGTGCTGCTGACCCAGGGGCCCAGGACTGGCTCTGGCTTCTGCACAGGCAGGTGTCCTCTCTGGAGGCCACCCCCACCATCCCCACTGACAGTGGAAGCCTGAGCCCTCTTTCCTCCTCAGTAGGAAGGACCAAGACAGGAGCCCTGCCCAGCGCTTCCTGTCTCTTCTCCCCATGCCCCCATGGCCCACGCTGGTTTCGTAAGAGTGGGCTTGCTCGTTTGCTGTGATAGGGCTGCTGTTAGCCTCCCTGACCAGACAGGTTGCCCCTGGGGCTGAATGTGTGGCCTCCTGGCACTGGGGCTCTGTGGAAGTGCTGAGGCCCAGGAAATGTGGCACGGGGCACTACACGTCTGGCTTTAATGAGCTATGGCCTTCAGCTGTGGAAGGCTGGTGGCGTGGGGAACTGAGGAGTTGCGGGAGGAGGTTGGGGGCAAGGGGCTGCCTTCCAGGCAGGGTGCAGGAGCCTCAGAGAAGGTGCTAAAAGCTGGGGTTCCTGTGCCAAGGGCTGGGAAGGCAGGCAGAGTCCTGGTTGGTGGAGTCATGGATAGGGGCTGGGGTGGGTGTGGGGCTGGATGGTTTGTCCTGCCCATATGCCAGCCTCCCTCTGAGTTGGTGGGCCCCTCCTGAAGTCTTGGTGTGCCTGGACCTGGGTTAAGCCACACTGCAGGGAGGTACATGTGTACAAAGTGACCTTTCTTCCAGAAGAACGCAGTCTACGAAGGTGTTTCTGCAAGCTTGTGAGATGCCTGTGCACACCTTGTGGCCCTGAACTGATGGCTGAGGTGTGCTATAGAAATTAGAGAAGAGAGGAAGAAGTTCATTGCCAGTTGAGCAGTTCAGGGAAAGCTTCCTGGAGGAGGCGGAGTTTGAGCAGGGCCAGTGGGGATGGAGGGTTTGTCCTGGAGGAAGGAGAAGGAGGGCAGTCCCTGCAGGGAAATAACACACCTGACATCTATTCATGTTAGGGGCCACGTCCCCACCTCTCAACTCCCTTGCTCATCTCCAGAGCTTGCATCTGACTGAACTTCCCACTATTCCCTTTCTACTCCATGCCTCTCTGGCCCCCACCTTTGCCCATGCCCCCGTTCTCTCCAGCTTGTATGTGTATCTCACCCCTGTGTCTTGCTAGCTCTGTATGCTGAAATCCTGCTAGCGTGTCCGGACACTTCTTGTTCGTTTCACCTTCCTCCATTTCTCTCAACCTTCCTCTGTGCACCAGAATCCAATCCATCTTCACCTCGCTTGGCAGTTATAATCATTCAGCCTCTCCCCAACCCTTGTTCGTAGCCTGACGCACATCGGCAGGGCTGCAGCTTGCTGGGCATTGGGGGTGCACATTTTCTGCCTACAGAAGTCCCGGGACTGGCAAGGTTCGTTCATACTGAGATGCCAGCCTGGGGACTCTGCCCAAGGCCTTGGCAAACTTGTCTCAGCATCTCCCAGGCATTTGCCCCTTCCTGCCAGGAACAGGGCAGAGGTGGAGGTGACTGTTTCCCAAGAGCAATGGGCAAATCCGTCTTGCTTGGGTTTGTTCTCGTCACTTCCTGAAGTATTAGGTCACCAAGGTTGTTAGTGAGGACCTTATTTGGAGAGCCTGGCTTCCTGGTATGAAGTGGAGAACCTAGGAGGGGCAGGCCCTCTGGTCTCAGTGGCTACGCCATCAGAAACAAAATCGTGTTTCTCTTTCACCGCAAGCACTGGGAATTGAAGTATGTACGGAAATACAATTCATAAATTGAGGGACTTTATTTTCACTGTTCCCAGGGTTTAATTTCCAGAAACAAGATGTCAGTGTTATGGCTGAAGTTCTCTTAGTTTTAGGAAACACATCATAACCCAGAATTGTTTATGCATAGTTCATGTATTATATGACAAGAATGGTTTTGAGAGCCATCAAGGGTCAGAGGACTGCGGTTACACGGCAACAAGGTGGTCTGAGTGTGGTGATCCAAACCCCAATCTTACGTCTCCCCTCCCAGGAAAATCCCAGGGAGTGGTGGTTCTTCTAGAAGCCTACAGCTGCTGTTAACCAGCCGCCAGGGAGTGCATGGGCCTGTTCCTCACGGAGAGACTGTGTATGTGTGCATGTGAGCATGTACTTACGTGTGTGAGCATGTGTGCCTATGTGTATGTGCGTGTGCATGCACACTTGTGGTTAGTGTGAGAACACTGGCTGAGGCAGGAGAAATGGGCTACAGTCCTGCCCACCCACTTGTTACCATTGTGGCCGCTCCCCTGAATCTGCAGTGTGGGTGCACGGATCCCTTCCTCAGAGGTCACCCAGCATTTCATGACATCTGTGTATTAAGAGCAGAGGTGAAGGGGCTCTCGGGCAGCCTTGGGGATTCTGGAAATGCCCGCTGGAGGAGCTGAGGCTTGCTGGACACTGGGCGTGTGGTCCTTGGATCTTTCCAGTGGCACCACGGGCCACGGATTCCGGCGGGGCTCAGGATCCAGTGGCTCTCTTACCTCCTTTTCCTTCACGCGGGTTGTTGGGCCCCTCCTGCATGCAGCACAGCCAGGTGGCGAAGGTGAGAGCCGCTGCTGTCGCTGCTCCTGGCCTGTGGGAGAAAAGTCCCTCCAGGGTCACTTTTGTAGCTTGTTCATGAGCAGAGCATAAACTGGATCCAATATTTTTACAAGATGCCCCCCAAATAAAGATCAGCATTTGGCTCAGTTCATTTCAGCAGAGGGCTCAGCTTTGCTGCCCTGTGTAAGGAGGGATAGACAGGAAGCGCCACTTCTAGAGATAGCTCTGGCTGCTGCCTCTCAGGAATCCTGGCCTGGGCAGCCTGACGGGGCTGCCAGCTTCCCTCCTGAGGATCTGTTGTTGGCTCACACCAGGTAGGTTTAGGGGTGAGGGCCGGTGCACCTGGCCAGGGCCTCTCCGCAAGTGCAGAGCCCTCGGTCCATCTCGTGCCTCCACTGGGTTCCCCATGTCTCCGCTTCTGCCCTGTTTCAAACTCCAAACAAGATTTTCAGATGGCAGAAACTGAAGCTTGGAGGAGAACAACTTAGATCAACTTGACTTAGTGTTTGCTTTCAGCCAACAAAACCCTGAGGCTGCCTTCCTCAGGGAGCTTTGCCCACATTTCTGAAGAGTGTGCAGGGCACCTTGCTGGAGGACAGAGCCTGCAGTTTCAGACAATGGCTTTCAGAGGATGCTTTCAGGTCTCGCGTGTGTCCTGCCTGTGGTTAAGTGTCTTTCTGCTACATAAACAGCTCAGGGACTCAACTCTGCCCAGACGGGAGAGGAGCTCTTACAGTGGTGAGAATCCACCTTGCCTCTGGCAAAGTTGCTCTGGATGAGGTTGATTGAGCTGCATGCCTCCATTCCTTCCAGAACAATGTCCCTCCTCACCTACATCCATGCCCAGCCTTTGGAGCCAGGGGCCCAGCAGGTGCTGCTTGCTGGGATAGATAGGGAAAGACTCAAGCCCCTTCTGAGACCCTCCCTACTGGCCACACATCAGAAGGAACAGAACTTTGAGCTCCCTCATCTGTAGCCGAACTAGTGTGAGAAGGAGGGTCAGAGGAGGGGAAACTTTGAAATCGCATGGCCACTCCTCTGCTGGCCCCATCGGCCTCACTCTTGGAGACTTGGGGATAAGTCACTGCTCTGACAAGCGGGTCATGAGGACAGTCCTTGCATGCACAGCTGATGGAGAAGGTTCCCTGCTCAGGCACCGCTTCCTTCCTTGAGCAGAGCAAAGGGCCATCCTCACAGAGAGGCTCACTTCACCTGTCTCATGCGGCCCTGGGACTCTGGAGGCTGCTAGTGTTGTGGTGGGGGCTGCTGTCCCAGTGCGGCAGAGGACACAGGAGGCACACTCCTCCTGCAAGTGGGGACTTGCAGTGTGTTACGTGGCACGGCAGACTCCAGCGCTGTTCTGAAGATGCCAATCCATGCTTGGGTTGTTTGGATTTACTGTTAATTTGGGGAGTCTGGCTACCCCATCAAAGGCATGGAGTGTGCAGTTTTTAATAATTGCGATCCAACCGTGCCATGATATGGGCTTTCTGGTTTCCTGGACACTGGTCAGCAGTAGTTTGAAGTTGGGAGATATTTACTCTGCAAAACATTTTTCCAAATGTTCTTTAAGCTGATGCCCCCAGACTTTCATCAGGAGCTGGGGAGTATCGCCTCCCCTCCCCGACTTGTTCTTCTGGAGTCTGATGGAAGGAGATGGGGTCTGGAGGCCTGCAGGGGCAGGGAGCCTTGTTTTACTGCATGGGAATGTTGCTGAGTCTATCTTCCTGATGTTGTTCTTATATTATTTCCTCTGGTTGGAGTGAATAGGGAAGTGGGGGCACATCTGTGTTCTATGAAAACTGACCCGGAGCTCCCCACGCAGTGGCGTCCACCTTAACTTCCCTTTTGCGGTTGGAGTTGATAAAATGGGTTATTGACTTGTCCTTGTGATGGGGTCCGTATTGTCGGATCCTGTCCAGGGGCCAAGAGGTGAACTCAGACAGGAATGCATGCTTTACTCTGTTTGATTGATTATGCAAACGGGTGCTATGCAAATTGAGAAGATGTCAATATCAGGGGCTGCAGGTTTTTAGGTAAAATTGTTTGGGGAGTAAAGTGAGCCTGAAGAACCAATATTTTGAAAAGTTATTGCGAGGAGAAGAGACAGATGAAGAAAAGAATTGTTTTCTCATTTTCCTTCAACAGTAATTTGAAAAAAAAAAAAAAAATTACCCTTTGAAATGTTGCCAGCAGTGAATGAGTAAAAACCAGTGAAAGTTCAAAAGTTAGAGCCCTACTCTGGTTTCAAGTAAGGTACCTAATGATCCTTTCCCATCATTCAGCAGGAATACATATCCCCAAAATCTCTCTAAAATTTGGTTTTGTTCTCCATTTCAAGGGGAAATAAAGTGTTGTGAACACTCTGAACCTGGTTCCCCTGGCCATGAAAAATTCTCATGAAACCAATGCAGAAGAATTGGATTTTCAAAGCTGGCTTCAGAGGGGCCTTGGTGTGGGCTTCTGGGAGGGGTGTGGGGAAGAGCTGCCTACAAATTGGATGCACATATAATTGATATTTAAGTCTCTCTCTGGAAATTTCTACTTTGATAGTTTACATCTCTGCTTAATAACATATTAAATCATTTCGTAGCCCTTAACAACTGTTTAATCTTTTCATTGTTGAAAAATGAGGTAATTGATCTAAACTGTGTTTGACTATGCCAGGAAAAACTTATTTAAATGTACCACCCTTCACCATGGCATTCAGAGGATTCTAGGGACCCATTTGGGTTTTAGGGTGTTCCACCTCCCCCATGATGGGGTCTCACCCTGAGTGAGGTCAGGAGGCTGGTGGAGCTGTAACAGTTCTGGGAAGTTTGGAGCCTGGCCTTTGGCCCTTAGGCGTCAGTGTTGCTGCCATCTAGGATTTTGGCTCCTAACTGGGCACTGTCGAAAACATGCTTTTTTGGCCGACAGCATGTTCTATGATTTCTCACTGTGTTCAGCACCGTTGTTTGTGCACATCACAGTTAGAATGCTCATGGCTGGGAGAGAGCGGGAGGGAGATCAAGTAAAAGCAACAGAGAGAGAAAGTAAGTGCTCTGCTATTCCAAAAACAAGTATGCCTTCTCCTTGGGAATGACACCAAAGAATACCTTCTAAATGAAGTATGTTTCCCTTCAGAGATTACAGCATCAGATGATCAAAGTCCCCTGGAAATAGCTTTTGGCAACCCGGAGGTTCTCCGTAACTCTTCTTTGACTTAAGCGGGGCAGCCCTGTGCTGGGAGCAACAGCTGTCTTTAGAGGCCTGAAGAACCAGGTGTGGGGACAGAGAGGTGCCCTGTGTCTCTGCTGACTGCTTTGCAAACCCTGTGGCCTCACGCTGATTGGGGCATTGGAGATGGCTTTGTTTCTCTGGAAAACTGATTATGATACACAGGCTGGTGTCCTCTGTCTGATAACGCAGTGCAGGCATCTTCTCAACTTAAGCAGGGCTTTGGCAATCCTGGTGAAATGTATTGTCATCAGCTACGTGTCCTGACGTCCTCCATAGAGTTGAGGAATGTTTGGACCTTGGCCCTTGAGCCCTTTCTGGTTTAAGTTTAATGAAAGTCCAGGCAATCTAAATGTCTACCTGGCAGCAGGGAAGAGACCCTTCACATTAATTATTGCTAAGCTAAACTGTCTCCTTCCAAGCGCTATAGACAGGCCTACACATTTGTATACATTTTATATGGTCTATTTCCATTATAAATTGCCCATAAATTAAATGCAGATTTTCTTGGGAACATCTTAAAAAAAGGGAAAAGATCTGTATGATACATGTTTCTGGTATTGGAGGTGACGTGAATTACAAGGAGGGAGGGCAGCCCAGAGCGCCAGCTCCCCAACATGGAGGTCAGGCGTCTGGGTTAAGGCAACCTGAGTTGTGTGTGAACAGATGTGCAGCTTGCCTTTTCTCCATCATTCATGTTGTGGACTGCACATCATGATTTAGAAAAGGATGGAGAGGGATGATTGACCTAGACAAGCTAGAGTGGGCCAGAAGGGGACAAGGGGGACAGTGCAGGGTGTTGAGTGTTTCTCCTCTTCCCCAAAGAACATCCTCACGCTGGGGCCGGGTGCATTTGTCTCTAGGACAGCTGTTCTTGGCCACCGTGTGGCAACGCATTGGGGAGCTTTCTTTATTGTGAGGTGTGTTGCTGGCAAATTTGTTGCTAATGATAAAGAACTCATGCATTTTAAGAAGTCAGAGCAGATGCAGGGCCGGGCACAGTGGCTCACGCCTGTAATCCTAGTACTTTGGGAGGCCAAGATGGGCGGATCACTTGAGGTCAGGAGATTGAGGCCAGCCTGATCAACATGGTGAAACCCTGTTTTTACTACAAATACAAAAATTAGCTGGGCCTGGTGGTGCGTGCCTGTAATCTCAGCTACTCAGGAGGTGAGGCAGGAGAATCACTTGAACCCAGGAAGCGGAGGTTGCAGTGAGCCGAGATTGTGCCATTGCACTCCAGTCTGGGTAACAGAGTGAAACTTCGTCTTAAAAAAAATAAAATAAAAAAATCAGAGCAGATGCAAGGTTCATCTCTGCAATGTTTCCTCATTGTTGTGTATTCTCAGCTTTTTCTAGGGTGGCGAGCTAAGGGTGACTAGACTCCATAGAATTGTGCCCAACCTGAGGCCCATTCCATTTGTGCCCAGCTTTACTGCCTCAGGGCCTTTGCACTTACTGCTCCCACTGCTTGGCTTGCCCTTCTCCCCGATGTCTGCGTGGCTTGTGGGCTCCCTCCCCTTTCAGGCCTTTGCTAATGAGACCTTCTGGCCTGCTCTATAGAAACAGGTATCCCAAGTACTCCCCTGTCTTGTCCCTGTTTTATTTATGTTTAAACTTATCTCTACCTGATATGCTGTATATTTTACTTACTAGTGTTATAAACAATAATAAATATAGCATTCAGGAAGCAGGAGTTTTTGTCTCTTTCCTGTTCTACTCTGCTCCAGTGCCTGCACCTAGTAGATGTTCAACAAAACTTGTTGAATGAATGCATGAACAGGTGCCCATGGATATGCATTTGTGGGTCATCAGTTACATGTTACAGAAGAAAAAAATGTTGTAAAAACTGCTTTAAGAGACTGGACTTCAGGCAGTCAGCAGTAATTCCAAAAAGATTGGTTTTTAACCTAAATTAAAAAAATTTAAAGGAATACCCCTTACAGCTAAAGATGGTGCTGACTTCCAGGGGAGTGAGTGCTTGTGAAGGGAGTATTTAAGGTAGGTGAGGATGGATGCTTGCCAGGGATGCTGCTGAGAGGCCTCTTGCCTAGGACATGGAGAAGTTTAGGTCATAGATACTCTTTCTTCCCTTCTCTACGATTCTGTCTAAGGCCATAAAAGTTTCTCTCCTGAGCTCTCCTACAATTCACTATCCTATAATCCTGTGTGCTTCTGGTGGTTCAGATGATCCCAGGGCTAGTCCCAGATTGCACAGCTTTGGCTGGGGGCAGGCCAAGATGGTGCAGGGTTCTCTTTCAGAATGTGAGCCTTCAGGACACTGTCACCTGCCATGCTGGGGCAGCCTCTGCATCTCCAGCAGGTGGTGACCGTGGTGGTCCCTAGGCTGCCTTTGTCACAGTCAGCTGGATGTTTTCTTCAGGTGGTGTGGCAATTTTATCTTGTCCACAAATGAGTTATTCATCTCTTTTTTCTCCACTCAATCAACCATTACGTGCTGTGCTTTGCCCTTGAGTCTGCTCTGTTCAACAAAACTTGTTGAATTGTAGGGGCGGGCCCCATCTCCCAGACGTCAGACTGGAAACTTTCTCCCCTTCTCTCCCCACCATGGCATCAGCCCTAGCTCAGAATCCTGGGGGCTTAAATGTTATCTGCAGATGTGTGTTCAGTGTGCCAGATAGGGTGCCCAGACCTGGGTTCTGTAGCTTAAGAGCTTTAGGGATGGATGAAAGAGTTTCTAATAGGGCTTCACTGGGGAAGCTTGCGGAGGGCTCAGCAGGAATGACACACTTGGGCAAAGTGAAGCGAGCTCCACGTGGAGCAAAGAACCTATTGGTGGATGTGGTGTCAGACACCAGGCCCCACAGGTGCAAAGTAAGGGCCAAAACCAAAACTCACCTCTTTTCCATGTTTGTTTCTCCTTTTTGTTTTTTTAAATAGAGACAGGGTCTCTCTGTCACCCAGGCTGGAGTGCAGTGGCATGATCATACCTCACTGCAGCCTTGAACTCCTGGGCTCAGGAGATCCTCCCATGCTAGCCTCCTGTGTAGCTGGGACTACAGGCATGTGCCATTACACTTGGTGATTATTATTATTATTATTATTATTTTGTAAAGACAGAGTCTTGCTATATTTCCCTGGCTGGTTTCAAACTCTTGGGCTCAAGCGATCCTCCTACCTAGGCATCCCAAAATGCTAGGACCATAGGTGTGACCCACGGGACCTGGCTTCCAGTTTTCTTCAGTGTGGGCCATTCCTCCAGGCTTGTGTGGGGTTCAGGAGCAGGCCGGGGACACTTTGTATCTCCCAGCACCAGGACACAGAGCATACTAAATGCTGTCCACTGGGAATAGTTGCCTTGGGTGGTCAGAGGCTCTGAGCTCCATTGCAGATCAGCTGAGTCACCCTGGACAAGTCACACCACCTTTCCTCCAGCAGTAGAGTGGGGATTCAACCTTCTCCTAGATAAGTCTTTTAATGTTAGGTGGTGGATTTTTCTCTTCATTGTACAACTTTCTGTGCTATTTGACTTTTTAATTGTATTGAGGCATCACTTTGTATAATATAGATATTTGGACACAATTTATGAAATACTATATGATCATATCACTCTTGGCTCTGTGACAGGGGTGGCGATTGGTGATAAATGGCTTTGGGGGCACTACACTTCTGCCAAGTCTTTGTTCTCAGGCTGTACCACTCTGGCCTGCACAGGGAGGCCCGCCCAGCAGTGAAGCAGACCCTCTGGGCTGGAGCCTGTTCCAGCCTGGGGCCTGTGGGGAGTTGGCTGTGGATGAAGTCTTTCCCACTTGGGCTTTATAAATTATTCTGTGGGGTCCATGAGAGCTGGGTGGGGAGCAAGAGAGTGATTTTATGGGCAATTTCCACATACCCTTTGTGTGAGATCCCACACGTTGCCAGCTGGACAATGGGTTGCTGGCTGCTTCCACGGCCAAGTCCTGGACTGGGGCAGCTCCCACAATGTGAGATTAAACCACAGTGGTGTGATGCTCCCATTGACCTGTGGCTGGGCAGAGAGGCCCTAGGATCTCACAAGGAGGTTGACTCCAGAAACGCCAGGAAGGAGGTAAAGTGATGCATCCCTATCCCTTCATGTGTTCTCAAGAGGACTTGAACTTCGATCCCCGAAAGCCAACATAACTTGTTTTCTCAGGGAGAATCGTGGTGTTGGAACCAGCAGTGCCTGTGCCATCATATAACCCAACTTTGGGTTTTACTTTAGAAGAAACAGTCTCTGAGAGGGGTGTCTTTTGAGGATCACACAGTGGGTCAGTGATGTGGCTGAGATCAGACTTTTTTGCCCAACTTCATGTTGCCTGTTTGGACAAAGGAGGGGAGGAGCCAGGGTTTGGAGGGATTGGTGTCAGGCCACAGGGGGACAGCTTCCCAGAGACCTGGTGCTTATAGGGTACCTGAGTCATTAATGGCCTTCCCAGCCTGTGACCTACCTCTGCCCTTCCTGCAGCACTGAGCCTGTGCTGCTGAGATGCCCTGGTGGGGTAGTTGGTGGCTGGGAGGGGATGGGCTGCCTGGTGCTGACCTGCCTGGGCATGTAAGGATGACCCACTGTTCTCACCCTCTGTGGGTAGCTGCAGCAGCTGGGTGAGGGGCGCTGGGTCTGAAGCTCACGCCTGGACTTCCTTGGCCACCAGAGGGCTGAGCTCATGGCTGCAGCATCCCTGGTGACCCTGCCAGCATGGGATGAGGGCTGGCCTCACCTGGGAGGTGCATCAGTGCTACTCACTGCATCACGAGCTTGAGAAAGTCTTTTCTTAAGTGGAACTTCTCTCAGAACTATTGCTTTGCCTGGGGGCATTTCAGGAACAGAGTGCTGTTACTCAGCCCTGATCACAGAGACCCTACGTGATGTTCCCACTCCTGCCTGTGTCTCTGTCTTGCTTCCCTGGCTTCGTGGGCATCCATGCTTGAAAGAGGCTGGGACTTTTGCCATCTTGAAATTCTGAGTAAGTTTTAAACAAGAAGACCCACATTTTCATCTTGCATTGGGCCCCTTCAGTGATGTAGCTAGTCCTGTCCTTAGCCCCAACTAGTCTCCCCCACCAACATGTGTTCCTAATAGATGACGGGGGTGGGTTAGGATAGGGGCAGAGCAGAGGGCATCTCAGCATAGTGGGGGTGGTTGGTGGCTGGGAGGGGACAGAGTAGCTCACAAGAGACACCCAGTGCCCACAGCCACGGTGCCCATGAGGCACATCCCTCATCCTAATAGTGATGGTGATCTTGTCCCACTTTCCCAAGCCACCGCATTCCAGATCCCTGATCTGACCCCCCCTGGTTTGGGAAACATGCTGGCTGCCGGCTCGTAGCCACTTGTTTAGGGTGCTCGCCTGTCTGCCTGTCTATTTCCGCTGACCCTCAGAGGCACTAGCCTTCAGCCATGAGGCAGCCAGAGGATTTGTGAGTTACCTCATTTTGTTCACATTTACGTGGCCAAAGCCCATTGCAGACAAAACACCAATAAAAGCCCAGGCGCTGCAGAGCAGAGGAAGCAGGGTTGTTTTCATGGTCCAAAACTTGTGTCTTTTTTTTTTCCCCCTTTTTTTGGCAAAAGAGAAAACGAAATAAGTTTAAAAACAATGTACAGTCCACATCTGATGGCTAAAGAATATGTTCGGCCTTCAGCTGCTTCCAGAAAATTATTCATGATTGATTTGAGCACTTGCTAGACGCTGACACCATGTCTCCTCCTCACACTGACTCAGCCACTACCTGGGGCCCTGCCCAGGGCTTTCCGGCCTGGGATCATTGAAGGATTCTATACCTGATCCAGGTGACTCCGTTTAGGATAAACTCTATGTTCAATTCCACAGGTGGGCTTGGGGCAGTGAAGCATTAGTAGGGCCTGGTAGTGGGCCCTGAAGCTGGGCTTGATGATGTCAGGTCATCAGTCATCCTGGGAACAATCCAGCAGAGGTAACTGCCCAGGTCTCAGGTGTCCTGGCCAAGCCTGGACTGTGTGGTTTCCATCTGTGGAAAAGCCCCTCTATTTGCATATCTTATGGTTCACAATTAGGAAATAATTGCCATTCATTTTTGCCCTCCACTTCTTTCAGGATTCTTGTATAGCACCTTTTACCCTTAAGGGATCCTCGAGCTTTGCTGAATTAGATGAAAAGAACTCTGGTGGGAAGGTCAGGAGACAGCACCAATCCATTCCGTGGCCCATGCCTGGGCCTCTCTGCAGCAGAAGCAGAGACCACGAAATTGACACTGCCAGTGACCAAGACTCATGAATGATTGCAATTCAGAAATGATTTAGAAATGATTGCAATTCAGAAATTCAGGTCCTTTAAAAATTTTCTGTTTTAAAAAGCAAGGGCATCCGAAAAGATCCACAGAGGACTTTCTTCAAACAAAAAGCCTCACATATAGTACAGATAAACTCAGAGCTGCTCTTCTGATATGACAGGGGCACGGAGAAGACACTGATGCCTCTGGCTCTAGCTTACCTTGTCCCTAGGATCCTCTCCCCAGCATCCCTTAAAGGGCTCTGTGCACTCCCCAGGGCTTCATCAAACATCGTTTGAAAACCAGCGGGGGTCACATGTAAGGACATCACAATATATGGCAATTTGATTCTTCCTCCATCCCTACCTGAGCAAAACAAAATAAACCCCAAATGGCACCAGAGCTCCCTTAAGACCCAAGAACGAAGGAAGGAGATGGACTAATGTCTTCATGGGAGCTTCCTTTCTCTCTTGTGTGGTTGAAACACTAGTTGTTGACAATGTGATGACCTCCATTCCCTGAGCTTCCCCTTCTCAGCCAAGTGGGCTTGTTCAGGCCCTCAGAGCTATTCTCTTCAGGTCATCCCTTCATTGACCTTGGGCAGCTGTGACCTGGCAGGGCCCTGGTCCTCAAATGTCTCCTGACCAAACACTTTGGTGTGTGTTCTCAAGGTCTCTCAACTCTTCTGCAGAGTCCTGCCAAGCCATTCCACAGCAGGAGAAACTGAAGGAGATGAAGTAGAGGGACAGAGGGAGGTACAGGTAGTTGGGAATTCAGGAGGCCATAGTTGTTCTATTAAAATTCTAGACTGATTGGGCAGGCACCATGTTTGCTTAGATGGTCAATATTTGTGAGTAAATGAAGATATGGTGGGGGAAAATGGAAGGCAGATTTCAACGCAGTGGAGGAACATTTCTGAATTGTAATCATTCATGAGTCCTGGCCACTGAAAGAGCCAATTCTGTGGTTTCTGCTCCTGCTGCAGAGAGGCCCAAGCATCAAAGTGCTAGATGGGGCCTTGGACTAGAATTGCCCTGAGTGTCCATTCTCACCCTCTGACCTATCCCTCTTTTTTTTTTTTTTTTTTTGAGACGGAGTCTTGCTCTCTCCCCCAGGCTGGAGTGCAGTGGCGCGATCTCGGCTCACTGCAAGCTCCGCCTCCCGGGTTCACGCCATTCTCCTGCCTCAGCCTCCCGAGTAGCTGGGAATACAGGCACCCGCCACTGCACCCGGCTAATTTTTTGTATTTTTTAGTAGAGACGGGGTTTCACCGTGTTAGCCAGGATGGTCTCGATCTCCTGACCTTGTGATCCGCCCGCCTCGGCCTCCCAAAGTGCTGGGATTACAGGCTTGAGCCACCACGCCCGGCCGACCTATCCCTCTTTTAACAGAGAAAGGGTCTTGCTCTGTTGCCAAGACTGGAGTGCAGTGGCATTACAGCTTACTGCAGACGCAAACTCCTAGACTCAAGTGATCCTCCCACCTTGGCCTCTCAGAGTGCTGAGATTACAAGTGTGAGCCACCACACCCAGCCTTGACCTCTTTATATATACCTCCCTAGCCCTGCCATAAAGGTCTTAGAATCTAGAGAAGAAAGATGGCCCACTTTGGCTATGTCAAGTTCCCGGGCGAAATGGCTTTCTTTGTCTTTGGAAAGCCGACTTCCTTCTGCCCAATGAACCTGGTGAGGATCAGCCTAGGGAAATCTCTGCTTGTTAATGGTGTGGAGACTGAGCGGACAGAGATGTGTATGTCCTGGGAGGCTCAGCCTGGAATGCTTCACTTGCAGGCGCCAATCGCAGGTAGCCCCCCATTGGGTGGCCTAGTTTCCTCACTGGGTCAGTGCTGTAGATCTTGCTCTGCTGGGCTCACATTTTGCAAGTTCGTTTTCAATTTCTGGGTTGGGGAAGGAGGCCTGGAATTTTAGCTTGACTTTTCCTACCTGGGGTGTAGCAGCTAAATTGTTGGACACATCTGACTGAAAGAAAGTAGGTGTCTTTTCTGAACTCCACAGAAGTAACTTGCCTCTTATGTGATCTTTGGGGTTATCCATTTAGTGCCCTAAACTTTTGATAGAGTTGGACTCTAAGGCTCTGATGGTCTCACAGACACTTGGGTCTGGGAGGGATCTCCAAGCCACCTCCTACCTTTACCTACTAGAGGAATTCTTAGTGTGGTCGTAGGCGGGTGGTCATCCTCTGCTAGGATTTATCTTGGAGTCACTGCCTTTTGAAATGTCCCACCACACCCTGAGCTGAGAAGATAGACATGGAAGCATCTTGCAACCTGAGAAGCAGTGCAAATTTGGCAGTATGATGCCCCTGTAATCTGACAATAGCCTGTACTGCTTGGGCTCTGCCTTCTGGGACCACAGAGCCTGTGTGCTCCCCTGCCTCCATAGAGCCCTTCAGGATCTGCAGCCAGAAAGGGGCCTGCTAGCCCCTCAGCCACACCTGGGACTGCATGATGCTGTGAATCAGGATGCCTCTTCCTCTACTCAGGGAGGGCCCCCAAAGCCACCAAATGAGGAGGAGTCTCCAGTCTTGATACCACTGTTCTTTCAGGATCAGAGTGCAAGAGGGAGACAGAAATAGGCTCTGGGCTGTGCCTGGTGGTCATGAGTCTTTCTGCAGTCCTGGGAATGTTGGGCTGTACCTGGCCTTGGTCCAGAAGGGGCTGAGCTGCTGTGCTTCCATCCTCTGGAGCCACCTTTTCAGTTTGGACTAGATCTTTTTTTTTTATTATTATTATACTTTAAGTTCTAGGGTACATGTGCACAATGTGCAGGTTTGCTACATATGTATACATGTGCCATGTTAGTGTGCTGCACCCATTAACTCGTCATTTACATTAGGTATATCTCCTAATGCTATCCCTCCCACCTCCCCCACCCGACGACAGGCCCCAGTGTGTGATGTTCCTCACCTGTGTCCAAGTGTTCTCATTGTTCAATTCCCACCTATGAGGGAGAACATGTGGTGTTTGGTTTTCTGTCCTTGTGATAGTTTGCTGAGAATTGATGGTTTCCACCTTCATCCATGTCCCTACAAAGGACATGAACTCATCCTTTTTTATGGCTGCATAGTATTCCATGGTATGTATGTGCCACATTTTCTTAATCCATTCTATTATTGATGGACATTTGGGTTGTGGACCAGATCTTTAAAGCATCATCTAGTCAAGCACTCAAAAAGCAGCCAAAGCTGTGCTCAGATTGGTGGAAGAACGTGGGAATGAGAAGGGGCAGAGATCAGCATTTATTATGCTCCTACTGCATACTGGCTTCTTTTATGTAGTGTCTCGTTTAATTCTCACTTAACTCCATGAGTTAGTGGTGTTCTTGTCAATAAGGATTCTAGTCCTAGATAAGTAGGTGTTAACTCCTGGCTACAGTGGAGTTTGAATTGACCTCAGGACTACATGTCCTGAAAGCCTGTGCTCTCAGTTGCTGGACTAGCCTGGCTTCATGGCCCAGCTCTGCACTGCTTTGAACAGGACTGCCTTCTCCTCTCTGAGCCTCTGCTTCCCATTTGGAAACTCATATTGGACTACACCCTTTTCAGAGCCATCATCCATGAATCTCACCCGAGTTTTTCTGAGAGTGAACGTAGCTGGAAGGTGTTTAGGGAGGCAGCAGCCCTTTCCGACTGGATGGTAGCATATTCTGGAGCTTCTTTCCTGGGAAACAATCAGTTGCTGGGTTTGACTCTTTCTGCTCTCACCATCAGTATGTTTCCCAATCAGGAAAAGAACTTCAGCTTCCCTGTTGGCACTGTGCCACCTCCCTAAGCAAGGTGTCTCTGGGGAGTGCCTTGGTTGGCTTACCCTTTGGTGCTCACAGTGTTGGGTATAGACTGAGCCCCACAGAGCCCTAGGAATCCTCTGCCAGTGAGGCTGTGTCCCCAGGACAGAGCTGATGTGCTGATTTGCAGCCTGTGAATGGAATTGTGCTAGTCTGGGTATGTGGGGTGCAGACACTCCTGGATGGGACAGAAGATATACTCAGGCAGGTCTCTGCCAGAACTCAGGAAATATGACCTCTCATCAGCTCATAGAAAATAATATTCTTATGAAGATGCTTTGGTGGAAAATACATTTTGGTGCTAGATTCCAGCGGGTTTATGCTTTTGCTGTCTTTCAGTGTGTGTAGCAAGAGCCTGTGCACAGATTCAACATCTAATTACAAGGAGTTTGGAAGTCCAAGATGTTCTAGCTGTAGGCAGAGACTGAGCTCTCTGGATGTGCCTCTTCAGCATGCAGGGACCATTGCCTCTGTGTGTGTATGCGTGTGTGTGTGTGTGTGTGTGTGTGTGTGAGCACATGTGTGCCTGTGTGGGGAGATGACACCCATAGGGGGCTGGTTGTGTGTGGTCCTGCCCGTATTCTCATCTATACCCTTGGGCACACATGTGTGTCCATCACACCTGGGTCCAGTGCCAAGACTTCCATTCGGACTTTGGAGCCATGTGTGACCACATCTGTGCCACGTGTGATCCTCAGTAGAGCTTTCTTCTGGTTCAGTGGGGAGATTGTAACCCAGCAGGAACAGCCCCCTGGGGGCGGGTGCACAAGTGCTTCTGCTCTAGGGCCTCCCTCCTGGCCCCCTGCCAGCCCCAGTATGAAGGGGAAGGGGCTTTGAAAAGGTTCTCGCCTGTTGGCTGTCCAATATGCTTGAAAGGATACAAGCCTAATGAGTGAAGTTTTAGTAAATCAAGACCATGTGGTCAGCTCCCCCTTGAGATGCTCCTAGTTTAAGAAATTGGAGGGTGGGAAACATTTTTGGCAATCAGCCCTGAAGCTTTTCTTATATCCTCTTTCTTTTTGCTCTTCAACCCCCAAATCCAAAAGAATCATATGGTTTATTTTTAAAACAGAAACAGCCCTGGATTGCCCAGTCTCCAGGGGCAAGAACATCTCTTCCCATCATTCAGGTCTAACCTGGGGACAGAAGGCAGCCCTGGTGTGAGGGACAGAGGCTTGGGGTCAGGGATGGTAGAAGATGGGGCATCTTTTGTGCTCACAGTGGGCCAGATGATGTGGGGAATCCCAGCGTTTGCCTGCAATGCCTTGGGAAGAGCAAGCTGGAGCCCAGAGAGTTGTGGGAATTGGCTCAAGGTCATCCAAGGAGGCAGCACCAGAGTCAGCTCCTTCGCCCATGCCTCCTGCTTCCAATTTGGGGTTCTTTCTATTGAGAAGTCTCAGATTTGAACATTGGGGTGGGGTTTGAAGAAGAAAAATCTTAGAGAAAGAAGAGGAAAGACTTTAGATTATACAAATGAGCAAGGGAATTCTGGGATGATGGGAGAGAGGAAAGTCTGAAGGAGCAGGGGAATAAGCTTATCAAGAATGAGAGAATTGTGTGATCAGAGCCCACAGGGCATGGCTGCAATGCAGTGAGTCAGGAGTGTTTGGATCAAGCCTGCGCCACACTGTAATTCCATAGAATGGCTGTTTCTGAGGGTAGGAAGTCTGCAGGGGTCTAGGCCAGTGTTCCATGGCAGTTTATATTGCAGGGAGCTTTGGGGGCTGGTGCTCAGGTTGGGGGAAGTTGGTGTTGTCAGACAGATCTTGCCTTTGCTCCCCATCCAGGAATACACTTGAACTTGACTGTGGATTGGGTAGAACTGGCAGTGTGGACTTTCACACATTCCTGACTCTTGCTAAACTGTGCATGGCTCTCTAGCAAAGGCATGGGTGAGCAGGGGGAGCACCCTGGGCCCCTGGGCTTGAGTCTGAGCCCCACTACCTCCTCACCCAGTGACCACTGGCACATTTGTTCCCTCCCCCAGGCCTTCCTGTCCTCCTCAGTGGGTGGTCTCAGCACTTCTTGCACTTCTACCCATGGCAGGCCCCCTTGTTTGTGTGTTTAGCTCGCTCTTCTCTGTTCTGGCAATAGTGCTCCCTTCTTCTCCATGGATGGCCTCTCCTCCATGTGAGTTGAGTGCTCCTCCTGGAGGCTGCCAGCTATACTCACTGTCCTCCCAGCCCTGCTCATGATCAGAATGAGGTCAGTGGTCTCATCCCACTCCTCTGGCCACAGTCATTTTATAAGAGAATGTCAGGAAAGAACATGACCAAAATTGTTCCTGAACATATAAGACACCCACTGGGGAAATCTTCACTAAGAAATAAGAGAGAGAGAGACTTGGAGGGGTGCTGAGTCCCTGTGCAGTGCATGAAAGCTGAGAGCCTCCATTGTGCTGTTGTTAATGTGACCAGATATCAACCCGTGGGCTGGTGGGGACTGAGAGGGTATTGAAATACAATAGGGTTGTATCTACTTGGAAACTTTTGCTCTCCAGGGAGAGAAATCCCAGCACAAACCAGGGTAAGCAAAAAGAGAACTTATCAACTCACTTCTCTTAAAAGGCAGAGGTTGGGCTGGTTTCAGGTGGCACCTCACTCAATCAATGTCACCAGAGTCTAGCCTCTCTCTCATCTCTCCCTCTTCCTCACCTTAAAATCCACTTCCTTTGGGTTGACTCCATTTGGAGGCCAGATCCATCTCTCAGGAAATGGCAGCCTTAGCTCCCAACCTGGTATTCCCTCAGATTCAAGTCCAGCAGGAAATATTAATAGCATCAGTCTCTTTCCCAGAAAATTCTGCCAGTGTCTCATTGCCTCTCATTATTTCTGACTGGGTCCCAAATTAATTGTTGTGGCTGGAGAGCTGTGATAATCTAGTTGGTTTTTAGGCCTACATTATAGGCACCAGCCCTAATTATGGTGAGAAGCTCCACCAAAACCTAGGATCTAAGAGTGAAGGACAGAATACACTTATCAGCAGAAAGGTGAGTAGATCCTGGGAGGCAAAGGCCACAGGAGTCTCTCTCAGAGACCTTCAGCACGCAGCAAGCTGCCCACACCTCAGGGCCACTTTCACATTCTCTGTTCATCGTCATGGACACTGTAACTGCTATGAGGTTATTCAACACTTGGTTCCAGTGGGAAAAAGAATGACCATTAAAGAATGCCAAAAACTATTGCTGGAGATGGATGTGTAGAGAAACTGGGTGGGTTAAGAAAATGAGCGTTTGAAGTTTTGAACAAATTAGAAGAAGGAATGTTGAATTCAGCAGGGACTCACTCCAATGGTGTAAATGAATTTACCAGGAGTTCTATAAGAAAACAACACCAGGCATCTCCTGAAACCATTTTAACAGCTTCTCTAATGGTTCAAAATGGCTCACCAAGTGAGAGAAAACTAATGGAAGTTGGAAAAACAGTTACCTGTGATTCAAGAGAAAGCCTGGATCCGGTACAAACATTTGAATTTCCTTGACTCTGTAGTTCATAGACATCTAAGAGTGCATCACTTATGGAAGTTAAGGGCCCACCCTTCTTTCTGCCATTTCTGCTGCAGAAGCAGTCTTGGTATCACACAGGAACATAGGAGACTGTGATTTTTGCATGTCCAGCACCTTGTTTTTCTACTTCAACAAGCAGCACTCCAGCTCTCCTTTGGGAGAAATCCCCTTCCCCCATGCTCATTTCATGCAGTTCAGGTGGGACCAGCAACTGACCCCTACCCACCTGTAAGCTGCTCCAAGAGTGAATGTGTGACCCAGGGCTGGCCGATCTGCTTATTCCATCTCCCTGGCCACAGTCATTGGTTGAAGAATGGGCAGATGGCTCAAGTCAGTGAATCAGAATCAATCATGGAACTTCTATTGGAGCTATGAGGAAAGGGCCATTAGGGTGCTAAGCTGGTAGGATGTTCACTGGTGGAAGCATTGCTACTTCACACAGAGCCTGAGAATGAAGGCGACACAGAGACAAGCAGCGCCAAAGTTTGGTGAGAGATACGGCCCTGTCCACAGCTTCTGAGGGCCTGAATCAGCCATGCCTAAATTTAGACCTAGCCCTAGAATTTTCAGATACAGTGAGTTCTGTGTATGGGTTTCTCCTTCTCCTCCCTTTCCCCTCCCCTCCCCTCTCCCTTCCCTCCCCTCCCTTCCCTTCCCTCCCCTCTCCTCCCCTCCCCTCCCTTCCCTTCCCCTCCCCTCCCCTGCCCTCCCCTCCCCTCCCCTCTCCTTCCCTTCCCTCTTACCCACTCTTCTTCTTCTTTCCTGCCCTCCTTTTTCTTCTTCTTCTTCTTCCTTTTTTTCTTCTTCCTCCTCCTCCTTTGGCCAGTTTGATTCATTCACTTAACAAATATTCACTGAGTGACCATTATGTGTACTCTTCAGTGTTTTTTCCAGACCATCAAATGTGACTTGGAAATAATACAACATTTGTTATTTATGAAGCGTTTTTTCGTCCATTCGCTCATTATCCCCCTCCTAGCAAACTGATAAAGTGAGTTACTTAGAACTCTGGCTACAAATGACAGAGATCCAGAACCCCTGTCTTGGGCTGGAGGGAGAGACAGTCACCACACCATTCCCTCGTATGGTTCCCATTCCCCTCCTCACCCTATCTGTCTCCCCAGGAGTCTCTGCATCCCTTCACTCCTAAACAGCTTCCATGTATACCAGCTAATTTAAACAGATTCCAAGAGCAATAACCAGATTTCTACTCATGTGGCCAGAAAGACCGTGAATTCCAGCTTCACTTTAGTTGGGTCACCCTATGATGTTATGCTGTTATTTGATGCAATGACAATGCACCACCACTCCCCTTGCCCCTGTCCATTTTGGGTACCACTGTCTTGGGTATGCTCTTGCTTCCAATCCCCAGCACTTGGAGCCTGCAGCTCTTCTATGAAGGACTGCCCTCATACCCTTGGGCTACTGGTGGTGCTTTACTTTGCATAGAAGCCAGAATTGAGTGGGCAGTTACCTCTCCCCTGGACCAGTGACTGTGAGGGGAGGGGTTATGAAAGCCCTTGCTGAAGGTTTGTCAATCCTGAGGAGTCTTACAGCAGGATCGGACTCAGAGTGTCCTCTGTGGGTCTCTGCCTACAATCAAACTCTATTTCTTTCTTTCCTTCTCTGTTCTTACCAGTTTCTTCCAGTTAGACTTCCTTAAGAAATCGCTTGAATGCAAACTCTCATTTCAGGGCCTATTTTGGGGAATCTGACCCAAGAACCCATGCTTTCTCCAGCTCTTTGGGACAAGGAGAATGCTTGCTTCTCCAAGTGTGGTCTGTGATGGTCTACAGATTTCACGGACAAGCCACAATCTGTTTTTTGTCATCTAGCCCCTGTTCTGGCTTGACCTAGGAGAGGTCAAGCAGTTAGCAGGGGAATCTGGTCTGGACTGTGCCATGTCAGGGACCCAAAATTGTGATCTCTCTGCCACTTCAATTGTTTGTTCTACCTTCTGTTAGGCTGATCTTTAGCCACAAGATCCACCTGGCTCCTGTGACTACATCTATGTTTCTGTCTGTGCCACCTGATTGATTAGAGGAGTCCCTTGGTCACCATGGGGGATAGGGGGGGCTTCATGTCCCTTTAGAACTGGCTAGGCCAGTCTGTCTTCTAGACTGGGCTATGCCTTTTGATTTAGTCCCAACACTGAGCAAAGTAGACCCCAGTTGGGGTCAGCAGCTGTAGTTTTGTAAGATTTCTGCAACAATATGGCTTTAGATTATTTTGAACTAAGGAAGCTCTAATGACCCATTCCTTTCCCTAAGGCCTCCTGGAGCAGCTCTCATGGGCTTGCTGGTAGAAGGCAAAATCCCTTGAATGGACCTGGATTCTTGTATTGTCTCAACCACCACTTCTCTGAAGGGGTTTTGAAAGGCCCCTTCTTGGGGCCTCATTTTCCTCCTCTGTAAAATGGAAGGGTCGGACTTGATGTTTTTAGAACATCTTTCCAGTTTGGGCAGCCTGTCTCTGCCTAAGGAAAGTCTGCTGAATGTGAAGGATCTTCTAAGTATAGAACCTTGGCATTCAGAGGTATACATAGTGGACCCAGAGGAAGGTGTCCCTGAGTTGGCAATTGATAAGGCAGCTGTGGCATGAGTTTTGTCAACAAGGAGAAACTCTACTCTAGTTGGGGGGAGTGAGGAATGCAGATAAATGGACTGGGAATTTTGAAGCCACAAATTAGTGTTGAAAGAAGCATCAGACTCAAACTTGGGGGCGCAGGGGAGGCTTCCTGGAGGAAATAATGGTGCCATTTAAAGTGATCAAAGTTCATTAAGCTGGATCTTGGAGTGAGTTGTGGGTAGTGAAAAGTGGCGATTATCAGAGGAGAGGATGGAGAAGCAAGCAAGAACCAGATCATGCTGGGCTTTGTAAAAATCATCTTACAAAAAATTTTGGGCTTTATGGCAAGAGCATTGTTTTAAACAGTAGAATGACATGATCTAGTTTGTGTTTCAGGAAGATTGCTCTGGCTGTGGTGTAGAGAATGGACTGGAGGGGCCACACCAGAGGCAGGGAGGCCACATGGGAGGATGTGGCTGAGATGAGCAGGATGAAGGCAGCATGAGCTTGGGTAAGGGTGGTGTGAGTGGAGAGAAGGTGGCAGATGCTAGACAGCTAGGAGGGGGACCATGGAGGGAGTCACTTTCAGTTTTTGATTGGATTGCGGGGGTGAAGGGAAAGAATGAGTTAAAGGTGACTACCCAGAATCAGATTCGGGCAACTGGGTAGACAGAGGCACCAGTTACTGAGATCTGAATCATTGCATCAGGAGCATGCTAGAGACTGGGGATGTGATGGGTATCTGGAAATCTCAGGTGGGACATCAGAGTGAAGAGTTGGGTAGCTGGTCTTTTGTTTGAGGAGAGATCTTAACAGGAGATATTGACTTGAGAATTATCAACATATAAGTTAATTTCAGCCATGGAGTAGGTGGTATAGATCAGAGAGGGGGGTTCTGATAAGAAGAAGAAAGTCTTAAGACCCCCTTAATCATCTCAAGGCCACAGCATTTAAGAGCTTGGCAGAGGAGAAACAGGTCACAATGGAGAATGAGAAGGAGCACTTGAAAAGGTGGAAAATGAAAACAAATAGGAAAAGAAAAAGAAAAAAGGAAAAAGAAAAAAATGTAAAAAGAAAAGGAGGAAAATGAGAAGATGATGGTGTCATAGAAATAAGTGTTCCTGAATGTTTTGAAAAGAAAGGAGTGGTTATGTCAGTTGTGGATGGAGACTCAGAAGTGCCAATGTCATTTAGCAATTGATAAGAATATTTTCAAGGAAGTGGTGGTGGCAGAAGTTAAGTTGGATGGCCTAAGGAGTAGATGGGAATTGGGAAGTGAAGATAACCATTTTAGGAAGTGTAACTAAGTAGCCATGAGCATCCCTATCATGAAGATTTTGGTCTTGAAAACTTGTTTTCCATGAAAACAAATCAAGGCTTCTAGGAGAAATGGCTAATTCTGGGTCTGGAACAGTAAACATGAGATAAATCTGGAACGTCTTGTCATACCAGATAGTAAGGAAGCTGTCGAAGACCAAGGGGGCTGTGTCAAATGGGCCAGGAGCCAATTTGAAGAGGCTTCTACTGGCAAAACATAGGAATCCATAAGTTTACAATAATACTTAAAAAAAAAAAAAAACTACTTGGCCACATTGGAAGGATAAGAAACAAATTGATTATCTGGACAACTGGATAAAGATAAGGAAATAATCAAGCATTTATTCTGCCTTTTCTATACCAACTGTGTACCACCATGTAGCCAAATTATGAGAGAGGAGGCATCTTTTCTAGAAATATTCAAGCTAGAAAAGAAAATAACAGGATTAGGAGGCATTGAACATTGTTGGGTATAAACATTGCACAAAGTCAACCAGATATTAGATGCTTCCTGATGAAAGAAACACCATCACCTATAGTCTTGCTAAATGGATCAAATCTGAGTCTGATCAAGCCACTAGACTCAGCTACCAATTAACAGGAACACAGAAGAACACGAGTGCAACATGAGTGTTCAATCAACCAAATCCAGAGACCATGAGAAACCCTACAGGTCACATGACGATGGTTCTTTTACCAATACACTGTTAAAAAAATAAAGGGATCATGAGGAAACATGTAGATAATAAATACTTACAGGATATATCAAATAAGCAATGGGCAAGATTAAATTGTAGTGCCTAGGGATGCACTTTTGGTGGTGTAGCTACAAAAACACACAAGAAAGTGACCACTCTGAAAGTCGGAAGAGTGGTTCCTTCTTGGGGAAGGGGAAGTTATGATTGGAATGGAGCACCAGGGGCTTCTAACTGGAAAAATGCAATTTTTTGAACACCTTGACAAGGTTATTCATTCAGCTATAGATTTCTACTGGTTTTCTGTATCTGTGTTTTATTCTAGAATAAAAAATGTTAACAATGTCTGGCTATGAACTGAAGAAATGAGTTTGAGGAGGTTTGGGGTGGAATCTGGGGCAGAGGAAGGCTGCTTTGTTTTTGTTTGCTTAAAGTCTGGGCAGACTGGAGCATGTTTAAGCACTGATGGCAAAGAGCCAATAGCAAGACGGAGGAGCTAGAGACAGCCCATGATCAAGAGATGAGACACTGAAGGTGAAAGTGATAAGAGAAAGAACACAAGGAAGGATTAGCCTCGGGCAAAAAAATAAAAAAGAAACTTTCTCCACTTTTAGTGGGAGTGAGAAAGGAAGGGGGCAGAGGGGACAACTGGGAGGCTTGCTGGTAAGCTGCTAACAAGTGTCTTATCCAGTGGCTGCCATCATTTCTGTAAAGAGGGGATGAGTTCGTCTCCTGGGACTGACAGCTGAAAGAGCGTGGGAACAGAGTCAAGGATTTGAGAGTGGAGAACATTTGCACTAGCTCCTCGGTAAAATGAAAGCAGTGTGGAATAAGCTAGTGACCAGGCATTTGTAGTGACTCCAAACCTAGGGGTGAGTTAATTTCTTCAGTAGGATTTAGCCACCTGATTTAGGCATATGGAACTGCAGAGTCCAAATGATCCTGGGTTGCAGTTTTGTGAGATGGTTGCAGAGGGACATCAAGGGGACAAGGGTTTGATCTGAGAATATTGATGAGAAAGATTAAGTTGCATTATGTGTGGGCTATTTAGGAGTATATGGGTCTGATTTAACTTCAGTATTTAATCTTTTAATCAGAAGAAAACCCTGGAATCTCAGGTGGGTGGGGCAAAAAGTAAAGACTAGAAGGAAGGAAGGGAGAGAGGGAGAAAGAAAGAAATCAGGGCTGATGGTGCCTGTGAGGTGGAAGAATTCACAAAGGAGGAGCATATTTATATAGAGAATGCATTCAGTTGAGTAAGCTGGAGGGATGAGAGGCTGTGGTTGGAAACTAGGGTGACTGAATTTAAGATTTTGGATGTAGAAAAGTACAGATAAAGACAAAGCCTAGGGTGTAACAATAGGAATGACTGTTAAAGTGAGGAGGAGATGGAGATCACTGCTGATGAGAGGCTAAAAGAAGTAGAAGAAGCCCGGTGCTGACTAGGTCATTCTTGGAGCTGTTGAGGTCACCCAGGGACTTTGGTTGGTAAAGATAATTGTTAGTCAGATCCTGGAGTTTTTAATGAATGAAGAGAATGTCCAGGACGTTGGCAGACAGCAGTGATAGGGAGTGGTCATGGGTAGTATTTCTTGACAGTATGAGCCTCCAAAGAGCCAGGATTTGCACGAACAGGGTAAAGAAGTGTAGGTCTGGAAGAGCACGAAAGGTCAGAGAAGGTCTGCTCCCCCTCTTGACCTTTGCCAGCTTCCTCTTGAGGAGGCAGCAGGTGAAGCAGTGTTCTTGGGGGTGGGGAACCATGTGCTGCATGACCGTTCCCAGATGGCCATGGCCTTGGGACTAGACACACTTTTTGGATAGCAAGGCTAGCCAAGTGTGGTCAGCCCTTTGAACATCTGCCAAGGATACACTGTTCCCAGCACCTGCCTGACATCTCCTCTATGCTCGTGCCAATGGCCAGGCCTCCAGAAGTCCCTGTACAATGTTACTACATGTTTGATGTCCCTGAAAGAAGAGGGAACACATAATCACGATTTTAAAATAAACAGCAGAAGACAAAGTATTTTGGTTCTTGGCTCTACCCTATGCTGGTGAAGTCATCTTTTTGAGTGGGCTCTGGCCACCACGTACTTGGAGGCCTTTGAGGTTTGGCAATGATTGGGCTTTGTTGGCAGAGGACTGGGCCTGTTCACAGATGACAGCCTCCATTTACCATAGTCAAAACCAGGCTGGGGCAAGACTGCAAGCTGGCAAAGGCCCACCCTGGGCTTGTCCCTTGCTGGTCTGTCTGTCTCCGTCTTCCTGTCTTTTCTGTCTTTTTGGGATGGCACATAGCAACTCCATTGTTAACCAGAGAGACCCTTCAATGGGCTTGTCATCCAACACAGGCCAACTTATGCTGGTGCTTGGTGGTTCTTAAGGATTATTCATACAAATGCAAAAAGCCAGTGCTAAAGCTAAAGCTTTGAATGTACATCAGCTTAAAAAGGCAGGAGCCTTGGAGGGGAGATGATCATACAGATGGCTCCCATCGTGCTTTAGTGAGAGTTTTGGGAGCCAAAGGGAGAAGGCTGAGAAGGAGAAAAGTATAGAGACCAGAGGTACCATGCCACCAGAACACATATAGTCACTATCTTTACTCTCTCCAGAGCTTAGATCACTGCTTCTGGAGGGAAGGTTGCATTATGCATGGGCTATTTAGGAGTATATGGGTCTGATTTAACTTCAATATTTAATCTTTCAATCAGAAGAAAATCTCCTGCAGGTTCCTAATATGTAAGTTGTATTTAATAAAGCTGAAAATCATCTGCCCTATAAAAATACTATTAATATTTAAAGCCAAATGAGAAACTGGGAAAGATATTTGCATGATTTATGGCAGAGTTAATCAGCCCGATATACACAAGGCCATTACAAGCAAAAGGAGAAAGAACAATCCACATAGACTAATGGAAAATTAAATAGGTAATTTACAAAAGAGGAAATAAAGTGGTCAGGAACATGTAAAAAAGATGTTCAACATTGCTAATGATGAAAAATGCTAATTAAACATGAAATATCATATTTTGCCTAATGGCGAAGGTAAACAGATTGGGTAAAAAAAAATCAGTATTAGCTAAGGTCTTGAGAATTGCTTAGTTAATGGCAGTGTAAATTAGTTCAACCTATTTGTAAGGCAGTATGACAAGTATCAAAATATAAAATGCCCATATCGTTTGACCCAGCAACCTGCTTTGAAAAAGTTATCCTAAAAAGGAAACTCTTCCAGTGGGGAAAGTTATATGGGAATGCACTAGGATATTTATGAATTTCTGATTGATGAAAAACTGGAAGAAAACCCTAAATGTTAAACAAGGGGGCTAGTTAAATTATAGCTCATACTACAGAGGAAAACTATGCATTCATCAAAAAATGATAAAGTATTTTCAAATCCATTGGGAGATGAAGAGATATTCATGATTGTTTTTGAGTGGGGAAAACCCCAGACCTACTTAGATTATGTAACCATGTTCTAAGTGGACCTTGCCCCACCGTAGGTATATCCATTGGCTTATAACAACCATGCTAGGATGTCAGGGTCCAGGTGAGCAGCCAATTAGTTGAATTTTTAGGAAGATTAGTGTCTTCTCAGAACTCCAGAAAGAAAGGGGAAGCTGGAAGCTGTTGAACTCTAATGCAACTATAGCAGACGAAGTTCTGACCCAGATGAGTGGTGATATGGTTTGAATTTGTGTCCCTGCCCAAATCTCATGTCCAATTGTAGTCCCCAATGTTGGAGGAGGGGACTGGTGGGAGGTGACTGGATCATGGGGGCAGACATCCCCTTGCTGTTCTCATAATAGTGAATGAGTTCACTATTATGACCTCGTTGTTTAAACACGTGTAGCACTTCCCCCTTCTCTCTCTTCCTCCTTCTCGGGCCACGTAAGATGTGCCTGCTTCCCCTTTGCCTTCCACCGTGATTGTAACTATCCTGACACCTCCCCAGCCATGCTTCCTGCACAGCCTGTGGAACTGTGAGCAGACTAAACCTCTTCTTTATAAATTACCCAGTCTCAGATAGTTCTTTATAGCAATGCGAGAATGGACTCATATAAGTGAGATTAGAAAGCTCTGGTCCTTGGCCTAGTGGATCTATTGTGGGAGCAAGCACCAAGTGTGTATCCTGTGTCCTAGCTTGGTGACTTTGGAAATATGACTGTTTTCAACACCTTAGGGTCAATTTTTGAAAAATCTCTCCCCTACTGTGAATATATCCCTGCCTTAGGGGCACTAAGCCCAGATGGGGCTAAGAGCACAGTCTCTGGAGCCAAGCTACCAAGGTCTTCATGCTGGCTTTGTCACTTACTATCCACGGGGACTTGGATAGGTTATTTTACCTTCCTTTACCTGGGCTGCTTCTCCTCTAAAATGGGAGGAGAGCAAAATAGTCCACGTCTTGTAGGGATTGAATGAGTTAATATATGTAAAGCACTAAGAACAGTGGCTGGCACATCTTATGTGCTATTTAAATATTTCTATCATTACTTTTTGCCATTTTAAAAATCTTTTAACTGACCATAAAACACTTTTTTTTTTTTGTTTTGAGATGGGGTCTTGCTCTGTCATCCAGGCTGGAGTGCAGTAGTGCCATCTTGGCTCACTGCAATGTCCATCCCTCAGTTTCAACCATTCCCCTGCCTCAGCCTCCCCAGTATCTGGGATTAAATGTGTGTGCTACCACGCCAGGCTATTTTTTTTTTTTTGTATTTTTAGTAGGGACAGGGTTTCACCATATTGGCCAGGCTGGTCTCAAACTCCTGACCTCAAGTGATCCACCTGCCTCAGCCTCCCAAAGTGCTGAGATTACAGGAGTGAGCCACCGTACCCAGACAAAGCATTCCATTTTGGACAGTGTATTTTTAAAGAAGGATTTGAATTATTTCTCTTTAAAGTGAACACAATGTGCATTCTCTAATACTTTTCTACTTCTTCAACCCTGAATATTAAAAAAGAATAAAGCTTTTAGAGTGTACAGACACTTTCTTTTCTGTGGGTCAGAGTTTAGCTTTCATTGTCATCCAGTTCTCATCCATCCTCTCACTGCCATCACATGCCAGCAGCATTTGATGCAGTTGATCACTGTCTCTTACTGAAAATCCTGTTCTTTACTTGGCTTCCAGGACAGCAGTCTCTCAGGTCTCATACCAACTGGTCTTATAGGACCTTTGCTGGCCCCTCTCATCTTTGGATTTTTAGGCATTGTAATATTTGTCTTCTCAATCCAACCTAATTTCCTCAAGCATCTCACCTAGTCTCATCGTTCTAACACCCTCTGTAGGTAGGATGATCCTGTGTCCTGGTTTGCCCGGGAGAATTCTTGTTTTTGCCCAATGCTGGGCTTAATCGGCACCACCTTTCAGTCTCAGCAAAAGTCCCAGTTTGAAAGCTAAGTTATATGATCACCCTATCAGTAGGCTAATGGCTCCTCAAATTTGCCTTCCCAAAACCTGGTCCCCTGAACTCCAGACTTGCATATTCAGCTGTCTATGATCTCCACTTGAATCTCACAAGGGACAAGTCCAAAATGTACCTTTGGATTTTCTATTTCAACATGCACTTCCTACAGTTTTTTTTTTTTTTTTTTTAGAGTTTCACTCTGTCGTCCAGGCTAGAATGCAGTGGTGCAATCTCGGTTCACTCCAAGCTCCACCTCCCGGGTTCACGCCATTCTCCTGCCTCAGCCTCCCGAGTAGCTGGGACCACAGGCACCCGCCACTGCACCTGGCTGATTTTTTTGTATTTTTAGTAGAGACGGGGTTTCACCGTGTTAGCCAGGATGGTCTGGATCTCCTGACCTTGTGATCCACCCACCTCGGCCTCCCAAAGTGCTGGGATTACAGGCGTGAGCCACTGTGCCCCGCCTACAGTTTTAAAGGTACTTTATTCTTCTGGCTGCTCAGGTAAACTCCTCAACTTTTTTTTTTTCTCAGACTCCAAGTCTTATAGGCTGTGTCTTTGGTGTGTTTTTAGAACACAAAGAATACTTTTCCCCAGAGCTTCTGGGCCCCTCTAGTGCCGTCACTGACCTCTCTCTTTAGGTGTTATAAAGCCTCTGTCTCCCACCCAATTCCTATCCTTGGTGCCCTAAACTTTATCCTCTTCATAGTAACAGAGAGATCCTTTTAAAATATCTAGGTCATGGCACACTCCTGTGGCTTTGCATAATGCACACAGGAAAATCCCCAATCCTTGCATCACTGGGTCCCTGAGACATTCCCCCTCTGCTGTCATTTAGTCTTCCTCTTGCTCACCTCCCTGCACTCTGGAGACACTAGTCGTTACACTGTTTCTCAAACTGGCACACTCATAACTCAGGACCCTGGTACCTGCTATTCCCTCTGCCTGTAATTCTCATCTCTGATTAACATACATAGCTCATTCTCTCATTTTCCTCAGGCTTCTGCTCAATGTTTTTTTTTTTTTTTTTTTTTCCCCTTATCAATTAGGCTTTTGGCCAGGTGCAGTGGCTCACACCTGTAATCCCAGCACTGTGGGAGGCCAAGGCAGGAGGATCGCTTAAGCCCAGGAGTTCAGACCAGACCAGCCAGGGCATTACAGTGAGACTCTGCCTCTAAAAAAAATTAAAAAAATTAGCTGGCCATGGTGGCACATGCCTATAGTCCTAACTACTTGGGAGGCTGAGGTGGGAGGACTCCTTGAGCCCAGGAGTTTGCAGCCTAAGTGACCTGTGATTGTGCCACTGCACTCCAGCTTGGCAACCGAGTGAGACCTTGTCTTAAATCAATAAATAAGGCTTTCACTATTATATAAAAGAATCTTCCTGCATTACTGTCTTCTCCCTTACCAAGTTTTATTTTTTTATAGCAATTATTAGCACTTGATATATTGTAGGATAATTTGTCTTTTTATTGGCTGCTTCTCTAAGTAGGATGTAAATTTCATGAGGTTAGGACTTTAACTGTTGTATCTACAGTGCCTGGAATGTATTAGGTATTCATTAGAATTTATTCAACAGATTTTGAAAGTACATGCCATGCACATAATGTCTTTTTTGGATACTTTTTAAGGCTTTCAGTTAACCTAAGCAGTGCAATTTACATAAGCAGAACATTTTGAAATGTTCGTTGAGAAGTTTTTGCAATACTGATGTCAAATTTGTTCCTAAGTGTGTTTCTTTTTGACATAATTATAAAAGAAGCTATTTCTTTAATTTCATTTTCCAATTGTTCAATGTTGCTACCTAGAAATACAATGGATTATATTTATTGACATATCCTCTGACATTGCTAATCTCGCATATTCTAGTAGTTTTATTGTCAATATTAAGTTTTGATAATTAAACGATCAGGTCACTTGTGAAAAGGAAAAACTTTACTTCTCCCTTTCCAGTCTTTATGCCTTTTGTTTCTTTTCTGTATTGAACTGGTGAGGACCTCCAGTATGATGTTAAATACAAGTGTTGAAAACGGGACATCCTTGTCTTGTGACCAGTAGTAAGGGAGAAGTGTTCAGTGTTTTACCGTTAAGTATGACACTGGTAGATTTTTTCTGTAGCTGCCCTTTATCAGACTGAACAAGTTTTTCTTTGATTCCCCATACACTGTGTGTGTTGATTCCCCATACACTTTGATTCCCCATACACTTAAGTGAATTTTGAATGCTAACAAATGCTTTTACTCTACATTTTGAGATAATCATGTGGTTTTTCTCTTTTATTCTGTTAGTATGGTGAATTTCTTTGCTTTTCAAATACTAAATCAATCTTGCATTCCTATAATAAGCCCACTGGTTCACAATGAATGATCCTTTTCATATATGGATGAACTCTATTTGCTAGTATTTTGTTAAGGATTTTTGCATTTGTGTTAATGGAGAATTTTCTCATAATTTTTTTTCAGGCTTTGATATATCAGAGTATGCTAGACTCATTAAAAGAGCTGTCAAATGTTCCTTTCTCTATTTTCCGAAAGAGTTTACAGGTGATTGATGTTGTTTCTTGCTTAAATATTTGATTAAATTCGGCGGTGGAATCTTGAGCTTGAAGGTTTTCTTTCTGGGAATGTTTTTGATACCAAATTCAATTTCTTTGCCATGTATAAGGCTATTCAAATTTTCTATTTCACCTGTGTCAGTTTTGGCACCTTGTACTTTTCAAGGAATTTGCCCATTTCACGTAAGCTGGCAAACTTATTAATGAACCATTGTGCGTAATATTCCATTATTATCCTTTTGATATCTGTAGGGTTTGTAGCACTATCGGCTCTTTCAAATCTGATATTAGTAGTTTGTATTTTCTTTTTTTCTTGATCCTTCCTGTGAGAAGTTTATCAATTCTATTCATCTTCTCAAAGATCTAATTTTCAGTGTACTATTTCTATTTCCTATCCAATTGATTTCTGTTCTTACCTTTATTATTGCTATCCTTCTATCTACTTTGGGTTTAATTTGCTCTTTTTAAAAAGTGAAACCTTATAACGCTGATTCTATACCTTTCTTCCTTTCTCATATAAGCTAAGAAATTTCATCTGAACACTCTAACGGCATCTCACAAATTTTGATACATTGTGTTTTCATTTTTATTCAATTCAAAATATTTTCTAGTTTCCCTTTTGAATTCTTTGAAACTTATTTAGTATTTGTTTAATTTCCAAATACTTGGGGGCACTTCTAGCTTTCACATTAATATTGATTCCAATATAATTTTGTTGTGGTTAAAGGACATACTCCATAATATTTTAATATTTTGAGATGTATTTAGACCTGTCGTGGTCCAGCATATGGTGAATACTCCATAGCATTTAAAAAGAATAATGTAGTCTATAGTTGTGGATGTAGTGTTCTGTAAGTGCCAGTTTTGACCAAGGTGTTTGATAGCATCATTCAGATCTTTTATACCTGTACTGATTTTTTGTTTAACAGTTTTATCAGTAGCTGAGGGGATGATAAAATCTCCAACTCTGTGTACAGATTTGACTACCTCTTTTACTTCTGTTAAGTTTTGATTCATTTGTTTTAAAGCTTGCTATCACTTGCAGGCACATTTAGGCTTGTTATGTGGAATTGAATCCTCTATCATTACACAGTGTCCCTTCTTATCTCTGCTAACACTCCTTTTCTTGAAGTCTATTTTATCTGATGTGCATGTAGCTCCTCCAGCTTTTTTTATGATATGTGTTTCCCTAGTTATCTTTTTCTTTCCTTCTACTTTCAATATATATTTTTAAAAATTTTGAGAATAATTTAATATGTTGACTTCGAGATACAACTATATTCTATATAAGATACAACTGTATATGTCAATATTTTAAAGAAACTGATCCTTACAAGACCAAAATAACCCACAGGCCATGAGGTTGGTTTTTCCTTTTTTTTTTTTTTTTTTTGTTTAAACAAATGTGCACCACAATGTTTCAAAAAGTAAGACAAATGCCATGAATACGAAAGCTGCAGTCTGCAATATACCACATTTAGAACCCAGGGGAGGTGAATTAGACAGAGGTGGTAGTCATTCTAATTAAGCAATCAGTTAACTTCACAATAAGTTGATATGCAGCATCAAAAGTGTCCAGTTAAGTTTCTTTTTTCTTGATGATCAGAAGCCCCACGTTGCCTCCAGTCTGTTCGTTGTGTTTTGTGTGAGACCCATCACAGAATGGGAACTTTTTAGACCTCCAACAATGGCAGTACACAGCTTTATCTTCCAAATCCTCCATGTCAAAAGCATGTACTATCTTGGGGTTGCCTTTCTGGAAGTGAAGATTCATCATAGCTTTATTTTGACGATCTTTATCATAAAATCTTTTGTAAGCTAGATAACCAATTGCAGCTGTCCCAGCAGCAGCAGTAAATGCTGCGATCCATTCAACTTGTATGCTGGAGCTGGAAGTCAGACTCATGGCGTCATTGCTTGCAAGGTGTGTGCACTAGGCTACCAGGCACAAATGGATTCCTCAACCTATTTTTATATTTATGTTTCATCTCACAGACTATAGTTGAAACTTTTTTCTTTTTTAATCCATCCCAACTATATTGGCCTTATAATTGTAGTATCTAGTTCATTTTCATTCAATATAATTATTGATATAGTGGGATTTAGGTCTGCCATTTTACCATTTTTAGGTATTTGTCGCTTCTGTTTTATGTCTCACTTTTTCTCTTTTCCTTCCTTTGTTTGAGTTAATCGAAATTTTTTTAGTATTCTGTTTTGATTTTTCTATTGAATTTTTAGCTATGTGTTTTGCATTATTATTTTGGTGGCTGCTTTAGGAACAACAATGTGTGTCTTTAGCTTATTTCTTTATACCTAGAGTTAATAATGTACTATGTCACATAAAATGTAGGCTGCTTTGCTATAATACAAGGAGCTCCCTTATCCAGCTCCTTTTCCAGACAGAATGTTAAGTAATACCTGCCTTCTATGAACAGCAGAAGAAAAGTTGGAAGCTAATAAAAGTTGGTTCATGAGGTTTTGGAAATGAAACCATCTCCATAACATAAAAGCAGCAAGTGCTGATATAAAAGCTGCAGCAAATTATCCAGAAAATCTAGCTAAGATAATTCAGGAAGTTGGCTATGATGCAGGACAGGTGAGCCCCAAATTGGGGCTTAGCCTGTGAGGGTTCTTGGCTTCTCCCAGGAAGGAATTCAAGGGAGAGCCAGTGGTAGTGTAGAAGAACACAGCTTTATTGAAGTGGCAGTGTTACAGCTCCATGACTGCTCTTGCAGAGCAGGGCAACCGCATAGGCAGAGAGTAGCAGCTCGGGGCAGTTCTGTAATCATATTTATACCTACTTTTAATTGCATGCAAATTAAGCAGTTTATGCAGAAATTTCTAAGGAAAGGGTAGTAACTTCTGGGTTGTTGGGTCATTGCCATGGAAAAGGGTGGTAACTCCTGAGTGTTGCCATGCAGTGGTAAACTGACATGGCACACTCCTGGGTATGCCTTATGGAAAGCTGCTTCTACCCAGTCCCTGTTTTAGCTAGTCCTCAATTTGGACTGATGTCCAAGCCCTGCCTCTGGAGTTGAGTCCCGCCTCCTACCTCAGCTACACTGAACAACAGATTTTCCACATAGACAAAACAGCCTTCTATTGGAAGAAGATGCCATCTAGGACTTTCATTGCTAGAGAGGAGAAGTCAATGCCTGGGTTCAAAGCTTCAAAGGACAGGCTGACTCTCTCGTTAGGGGCTAATGCAACTGGTGACAATAAGTTGATGCCAATGCTTATTTACCATTCTGAAAGTCCTAGAGCCCTTAAAAATTATGCTAAATCAACTCTGCCTGTGCTCTAGAAATGGAAAAATCAAGCCTAGATAATAGCACATCTGTTTATAACATGGTTTGCTGAATATTTTAAGCCCACTATTGAGACCTATTGTTCAGAAAAAATGATTCCTTTATAAATATTACTACTAATTGACAATGTATCTAGTCACCTAAGAGCTCTGGTAGAGACATACAAGGAGATTAATGTTGTTTTCATGTCTGTTAACAAAACATCCATTCTGCAGCCCATGGATCAAGGAGTAATTTTGACTTTCATATCTTATTACTTAAGAAATACATTTTGTAAATCTATAGCTGCCATAGATAGTGATTACTCTGCTGAATCTTGGCAAAGCATATTGAAAACTGCCCAGGAAGCATTCACCATTCTAGGTGCCATTAAGAACATTTGTGATGCATTGGAGGAGGTCAGAATATCAACATTAACAGGAATTTAGATGACGTTGATTCCAATTCTCATGAATGACTTTGACGGTTCAAGTCTTGAGTAGAGGAAGTAACTGCAGATGTGGTGGAAATAGCAAGGGAACTAGAATTAGACTTGGAGCCTAAATATGTGACTGAATTGTAGCAATATGATGATAAAACTTCAATGGAAGAGGAGTTGCTTCTTAGGGGTGAGCAAATAAGGTGATTTCCTGAGATGAAATCTATTCCTAGTGAAGATTCTGTGAACATTGTTGAAATGACAAAAAAGGATTTAGAATATTAGATAAACTTAGTTGATAAAGCAGCAGCAAGGTTTGAGAGGATTGACTTCAATTTTGAAAGTTGTCCTATTGTGGATAAAACACTATCAAGCAGCATCACATGCTACAGATAAATCTTTTGTGAAAGGAAGAGTCGATTGATGAGGCAACTTCATTGTTGTCTTATTTTAAGAAATTGCCACAGCCACACCAACCTTCAACAACCACCACCCTAATCATTCAGCAGCCATTAACACTGAGGGTAAGACCCTCCACCAGCAAAAAGATTACAACTCACTGAAGGCTCAGATAATCATTAGCATTTTTTTTAGCAATAAAGTATTTTTTAGACATAATGCTATTGCACATTTAATAGACTACAGTATAGTGTAAGCATAACTTTTATATGCCCTGAGAAACCAAGAAATTCATGTGATTCACTTTATTGCAATATTTGCTTTATTGCAGTGGTCTGGAACTGAACTTGCAATATCTCTGAGGTATGTTTGTAATGCTTTTGTAAGATCATTTTGTCAAAAGTGAAACAGATGAAATGAATGTTAAGACCTTGAATATTGGAGATTCTCTTCAATGATAATAAAAATACAAATTTTGGTGGAACACAGTGTTATAGAGGAAATAATTTTCTTACTAAATTAAGATATTAATAGACGCAGAATGTACTTGAAGTTGGTTGGGTGCACACATACTTAATAACTGTTTCCAAATGTCGCTTTTCCCCCCATCAGTTGAATTAGAAACTGTAGTTGTAGGCCGGGCGCGGTGGCTCACGCTTGTAATCCCAGCACTTTGGGAGGCCGAGGCGGGCGGATCATGAGGTCAGGAGATCGAGACCATGGTGAAACCCCGTCTCTACTAAAAAATAGAAAAAATTAGCCGGGCGTGGTGGCGGGCGCCTGTAGTCCCAGCTACTCGGAGAGGCTGAGGCAGGAGAATGGCGTGAACCCGGGAGGGGGAGCTTGCAGTCAGTGAGCCGAGATTGCGCCACTGCACTCCAGCCTGGGCGACAGAGCGAGACTCCGTCTCAAAAAAAAAAAAAAAAAAAAAAAGAAACTGTAGTTGTAAAAAATTGAGTAATTTTATATGTACTCAGAAAACTGAACTACAAAATTTTGTGACAAAACTGATTTTGAGTGTGAAATAGTTTAGCATGACAGTATACACATTTTTCTTTCCTGCCTATTGTCAGTCAGATTTTAGAAATCTTTGAATTTTTAAAGAACTACTTTGTGAATCAACTTGTGTCTTAAAATGTTGTACAGCTTTTGTGTAAATAAATTCTCTAAATTTTGGTTCATTTTGTTTAAAACCAGCTGGAGATATTTAACCAAATTAAGTAAGTGGTTCATCTTAAGACATCAGCTTATGAATCTTTTTTTGAATTGTGACTACTAAAAACAAGCCCTGTAAGTAGGAAGACTTTGAGATTTATCTCTACAAAAGCAAGGGAGAAGCTGAAAAAAAATAAATCACAAGAGATAAAATGGTGTACCACACTTAATATTCAAATTTTCTAAGTGCTTTGGACTATCTTGATTTATGGGGCGAATCTCGTGATGGTGCTCACATGGTAGTTAAGTAAATTTGTATTCTGCAATGTGGTGGAGTGGAGTTGAGTAGGCCTATGATCTCGAACATGTAAAACTGGTGAACTACTCAAAAGAATCATAGAGACAACTTACTTAACATGTTTTGGCAAAGAAAACTGCTCTGAGGCAAAAGGAAAGTATCTGTGAAAATACTTGAAGTGAAATATTTACTCTTTTCAAATATGAAAAATAATTAAAATGGACAATATCCTCAATTTCATTAAAATTTCTCCAAGCTTTCCAGATATCTCAGTACCAGGAGGCAAAATGCTTTCTCAATTAAAAAAAATTGCACTCTACAAAGAAGGGCCAATTCAAAGCATCAATGATTTCAAATGTATGAATCATAATGTGCAATTTGAAGAAAATTGCAGGCAATTTTATGGTGAAGTCTAAAATGATAAGATCAGCGTGAAAAAATTACAATCTCTGAAATTTTGGTGATAAAATATTAGAGGGTAATATGTCTAGGAAACAGAATTAAATATGCAAATCCATAACAAACATAAATTATTCTGTTTACATTATTTTTTAATGTTCAGATGATCAACATAAAGATTAAATTTAAAAAAAAATTTTCAATCTGCATTTCTTTTATTAAGAATGAAGTTGAGCATTTTTCATATTGCTTAACTATATTTCCTTGTCAGTGATTATTTATTTATATTCTTTCAGTTTTTCTGTTGAGTAGAAAGTCTTTTTTCTTCACAATTTCCAAAATCTCTATCTCTTTTTCTAGTTGGAAAAGAAAGGATAATTTTATTTTATTTTGTGGGTTTAAAACTTTTTTTCTAACTTTTATTTTAGATTCAGGGGGTACGTGTACAGGTTTGTTACCTGGGCATATTGAGCCATGCTGAGGTTTGGGGTATGAATGATCCAGCCACCTACATGCTGAGCAGAGAACCTAACAGTTTTTCAACCTTTGCCCCCCCTCCCTTCTTCCCACCTCTAGTAGTCCCCAGTATCTATTGTTGACATCTTTACAACATATTTTTTTGACTTGATGTACACAAGTCTGTATTATAGGTTTAGAAGAAATTTTATTAATTTTTTTGAGATGGAATCTTGCTCTGTCACCAGGCTGGAGTACAATGGCATGATCTCAGCTCAGTGCAATCTCCACCTGCCAGGTTCAAGCCATTCTTCTGCCTCAGCTCCCTGAGTAGAAGGGATTACAGGCACATGCCACCACACCCAGCTAATTTTTGTATTTTTAGTAGAGACAGAGTTTCACCATGTTGGCCAGGCTGGTCTTGAACTCCTGACCTCAAGTGATCCACCCTCCTCGGCCTCCCAAAGTGCTGGGATTACAGGCATGAGCCACTGCACCTGGCCAGAAATTTTATTTTTGAAATTAGTTTTTGAATAGAATAATTTTGTGGTCTATCAATAAAATAATTTGCTAGGCAACACATGAATCTTAAGAAAACTATTTAGTTTTTCTTACTGTTAGATCCTCCTTCCACTCTCAAAAGTGTCCCATTTTGAATGGTATATTATATGGTTGCCCTTGCATTGTGTTTGCCATTAACAGAATTCGTGAATATTCAGTGTTCCACCTTTCAGGTGGATGGTAGTTTTGTACTTCTCTGCTCTGCTTGTAATCAGTTATGGCCATATGACATACTAAGATCAGTGAAAGGTGAGCAGAAGTAATGTATGGCATCTCTAAGAGCCAATGCATGCTTACCCTCCCCTTTCTGCCGCAGTGATCATGGAAGCATATGTCAAATAGGAGTTTATGTCAGGTTGCAACCTCTAATGGTGATGGCCTGGAGCATAGCTCCTAGCAATGCTGCTGGAGAAATAAATAAGGGAGTGTTATAAATAAATTCACACATTGATCTTTGTGCTGTTAAACCACTGAGATATTGGGGTTATTTATTATGTAGCAAAACTTGACCTACCCTCATTGATAAAACGTTAAAAAAAAATAAAAAAATTTTTTTTTTTTTTTTGAGACAGGATTTCATTTTTGTTGGCCAGGCTGGAGTGCAAAGGTGCTATCTTGGTGCTATCTTGGCTCACTACAACCTCCACCTTCTGGGCACAAGCAGTTCTCCTGCCTCAGCCTCCTGAGTAGCTGGAACTACAGGAGTGTGCCACCACGACTAGCTAATCCAGCTAATTTTTTTGTAGAAACAGGGTTTTGTCACATTCCCAGGCTGGTCTTGAACTCTTGAGCTCAAACCATCTGCCTGCCTTGGCCTCTCAAAGTGCTGGGGTTACAGGCAATCGCGCCCACCTGGATAAAACTTTAAAATAAGTTAATCTATTAATAAATTTAGACCTCAACTTGTCTCAAAAGAAACCGGGCACAGTTTATAAACAGCAAGATACAATAAAATATAGGGGGTTGGGCAAAGGGAAAATAGGGGTATGAAAATAAAAATGTTGGAGGTAAGATTAATCCTCAAAATGCAATCCTGTGTATGCATTCCCAGTGATGGGTTGGCAATTAGTCTATAAACTTCTTAGCAGCAAAGGCAAATAGGGAAATCTGAGCAGTAGCATCACCCATAGGATAACAACAAACCAGATTCTTAGGAAAAATCTTAGACAAAAGTGGGGCACTGTGCCAAGAACTGGATGGCTTTCCTTCCAAAACTCAATCGGAGTGTCTCCCAATGGCTCTTTCTCACACCAGTTCCCGATGCAAGCAGAGGCCACAGTGACAATATCCAAGCCAGGAAAAATGAATGGGAGGTGGTGGTCAAAGGATACAGGCTGGACAAAGAGCTTTGATGACCTGGCCAAATTTGACATGAACATTCCAGAATCTATAGCATGAGTGGGTGTCTTTTAGTCGATCCTTTCATAAATGAATGAATGAATGAATGAATGAATAAATAAATAAATAAATATTTCCTGATGAGGCCTCTTTTAACAAAATTGTCTAGGAGGGAATTTGGTTATATTCGCTGGCAAGGTCCTGGGGCTGAATCAGACCTGGCTTCTACCCACCAGAAGCTTCCCCTCCAACGACAGGGCAAGATATATAGACAAACACCCATAGCATGGAATGAATTATGGGAAGAGAGCCCTGTCCATGCAGTATGCCCTGGGGGCCCTGAGAAGTCATGGTGGCTCTCATGAGTGGTAACTGAGTCATTCCCCAAAAGGGACATGATTGGCCCCGGAGGTCTGTGTCTTGGCAGCTATTTAAGGTGTCTGAGTGCTTGGCATTGCTGTCTGTGAATAGCTTCATATCCAAGGACCATCTAAAAGGCCTGAGGGAAGAACATGCTGTGTTGAATAAGCCACAATGGCAATGAAGCCAGCTGTGCCCAGGCAGCCACAGTGTCCTGAGTGAGCTCGACGGAGGAACCTCAGCCAGGGCTGGATGAGGCCTGTGAACTGATGACCTCAAGACTGGAATGTTTGCAAGAGTCTATTTTTGTTTCAGATAAAACCAGAAACAATGAGCCACTTGGGGAGCCAGCCTCCTGGAGATTGATGGTGAGGGGGCGAGCTGAAGCTCACTGGGGAAGTATGTGTGGCTCTCCGCTCACCCATATATTTCCCTGCAGAGCAAAGGCTGGGTGATGATTAGAACAGGGAAATCCAGTTCAGGCCAAGGCAGGGTCTACAGAGGCCAGGTGCTCTTTCACAAACACGTTCAGTGTCTCTATCCATCCCTTCGTCTATGTATGCCCCTTCACCCCGGAGCTTCACCTAGTACCCAGCTGGTGTCTGGTCCTGTTCTTGGCTAAGAGGATAAGACAGGAGGAGGTATAGGCCTTGTTCTCAGGAGAAGACCCCCCAGGCAGAACACCACCGAGGAAAGCACCTGACCCGTGTGAGAAGCCATTTGGAATTCAGGGTCCTGGAACTTCATTCATTGCTAACCCACCCTAGTCAATGAAAAACAATGTTTTCCCTTTAGAAGACTTTTCTTCGTCAATCCAAGAGCTGTTGATGGAGAAATCTGTGTGCCTGGCTCTGCACTTCGCAGGGTGTGTGGGTGGGGAGTGAAAGGGAGCACCTCTCTAGCTAAAGACTCTTGCATCCAGTTCTCAGAAAAGAGTTAGAGCACTAATTCTGGAGGTGGAAACCCAGACACCATTAATCACCCGAGGACTGCCTGTCCTCCATCACCTCCCCTCCACTGTGACACAAACCAGGACTTTTAAGGAGCTTGCTGAGAGCCACTCAGCTAATCAGAGGCAGATCTCCCAGACCTGTATTCCTCCCCCGCTCCCTGCCCCCGACACCAGTGAAGAGCAATGCTTCCTCCTTCCTTCATCAAATAGTCCAGAAATGAAGGTGGTGGGGAGAGATCCTTCACCCTCAGGCCATTCCCTAGCCCAGGCTCCCTTTCCTTCTTTGACCCTCCTGGCCTCATGGATCCCTGATAAGTAACCTTCACATCTAGAGGTTTCTAAAGCTCCCAGTGAGGAAGTTTGGACTTTGCTGGGGAAATCACGCCTCCCTCTGCTGTCAGTGCTAGGTCTGTCTTCACCCCAAGAAGAAGTGGGTTGGGCTCTGATGTCCCTGGCTGATGGCCGCATTGCTGTGTGTTTCATGCTCATGTTCCCCTCTGAGTCTGTCTGAAGACAGAACAGAATCAGGACATGAGGAGACTCGGCTTCCAGCGGGACTTGCTGGCACCGTTCATAGTGTCTGGGGAAGCATGTCAGTGATTTGGCAGGGCTGGGAACTGTGGGAGCCCCTCCATGAATGCGTCACTGCATGGGCCATTCCTGACTGCAAGGAGGTGGTTTGGGAATCAGATGTGTTTAGTTTGCAGGATTTTCAGATCTGACATCAAGAAAGAAACCAGCTCAGAACCTGGTCCAGAGTGAGATGCAAGAGGGCCTGTCACAGTGTTCAGATCCTGACTTCAAGGTGCTTTTATCCAGGATACCTAAAGTATTTCCCTCATTGGTTAGAAATGATCAGTAGAAAGACTTACAGTGGGTTACCCAAGGTACTATTTGTAGTACCAACTTGGTATTAAGTGAGGTTGGTGTGCTATAATCTTTAACTGGTCTCATGTGTACCTTGTCTCCCCATGAAGAAACCACACCAGGTTGCCTTAAAACTCTATTTTGGGCCTGACACTGTGGCTCACGCCTGTAATCCCAGCACTTTGGGAGGCTGAGGAGGGCGGATCATGAGGTCATGAGATCGAGACCATCATGGCTAACATGGTGAAACCCCGTCTCTACTAAAAACACAAAAAATTAGCCGGGCGTGGTGGCAGGCACCTGTAGTCCCAGCTACTCAGGAGGCTGAAACAGAAGAATGGCATGAACCTGAGAGGAGGAGCTGGCAGTGAGCTGAGATCACGCCACTGCACTCCATCCAGCCTGGGCGACAGAGCGAGACTCCGTCTCAAAAAAAAAAAAAAAAAAAAAAAACCGCCTCTATTTTGCATGTTCAAATGTCTATTGAAAAGATGTTTTGAGAGAAGCAAGACCCTCTCAAGAGAGAGGAAGTAGGATCAGCTTCCCCCAGCTCCTACAGTGATCATTCATTCTTTCAATCGGCAAACACTTACTGAGCCATCTCTGTCAGGTTTGGGCTGGTAGCAGGCTACGGAGATGAATCAGAAGTGATTCTGCCATTGAGGTGTGTGGATTCAAGTAGGTGAGATTGACATGTTTGTAAAACACCATAGTACCCTGAAGGCATGGGATGCTGCGTGGGAGGAAGGCTACGTTCTGAGTGTGTTCAGTGGGCTGCTCCCTAGAAAGGGCTTCTTGAAGGAGGTATTGTGATGGCAAATTTTCTGTGCCAACTTGGCCATGGTGCTCAGATATTTGGTCAAACATTATTCTACATACTTCCATGAAGGTATTTTTAAAGATGAGATTAATGTTTAAATCAGTAGGCTTGAAGTAAAGCAGACCACCCTCCATAATGTGAATAGGCTTCATCCGATCAGTTGAAGGTCTTAAGAGCAAAGACTGACCTTGAAGCAAGGAGGAATTCTGTAGCAGATGACTTTTGGACTCACACTGCAGTTCATCCTGGGATCTCCAGCTGCTGCCAGACCCTGTAGATTTTGTACTTGTCAAGCCTCCGCAACTGCTTGAACCAATTCCTTAAAATAAATACCTCCCTCTCTGCATGTTTGTATATACACACATTCTATTGGTTCTGTTTCTTTGGAGAACCCTAATACAGGTATTAATGGCTGAGGATGCCTTAGGGGAGTCATTGCTAGTTTATGGGAACTCCTGGGCTGTACACAAGCACAGAACATTCTGGAGTGTCATGGCCCTACAGACCCATTTTTAGGGTTTATGAGAAGACAACAGAGGCCTTTTTCCAGAGATTAGTAGAAAGTGATTGTCAGAGATAAAAAGCTTTTCTCTAAAAAGACAACAGCCTCAGTGGAAGATAGGCCAAAAGAGTTTTATGCATCTGAAGAAGTTGCTGGAAATCCCAGAACCATGGACGAGCCACTTGTGGATTTCACTGAAAAAAAAAATTAAAGCAAAAACCAGAGTCAAACGACCAAGTGACAAAGAGCACTACTTTCAGATGTTAGAAAGCCAAGCCCTTCCTAGACCTGAGACCCAAAGTCTCAGCTATACCAAAGCCTGAGATAGCTATATCAGTTCATTTTTGGTTTTGCTTTTCTAAGGTATATAATACTGTTAAGTTTGCAATGTTAAAACAGCTTTGTATTTTTAACCATATTTCCAATTTTATTGTTAATCTTTCAATTAAAAAATTATAATGGAAAATGAGAAGTTTATTCATCATTCAGTCTGTTGAATCTAGGAAGAAGGGGGAGGTATTATAGTGATCTCTGGACATGTTCCTGCTCTGGTCATCCTTCATGGGTTCCTAAAAGCTAATCGTGGTCTTTCCTGATATTATTCTAACAGTTTTATAAACACCTGCATTTTTGCATGAAACAACATCCTGCTTAATATAACTGGAGAGATTTCTGTTTTCCTGACTGGCTCCTGACTGATTCAGTATTTGGCACTGCAAGTGCTCCTAGAAAGCAGACACTTAAAGATGAGAAGAATGGGTTGGTTATCTGTGCAGGTTAGGTTTGAAGCTAGTGATGGCTTCTTTCTCAAAAGAAAATGGAATATTGACAATGCATGGCCTACCATGGCAAACAGTAGTTTTAAAATGTCACCTGAAGTTGCCTGGAATAAAGAACCTATGAAGGGCAAGGCTTTGGCAGACTACATGGTGACTGCTATAGGATGTCATGGTGGCCACGTGGAGTGAGACTTGTAAGGGTGGGCAGGCTGGCCATTTCTGACTGCACTGGAATAAGAGAAATGAATAATCTCAGGGTACAAGTCAATGATCAGAGAATCAGAGTGCTTCTGTAACTGCCTTAAAATAATTGTTGCTTGTTTTGTAACTTAGTGTGTTACAAAGTTCAATTATGAAGTAGCAGATAATAGCACAATGTAATTTACAGCCATACTAGGTCTTGTGTTAAAGTGAGGACATTGTTTAAGAAAGAGTGAGACACTGAGAATAGTATGGAGACATTTGGGTAGATTTGGCTGATTCAGAATAGCTTGGTCTCACATCCCAAATTTCTCTGTCCCTACTTTGCCATTAGAAGCAACCTTCTCCACTGCTGTGGAGACTACTTTCCACTTGCTTAAGGACCTTGTAAGGAGATGCTAAATCCCCTTAAGACATATTCTCACTACCTCTCATTGTTTTCAGATTCAAAACTAAGTCAGATCCTAGCATGCCCAAGAGGGTTGAGAACAAAGTATGACCCGGGAGGAGAAAGCATACATGCAAGAAAAATTACAAGGTGACAGTCTACGGAGGAGGTTATGTAATGTTGGATTGGGACAAATGTATCAAGATGCATGTATTTACCAGGTTCTTGATCTAATTTGTTAGCTTGAGCAGCTCAGCATGACTCTGGCAGTTTGCTTTTTTTTTTTTTTTTTTTTTGACTGAAACTTGGACTCAATGGTGTCCTGAGTGAAATGAAACTCACACATCAGAACTTCCTTGGCATACTGCAGACAAAGAAATCCCAAGGCTTAAAGAGATAGGAATGCTGAAATGGATCTATCATATGCAACCTGCTCACCCAGCCCCTTACAGGAGGGTTCACACAAATATCACTCTTTTATACAAAGTAGTTGAGAAACACTGTACATTGGTGGGAGAAGTACTGGCATTCTTGCAAGACTTTGTAATGGTTGTTTGCTGCAGGCAGGAATTGATGGGGGGAGAGATTGCCATAGGAAGGGTTTTCTTGATTTCACTGGGAATGATGGGATTCCAGAGAAGCAAATGTCAAGGGCGGTATTTAACCTCCAGGAACAAGTTGATTGTGGTTACTGAAACTGACAGTAGGACTAGAGTATTCATCAGAATCCCACATTCATCATGGTACCTATGTTTTCTAATTTATCATGGTGTCCCTAGGGGTGAATAGATCACCCTTCTACCTATAAATATTGCATCTAAACTGCAAGTGGAACATGTGTAGAGACTCATGTTGGATTTGCAAAGCTAGTCCTTTAGAGTATCCTACGACCCCACTGAGCCAGTACTGGGCACACAGATAGGTGCTTATTGATGCTCAGCACCTTAAACTCGGCAGCATTCATAGATTCAGTTGTTAACTCTTGAAGAGTTCTTAATGGAAATCTCATTCACTTGTTTTAACTTTTAAAGGTCACAAACCCTTTGAGAATTTGTTAAAAGCAATAAACACATTTTCAAGAGAAATGAACACATGCTTACATAACATTTGTACTCAATTTCTGGGGGTTTGTGTTCTCTCTGCAGCTTCAGGTTAAAAGCTCCTGAATACTGACAACCCAATAGCTAAATAAAACAATGGAAAAATATTATAAACAGATAGAAAAGGAAATACACATGGTCAAAAATATGAAAAGATTCTCACACCCATTAAAAATAAGTCATGTAAATTATACTGAGATACGAATTTTCATCAACATTTGGCAATGATTAAATGTTAGTGAAAAACTGTGTTTTCAAGAATATGGGAAACGAGTGTGCATACCTTTCTAGTGGAAGTGCAAATTGATTCAACATTTATAAGGGTAATTGGAGAAAGCCTATTGTATTTAAAAATGCATATGCCCTTTGACCCAGTAATTTTATATCTGTGCTTTAATCTGCAGGTATATTTGCAGTGTTTCAAATGATATTTTTACAAGGTTGTTCACTGCAGCATTGATGGAGAGAGTCAAAGACTGAAAATAGCTTAAAAATAAGTTGATTGGGGATTACTTATTTATTAAAAAATAGCATTACATCTATACAAATGAATACTACATAGCTGTGGAAAGAACAAGAAAGCTTTATGTACCTATGTGAAATAATTACTAAGCTGCATTGTAAGTGAAAATGGCATGGGACACCACATTGTGTAGTAATAGAACACACGCACACACATTGATGATTTGGCACAATACCACCATTTTTGCTTTTGTGTTTCAGAGAGGGGAAGTGACTTGCCTGAACCTACCAACTAATGAGAGGTAGAGCTGGGACTTGAACTGAAGGCCTCTGACTTCAAATTCCTCTTCTTTTTCATTGAATGTCGTAGCCCTCTTGAGAGATACCTTGTATAGTTGACTGGGTATGTGGCATGTAGACCCCTTGTTCTGGGTCTTTCTGAGGGAGACCATGAGGAGTAATAGCATCACATGGAAGAGAAAATAAAGCTTTTTATGGCCTGAAAGCAGTTCTAGTCATCATTTGTCTTCCACACATTTGTCTCCCACAACAATGGCCATCTGATGGTTAGTTGTAGACCCTTGACCTTGTGGCCAGAGGCCTGATTGGGTCAGTATCTGCTAGGAGGATGAGGATAGGACTTCTTTTAGCTTGGGGGGGATCCATGGGCCTTAGGGAGGAGGGTCTGGTGATCAGTACTTTAGGGTCTGATTCTTGAGCACTGAGGCCTTAGAGGCAGGTCAGGTGTGGAAGAGTGTGGGAGGCAAAGTGAAGGTGCCTTGGTCCTTGGGCCATGGTCATAACCAGGTTCAGCATGGGAGTCTGAGGACAAGTAGAAAAGAATGAAAGAGAGAGAGAGAGAGATGAGGAGGAAGAGGAAGAGGGCCAGAGCAGAAGGAAAGGGAGAGAGATTACATTAAGTGTGTGTATAATGTTAGGGGCTTCATTGTTAGGAGTGCTGTTCTTCGGGGTTAGGGCAGAAATAAAGCAAACATTCTCCCTAGTACAGAAAGGGCATATAATCGTTTCACCGTGTGTACAGGATTTTTAGTTACATAATGGCTAAAAGCAGATAAAGATCCAGCCAAGAGAACAGCAAAGCATGGACATGATGCTCATAAAAGCCCTTAGCCAGTCTCAGGGCTTGGCTGCCAACCTGCTCTGGGGCGATAGGGGTGGACAGAGCCAGGCATGAGGAGCCCTCCAAGAGCCTGGAGGGGGAGGTAGTGTAGGGGGAAACAGCAAGGAAGGCCAGCCCTTGCCTGCCAAGAACAGCAGGTTGCAATGCTTAATGTCCATGCTCGTGCCAGTGTGCTTAGGAACTGTTGTTATTTTTATAAGAAAAATGCAGAAAGGCTAATCTGTCTATTTATGTCTGTCTGGAAACATGTAATTACCGAAGGGTTGTTCTGGTGCCAGGATCCAGTCGTGGCTCTTCCTCTCCCATGATGTCTTTGGGAGGCTGGGCCTGATGCCCCAGCTCAGCTCTACAGAGGAAATCTGCCAAGGGTTTTGAGCACCAGTGGGCAGACAGAAGGAAGGGTACCTGGGAAAACCATAATTGGGTCCAATGCTTTTATCCACTTTAGCTTTTTGGCAAGTGGTAATTTGAAGATATGTTCATTGAATCTATGACTGCTATGGAATGCAGAGTCTATCATCCATCCATTCATTCATCCATCCATCCATCTTTGAACAAACTTGCCATGCTAGTCACTTTACTGGACTCTGGAAATACAAAGATAAATAAGACATAGTCTTTCCACTTGAAAGACCTAAGGTGTGGGGGAAGATAGAACTACCAGCCGTTAAGCACAATGCTATGATAGCCTTCTTGCAGGTACAGTGGGGCAAGGAAAGAACTGGGAAATCAGAAAAATCTCCAGACAGCAGGTGACTTTGACTTAGATTTTGAAAGCTGAGGGCATTTTTGCCATATAGTCCCAGAAAGCTCCTATAACCTCTCCAGGAGTCCAGAAGATGTCCTAGGGTGGCCTCTACCCTCTATCAATAGATCTTGAAATGTAACATGCTTGGCAAGGGTTGGGGTGGAGTGCTAAGGCAACAGTGATTCTCCACCTGGTGTGGGGTGCTCTTGGTGACCTGACCCCAGGCTACTATGTCCACTTTGCCCCCCTGCTTCTCCCACACTGGGTCCTGTCACACTCTTCCCTGAGCGCGCCAGGTTCCTGCCTCCTTGCCTTTGACCCTTTGAGGTTTGGCTTGGTACCTAGGGTATTGCTCTGCTGGGGGACTGAGTGAGAAGGGACTCGCCGAGTAGTGAGAAGACCCTTCTGAGTGCAGCAGTGAGTGTATTGAGGAGCTGTGTGTGGCCAGGCCAGAGGCTGTGGGGGCAGGTGCATGTGGGAAGGTGGTGTTTGGAAAAGGGTGAAGCCGGCCTAGGGCTTATTGATTGAAGGAAGATGGTGGCAGGCATGTCACCCACCTTCTATACCCTGGTCCTGAAGTCCATTGTGCAGTTGAGGGCATCATTGTCTACAGGAAGCTAGGTCAGTCAAGGTCATATAAGTCTCCGCCTTTCATATTCTGGGGATTTCTAAATCTGTAGTTGTGATATTCCCCAAGTTTCAGAGGCATTGGTTTTTCACAGTGTCCCTCCCTAGCTAATTCCTGGGTAGCATGGGATGTGCTTCAGGAGGAGAAAGGCGCTGCCTGGGAAGGGCAGCTGCCTCTCCAGCTGGGGCCAGCTGGGCTCCAGCCATCAGCCCTAGGCCTGGCCCCGGCATCTAATCACAGCTTCATCACCAGGCCAACAGGGGCTGTGTTGTCCAGAGCTACAGATGGCTTGTGATGTCACCCTTGCACATGTGGTGATGAGGTGGCCATGGACATTCTTGGTGCTGTATTGGCACTGAGCTGGGAGGCAGGATGGAGCCCATGAGCAAGACAGGGAAGGTTCTCTGCTAAGCAGGTGGAGTAGACTGTGTGTGGAGGGCCGGGCTGGAATTTGAGAGTCTGGAGACTCTCCTTAGTGCTCCCTAGCACAGGAGCCCTGCTTGGTTCACTTCCTTTCTGCTTTTTGAGCCTCATCTTCAACTCTTCCTCCTCCTGGGATCTGCCTTCCCAAATGGTGCTGGAGCCCAGGCCCACACTCCTGCACACCTTGGCCTGCGCTGTCTTCTTTCAGAGTACTCTTGCCTCCATTCTCTGCCCGCAAGACTCCCCTTCCTCCTGCTCAGAGGTTTTCTGCTGTTTGGGGCTGCCCCACCTCTGAGCTTGGTTGCCGTGGTTCACATCTCTCCCACGGGGCTCACTTTACTGCAATTATGAGAACCTCGTCACATCCCCAGACTGAGAACTCCCTGTAGGCAGGTCTTGGGCCTTATTCACCTTGGTATTTCCAGGGCACACAGGGTTCCCAGAGAATGTATTGAGTAAATGAGGGAAAGTAACTGCCCTGGTCACGGTGCTTTTGTGTCCCTGCTCTGGTCTTCCTCCAGCCTTGCCCTTTCCCAGGGGACAAGGGACCAAAGCAACATTCCCAGCTGGAGTCTGACCCTAGGTTTATCCACTGTACTCCTGGTACAAGGGACCCTGGACTCCTCTGCTCCAATGGCCCTGAGGCCTGCGTGGAGTCTCGTTGGGGTCTTTCCTGAGCCACCCATGAGGGCATTTCTAAGTCTGAGGGGTGGCAGCATGTGAACTGGGCTTGAATGTATGGGCTTAAGGAGGGGTCTATAGACTTACATACGAGGCCCTTCATGGTGTGGGACTCCACTGGAATGGGAGATGGGAAAAGGATGGGTGGGTCACGGACTTTCACCTGTCCTCTTGCTCTAGGCCCTGAATGAATGAATTCATTCTTAATGGAGCTGTGTCTCTAGGGATCTGAAAGTGAGCGCTGGACTTAGGGGTGGCTTCAAGGCAGGGGTGGATAAATGGATGGGAAGTAGTGTCATCTGGGGCAGACAAGCCTTGATCTTCTGGTCTATTGAGTCCTCAGCTTTAAGCATTCTCACACTCATAGGTAATCTTTATTAATCACCATCCCATGGTTTAGAGCATTAATATGTTTTCATCTTCACGATGGCCCTGGGGGTGGGTACTAATTTTGTGCCCAGTTGACAGAAGAACTGAGGCTCAGGATTACAAGTAAGACCTCCATCTATCTGACACTGACTTCATCTATTCTGTGCATGGCCTGTTAGAGGAAAGCCTGCGGTGGCTGCCCTCAGCATTGCAGTGCCTCTGAGCCCAGCAGTGGCCCAGGAGCAGGAAAGGCTGAGGCTTGACTGAGAGCTGGTTTTGGGGGCCCTTAGTTTTCAGAGGGAGGGTAAATGTCCACCATCCCTGAGGTTGGAGGACTTGGGGGCCATGGGCGGGGGCGGGGGTGCGTTCTGGCTGTGGCAGGAGTGAGGCAGGATACCAGGCCTGGTGTGGATCTGCAACAGGAATCTTTGGGAGTTGAGAGCTTTTCGTTTGTTCAGTTCATCTCTCCTGGAGAGTCAGAATGGAAGGTGCTTTTTGCCCCTTAGGCTTAAGGTGGGACCTTTGGATTCTCTCTGCATGGGGATGTTCAGAAGCCCAGGATTTTTGCTGCACCAAGGAAGACTTCATAGTAATAATAATTATTAGGGTGAATATTTTATTATTATTATTTTACAATGGCCACTAAGCCTGATTTAGCCTGACTCCTAGGTTTTTGGACCCAGGATATATGGATGCTAGTCTAGTATGCTTCTGAATATCAGAGACATTTCCACATTCTGCATGCTTGGAGAGCTCACTCCTGCTGGGGCTCAGGGATGTATTGAGAACAAGGAGAGACAGTCTAGAGAAGTGGTAGGTTTTGATGCTTCATTCTGCTACTTATTCTCTCACTATCAATGCTGTCTTGGCCTGGGCACTCAATCTCTTGAAGCCTCAGTTTTCTTATCTGCTAAAGAAGAATTCTTTCTGGAGGGGCTGTTGTTAGGCTTAAATGATGGCACATGGTTGGTGTAACTTACTGTTAGTTATTCTCATTGTCTGGGACAGTTTCTTGAGCTGTTAAGGGGAAATTGTCCTTAGACGTCAGGCCATCTTCTCCCATGTAGGGTTGGGATTTTCTCTTTCAGAGGCACTTGCATGTGGTGGAGTTTGGGAACAGAACAGGATGATCCTGCCTGCTGATCCATCTTTGACGCTTGTTCCGTGAAGGAGAAGGGAGCTTGTGAGAGAGTGGCGGTGCCATCACAAGACACTGGCTGGAGGTATCATGGAAAAGCTCACATTTTGCTGGGGAGAAAGAGAGTGGGCTCAGCACTAAGCTTGCCTAATAACTCTTCTGATCTTGGGGGCTTTATTCGTTATGTACTTTTTTTCTCCTTAGAGAGGAAAAAGGACGCTGAAGGTGCCAGAGCACCGTCGTGGGCAGGCAGAGATTTACTGCCCTCACTGTTTTCTGGGTTTCCCCCAGTCCTTGTCCAGCCTCTGAGAGCTGCATGGGGCCTGCCAAGCTGCCTGCAGTCAGTGGGTTCAGGCAGGGTGGAGGCAACCCTTTCAGTTTTCAGCAGGCACAGGCCAGTGTTTTTGACCATCTTTTCCCCAAGCTCTGTTTAAATATCCACCGAGCTCAGCTGGCCTGGCCTTCGGAACCAGCCATTGTGTTCTTGGTGACTCACTCACACCAAACCTCCCCTGGAAATTCTGGATGAAGTGGGCTCCAGGGACATTTTCAATTTTATTTCCACTGGTAAAACATTTGGTGTTTGCCTCATGCTTCCCTCAAATCCCTGGCTCTCCAGTGGAAACTGCCTCCTGCTAGCAGGGGGTGTGGGGGGGCAGGACTTCTCTCCCTCCCCACACTGGCTCCCATGAACCTAAAGACCAGGAGTTCTCTGATGGCTGGGAACTCAATCTCTCAGAGTCTCAGTTTTCTCATCTGTTAAATGGGAATTCTTCCTAGGGGGCATTATTGTGGGCTCTGTCTTATTTTTTCCTTTACCCCAGCACTTGGCAGGGTGTACCAGGGCCTTGTCTCTTGTCCCTGGAGTGCTTGCCATCTTTTCCACTCAACATCTCACTTGGGTTTGCACAACTTGCAGGAAAGGCAGGCTGGGGCCAGCACTGAGTCTCTGGACTTTCCTCCTGCTGGGAGCCCTCTTTCCTGGTCCTTTCTTCTCCCTCACTCCTCTGACCCTGGCTCCTGTAGCATCTCTTCCACTGACCCCTCCAAGGCCTTATCCACTGGTCCCTCCAGGCTCTCTTCCACTGGTTCCTCTAGGCAGCTGCTTTGTGCAGCTCTCCTAACCCAAGCCCAGCCTTGGGTGTCTCTGCCTCAACTCCCCTCCATTAGCCTGAGGATTTCCTGTGTCCAGGGCCCAATCTGATCAGCTCCTTTCTCCTTAGCCCTTTGCTCTTGAAGATCCTTCTTTTTCCAGGTCCCTTTAAAAAAATAAGGCCCTAAGAGAGAAGAGAGTATGAGTGTGAGAATAAAGTTGGGCAAATCCCCAGAGAGCGGGTGGGGAAGGGGCTGCCAGCTTTGTGTTGACTGATAGAAAGTCCTTCTTTCTGCCAAGCAGATGTGACTCCAGGAAGCATCTGCTAGTGGCCCTAAATCTGTCCTCCGAGGCTCTGAACAAATGTCATCTCTTATTCTACACAAGCAGTTGTCAGCTGGGGCTCCAGTTCCCTGGGGGAAAGTCCAGGGGAAAGCTCTTTTTGGGAGGCTGAGAGGCAGCAGGCTTGCTGTTCCTGGGGTCCCCTCTGGCTGGTCCACAAGGGTCCTCTTCACGCTCCTCACGTGACCTCCCTTAGTGCAGGGTTGAAGGAGCAGCTGGCTCCTAGACACCAGCTTCCAGCCTTCTGTGGCATTGCTGTAATTATCTCACTCCCACTTAATCTCTACAGCACCCTCATGAGGTTGAGGACACCTTGGCCCAAGGGCGGGCCCGTGACTGATCCAAGGCTACAGAGGCAGGGAGTGGGAAGCCATCCCAGCACTCTATTCTGCGTTCTTAGCCCAGGCTGCTTGTTTTTCTTCCTCCTCCTCACAACATACCTGCCCTACTAGATTTACCCAGAGGCTGTGGGAGAGTGGGGGCCCTAGAAGATGAACCCCCTTGCTGCCAGGCCCTGACCATGTCTGTCTCCACCTTCTCTTCCCTTGAACTTCCTTTCTGACCCTCATCTCTCCTTAGACTCTGGTTTCGTGTTTGTCTCTTCCACATCAGGTTTCAAGGTTTGGAAAGAGCAACACAGTGAGTAAGTTGTCTGGCAGTGCTGTGGCACTTGTGCGACCCAATCCAGATGCCCCCCTCCTGGCTTGAGTCCCCATCCCCACCTGCCCACATTCTGAGTGCTTGAAATCAGTGTGGGTCCCGGCGGCATCTCCTGTGACCTCTTTTGCTTTGCAGAAGGCTTGGGGAGACCACGTCACAGGGGCTGGGGCTGGGGCTGAGAGCTTGTGGCCTCCCGGGTATCCTCTGTCTTAGGTCAGTCTGTCCTCCCTAAGCCCCTTTTTCTCAGGAAGCTCCTGTTAATATGTTCCATTTCTTATATCAAGCAACTGCCCTACAAACAGTGTTGTTGGTAATTCATGGGAACGACTGTTATTTTTGGAGGCTGTAACTTACGAAGACTAGCCTAACACCAGCTGCTTTCTTTTTTTTTTTTCTTTTTCAGCTTTCCTCATATTATTGTAAAAATTACAGAAAAATATTTGGCTCATCATGTTCAACAATATATATGGCTGATTCCCTGTCATTGTGTTAATCCTAGAAAAATAAACGTTTTGGCGTCTTGGAGATTTTCCCCAGGTGGAGGGGAATGTGGGCTCCTCTGTGTATTGAAGGCCGTTAAATGTCTTTCTCCATAGCGCTGTGCCTAGGAAGATGCAGGGGGATTAATTGGACTGGGTCGGCATTAAACGTTGCAGTGTCTTGGTTATGGCTGAGGGTCGGGGTAGTTAGAAGCTGTACATAATCCTTGGGGATCTGGGCACCGGGAAATGATGGCCTTGAAGACCCAGGTTCAAGGCTGGAATAGGGAACTCAGTTGAGGTGGGGAATGCAGCCAGACTTATTTGAACGGGAGGAGAAGAGTCTGGATGCGCTTCTGAAGATGCAAGGAATGTTACTGATAACAAGATCCCTGGAGGGCAGTTCACCTGATACAGGCCATGCTATGGTGATTTTTGCTGAAACTTTGAAGCAGTCTCACATTCTTTCTTTGATCAGGGCTGTGAGATAGGCAGAGCAGGTGCGACCATGACCATTTTATGGATGAGAAATGGAGGCTCAGGAAGGAAGAATCACTGGCCTAAAGCCACAAAGGGACTTGGAAGTCAAGTAAGGAAGGAAGTGAAGCCTCATGATTTTGAGGCCATCCTTCTTCCCTCCTCACATCCTCTACCATTTATCTGTATGCCTGGCCATTGATACCCCATTAAGGGAGTATGTTACCCCATTTTCTCTACTGTTGGGGGCACAAGCAGATAGCTGTGTCCTGGTGTGTTAATTGTCCCAGCAGGTACTAGTCTCCTTTTAGCATCTGCCCTGCCCACTCATGAACTAGCACCTTCTTTAAATGACAGGTGCCCCCAACTGCCAAAGCCTGGGCTGCCCCCGGCTACCCCTGGACTTGGTGGGAGCTTGGCCCTTTGAAGCCTACAGCCCAGCCTTCTTTCAGCACAGCCCAGAAACATAACTCTTATTTCTGGCTCCTGGGTCTGTCCCTTTGAAGGCAAAATTGCTGTTTTCCTCCTCGAGAATCATCTGAACCAAAGCTGTATTTCAGTTTATTGACTTGGCTTGAACAGAAAACCACAGGTGAGGAAAACACAACCTTCCCGGCTCAGGGCCCATTCCTTTGGGGAAATGGGGAAGGAAAAACTGGCCTTTTCATGGCCACCATCCTTCTGCCATGAAGGAAGTTATTGCCAGGTCTGAAAACTGACCCAGACTTTCCTTGGAGCCATTTGTGGCTCACAAAATTGCAACAGTTTCCTTCAATTGGTTGTAATGTTCCCTGGAATTTACAGTCTGAGATGTTCCCCAGGGCACTGTTCTCTTGCAGGATCCCCACATGTGATCCTCACATTGTCCAGGGGAGCAGGGCCAGGGAGAGGCAAGGATGGGCATATCGGGCCCTCTCCAGTTATCTGTGGGATTGCGCAGGGGTCTTCACTGTGTGTTCTCAATGCTCTGGGAGTTTTGAACTTGGCTTCTAATTCAATTGGCCATTTCCAAATTATTTTGTTTCTGTGGCAATAGGCAGACCTCATTCACTGGGTTAGAAGGAGGCTTAATGGCAGGGAGTGATGAATGCTTTGGGAGCATCCATTTGTTTTTCATCCATCTCTCAGTCATTTACCTCTGAATTCGTTCACTGTGTTCTTTCATTCCCTTTCCTTCCTTTCCTCCTTCCCTCCTTCCTTTAATCATCCATCTACCCATCCATCCATGCATGCATAAATTCATCTCCTACCCATCCATCCAGCCAGGTATCCAATCTCCATTTTTAAGAGCTATTTCCAACCAGTTGGCACAGATACACACTAGTTTACAGAATATGTGTACCCAACAATATCTATTACTTAAACCACTTCAAAATATGTTACCTTAATTTTCTTACTCTTTAGGTCACATTTTTCTGGAGCATAAATTTTAACCCAGAAATGAATTGACCAGATTTTCCTTTGTCGTTAAGAAGGCCATTTTGAAATACCATTTTATAAGAGGGCCATTTTGAAATGTTGCTAAGAAAGCCTTACACACGGTTCTTGGCTGACAATCATTTATACTTTACAAGTGTTTTGTTCTTCCTTCTGAATTCTAAGCATGGCTGCAGGGCCTTGGCCTGACTCTCCAGTCTGATGACTGTCAGTCCCCAAAACATACTCCAAGTTCTTGTCGTAATGTTTTACTTCTGGCCCCCGGGACACCATGTACCCTTTCATGCCTTCATACCTTTACATATGCTGTGCCCACCACCTGGAATGCCCTCATTCATCTTATTCACATGCTGAGCTCCTTGCCACCCTTCAGACATCATCTTGGATGCCACCTCCTCTGTGAAGCCTTCGTTGGTACCTCCAGGCAGTGTGAGAGTCGCTTTTGTGTTCTTATTGCTCCTGTTACATTGCATTCATTTATCTGTGAGCTTCTTGAGGGTAGGAATTGGGTCTTGGTCTTTTTCTTATCTCTTCCATTACAAATAAATCTGTACAGACTGAAAGCAAGTCAATTTTAATGGAGACTGGGAAGATAATGGATCTCAATAAAAATTTTATTCTTAAATCCAACAAACATGCTTTACGCAGAATGTTGCTTTGAGTCTGATGTTACCTGGCAAGTATTCCAAGTGTGAGTGGGTACCTTGTGGATCCTGGGAAGGCTGTGAGGCCAAGGCCTCTCTCTTTCCTTAAGGAATTTACTGCCAGGGAATTGAAGCTGTGGCTGACAGAAGTGCCGGTACTTCTGAATTATAGCCGACAATTTAAATGCACAGCAAATGCACTAAGAACAGCATCATAAAATTTCCTGATTTTGATGATGATAAAAGCCAAAGAAAAGCCATCAAAATAGCCTTGGCTTACCCCACACTTCCTTTACTCAAGGCGGCACCGTTGCACTAAACCACTCTGAATGAGCTGGGGACCTGGCAGGAACAGATGGAAGTAACCGTGGAGAGTTTAATGGGCGAGGGGGTTGGTGCTATTTTCAAAGTGTGAGAAGAGCAAGAGCCATGAGTAAGGGATGATGAAGCCCTCTGGGGGCGGTGGGTGGCAGGGGCAGACAGTTGCAGCCACCGTACCTGTACTTGCAGCTGTGGGGCTCAGGAGAGGCTGCCTGAGAGGAGCTGGGCAAGTAGCCTGGTCTTATTCACCTACTGCCCTCTGCTATAGTGCCAGCACCCTCCACTGGCCAGACCCAGCTGGAGGACAAAGGGCAAGGGAACCCATTCATCCAGCTCCAGGTTGGCCTCCAGGTCAGAGAACAGCGGAGGGTGGGTCCAAGGGGCAAACAAAGCATCCAGCATGAGCTCTCTGTACATGGGCAGTGCCCACCTGGCCATCTGCCCATCAGCATGCCATCTGCAATGAGCAGACTTCCTCCCAAGCACCATCTGTGCCCCACAGGGGCCTTAGGTACAGGGTTTGCTTTTATGGGTCCATGTAGGGCTTTGAGGATGGGCTCTTGTATAGTCTGGTAGAGGTTAGTAACTTCCCAGGAGGACACATTGCTTGACTGGCTGGGTAGTGCCCATAGGAACTGTTATTTTTTACTTTTTGCCTTTTCCAGGAGATGCAGTCAGGGGGCTTTAGCCTCAGGAGTCAGGAGGGGCAGGGATGGTAGGAGCAGACAGCTTGGCCAAAGAGATTGAGGCCAAGGGATTCTCTTCATAGAAACTCTTTGGCATGCTCAGTAACCTCCAGGAATGTACAAATTGCAGGAGAATGACCTCTCAGCCTGGATGTACAGGGGCTGAGAGGAAAGAAGCTGCGTGGTTTAGTTAAGGCATAGAAGCTTTGGGATTAGATAGACCTGAGCTTAAATCTTGGCTCCAATTCTTAACTTTGTACAAGTTGCTTAACCTTTCTGAGCCTCAGTTTCCACAGCTTTAAAACAGGGATGACAATTCTGACTCTGCAGGCTTATGGTAGTGCCTAGAGAAATACATGCACAATGACTATTCAGTGCCTGACATGTGGATTTCTATTAAATATTAAACACTCATTCAAGCAAAACTGACTACCTAATCTTGTGCCTACTTTGATCGATGATCTCTGAAACATCCTTGCTTTTGGCCTCCCCTAGGTGAACGACCTCGGGAGAGACTAAGGCAGCTCAGGAGTTATGACAAAGTTTAGGCCCAAAAATGGACTTGTTTTTAACTTTCCCACAAGGCACACTTACTAGAAAAAGTTGCGGAAAATTCGATGCTTGGTTTACAGTCCCAAGAACATGAAAAAGCTCTTCTGCCAGTTAAAAAAAAAAAAGATGGATGTTGTTTCTTGGAGAAGGAATGTTGTACAGTGGCTCAGGAGGAGACGGTGAGTCAGACGTGCTGAGAGCCGGGCCAGGCTGTCCCCTTGGTCTGGCCTCTGTGAGTCAGCACTGCCCACGAGACTCAGCAGGCAGCATGCCCAGAGGGCTGCAGAGCCAGGTGTGGTCCCTGGCGCGTGCAGCAGCAGCTGGATGGTCCTATCACCCTCTCCCAGGACATCAGAGAATGTGTTCCTATGTCAGTATTGTCAGCTGTGGCCAACTTGGGCAGTTGCCGATAGGATCATCCCCCTCCTTTCTTTTTTTCTGTATAGGGTCCTATTTCTAGATTAAACTCTCAACTTTCCTGTCTTACTTTAACCGCACATTCCTACAGCCGACCCAGAAGTTTTTCTCCCACTTTTTGTCTTTGGGGACCTGTTGGTGGTGGCATTTGGTCTAGCAGAGGTTAGGTGGAAGAGAATATTCTATTTTGGGGGCTTGAATGGTGAACAGTGAATGTACCTGCAGGAGAGCCTTCCAGCTGTCCCAAGGGTTTCAGACTGTAGAAAATCAGGATGCAGAAAGCCAGACATTGAAGTGATGAGAGGGAGAATGCCTTGATGGTTGACAAGATGTCTGGGCAGCCTTCACAAGGGAGGGTCTTCCCATGTAGGCTGTGGAAGGTGGACGCAGCAGGGAGGGCAGGCTATTAGGGGATCTGGTTCCAGGCCAGACTTACTGGCTGTGTGGCTTGAATATGGAGGTTGACCTCTCTGACCCTGGTGCTCCTCATCTGCAAAATGGGGTAAACAATTCTATCTTGCAAGGTTTTGTGAGGATTACCTTCAATACAACAGTTTATGTAAAAGTACATTGTGATCTACAAATTTAAAAAATAAATGTTGGATGTTACTACTATTAGATAAGAAAGAAAAGATCAGGGAATAAGTGGCTTGCTGGAGGTCACATGGCTGCTATAGTGACAGCCAGGACCCAAACAGAAGTCTCTCCTTTCCTTTGTTCTGTGTTGTTTCTGTTTTTTTCCATCTGCGTGGAAGGCACTTGCAGAGTGTTTTAATTAGCTGATGGCTTGGCTCAGGGTGTGGGTCTTTGTGGGTTAAATGGGGACGTTAGCCTCTCTGGCATGCAGCTTCTAGAAGTGGGCAGGTGTTAGCATGGCCTTCGAGAGGCCTGTCATGGGCAGGGGGTGCTGTGGCTCTGGAAAGAACTGTACTCAGAGGTGGATTTCAGCTGTGAGTGCTGACTTGCCCCTTTCCAGTACCCTGCAGCTGGGATCTCCTGGTGGAGCTGGGATCTGGGGGTGGCCATGTCTGCCTAAGGGCAGGTTTGGAATCTGTTTCATGAAAACTCCCAGCATGGAGTGGTGGCCCTGATGGCGGCGGCAGTCTCAGCCATTTGCATAGCATCAAATGGAAATGTCTAGATGAGCTGCCAGGAACCCTGGGGGCTGGCTGTCCTCTGGAGGCATACTGCTGGGTGGGCAGAAGGTTCACAGAGTGTGCTCCTGCCTTGTTCCTTGCAGTCCCCAGTCAGGTGAGAGCACTTATATTTCCATAAGCACTGGAGGTAAACAACCTGGGACAGGGACTGGGGTTTGGGGAGGAGCAAGCCACCAGGCTTTCTCTAGGCCTGAGTGAGGCAGTGTGCCTTTTTCCCAGGATAGAGACAAGCTTCTGTCCTCGGTCCATGCACAACATCCTTTATACCAATGGCTATTCCCTGGTCTTGTCTCCAGGCTTTTGCTCTGCAGGGAGCCTGTCTCTGGGCTGCCCTCTGCATGCCTTCCCTATCCAGATCCTGTGTAGTGAAGGAGTGTGGGCTCTGGAATGAGATGCACTTGGGTTCAAATCCTGTCTTTGACATTAACAGACCAGACAACCAGAGAACTTATCTCGACCTCAATTTCCTTGTCAGTAAAATGGAATTTATACTTCCTATCTTCTAGGGTTTTAGTACGGATGAGAGATAATGCATTTATATTGCCCAGTGCCCAGTAGATGCACAATAAACAGTCGCTGTCATCTTTGTCATTCAAGGCCCAGACGCAGTGTTGCCTCCCCATGAACTCGTCTGAGACTGACTCCACCACCTCCCTTTCTCTGACCTGGATTCCCTGTCCCAGGGCTGCAGGACTTCTATCCTGGCCACACCTTATTGCTCCTATTCCTAACTCCTCTCCCTTGTCTCTCCCCCAGAACCTTGTTCCCTTCCATCACAGCACCCATTATGCTGTTTTGAACTCTTCGGCTTTTGTACAAGTGCTGGAGAGATTTTATTCATGCCAGTTGGGGAAGCTCTGTGGGTCAGGAGGGGCCCAGTCAATGGCTCCCTGCTTTGCTGTAAAACTGTGTTCTCTATGGAGCTGAGCTTCTGACCAGCATCCAGGTCATTTAGGATCGCAGAACCCAGATGGTCAGAGCAGGGCCACTTCAGAATCTGGCTGATCCTTTTCCTCAGGACCTTCAGAGGAAGAGAGGGGACTGATTGAGGTCCCTGCACCCATTTCAAACAGGACACTTGGTGTGACTGAAGAAAGGGACCCACTAAACCAGGGCTTAGAGCATATAACAACTCATGGTGGGTTAGCATAGAACCAGGGCTAGAACCTAGCTCAAATAGTATCACCCCTTAATTTTCCCAGTCCTTTCATTCTTGTGAGATTCCCTTTCCAGTAAATGCGAGTTGAATGCACAGATGTACAGATGAACAGTTGCATGGATGGAGCTTCCAGGGAGACATAGATTGGGAGTAAAGTAGGCCTTGGTGCGTAGAGACAGAGTGATTCCACCTGGCTATACATGGAGACCCCAAGATCTATCCTCACACTGTTTCAACTCAGTTCCATGAGCAATCCTGTGGGTTGGGGTGGGGCAGGTGTTTGCAGCCAGAGAAGTAAGGTGGTTGGATCCATGTTTCAGAAGCATCCCTTTGGCCAGGCTGGAGCAGGTGGGTTGGAGCAGCAAGGAGGAAGGGACTCTTGAAGGAACATGGAGGAGGGAGGATGCAGCCTGGGTTGTTCCATGCACTTCTGGATGCTGCTGGCTGGCCCCCGAAGAGTGGAAGCCTTAGTCAGGCCTGCCTGTGCTGCCTTCAGGTGAGATGTTATCAGAGTTGCATTGAAGGCTGGGTCTTGTTTCCACAGGCAGGAACACAGTCAAGGCCAACACTCTGTTACCAACTGGGAGCTTGGCATTGCTGCCCCCTTACCACAGTGGAGCCTTCAGCCTTTCCCACTGCCTCTGCTCCTTCCGAGGGCCGAGTGTGATCTGCAGGACTGCTCCATTCCATGATCAAATAAAATGTCTCTCTGATGGTTCTGAAACAGAGCTTAGGCATGGGAGCCTGAGGCCAAAGGCCTCCATTCTACCCCGATGGGCTGGAAGATCTTGAGTCCAGTTTCCTCACCTGCAAAACTCGTGGAGATCTGGACCCAATCAAATAGACATGCATCAAAGCTGGATATCTATGAGCCACAGTGGGGGCTATGAAGGTGTAAAGGATGGTAGCTCTCAAAGAAGTTTTGGTCTGATGGAGCAGATTTAAAGAGAACACAGATTTCTATGGTACAAGGCAGAATTGCATCACAGCCTGCCAGAGATGTAGAAATGTAGCATTATGGGTTCTCAGACAGGGGAGATCACACCCTGCTGAGCTAACCAAGGAAGGCTTCCCAGAGCAGATAGCATCAGGAGGTGAACTGATTACAGCAGACAAGGGGGCCTGTAATTCAGGCAGAGTGTCTACCATGAACTGAAGTAGGAATTGAGTGGTGTGTGTGTGGTGGGGAGACGAGAACAGGGTGTGCATGTACTTTCAGCTGCCTGATCCCACACACTATTTGTAAACCAGCTACAGTTTATTGGAAGCTTACTAGGAACAGGTAATGACTCTACAAGGCATTCATAGCATTGCTTCTGTTTTACAGACAAGGAAACTGAGATTGAATGAGTTTAACTTGTTCAGCGTACCATGACTGCTAATCTGTAAAACTTGGATTCTAACCCAAGTCAATTTGATCCAAAGTCTGTCTCCTTAACCACTCTGCCCAAAGTTCCTTATAACTTTAAAATTCTTGCTTCTTTTCTTTCTGCATCCAAGGTCCTTTGTGACTTGGTCCTCGCCAGTTTTCCAAGATGCCTTCGTTTGCTTTGCTACACACACATTCTGTTCCTGCACAACATCTGTGATCTCCCTTCAGATTTTTGCACATCCCTGGGGCAAAACACATGGACCTCAGGAAGAGCTGAAGTCAAAGGGACACATGTGCCCATATTGTGCATTGGCTGGAGGTCCAGCTCCCACAAGATGGCTGGGCCCTGTGCTTCTCTGTGGGCATCCCCCACTCTTACCCCCCATCTAGGCTGGACAGGCATTCAGAGACTGTCATGGATGGGTTGGATTGATGGGTTAAAGATGCTGTTTCTGACAGTGGTGTTCTGGCCATGTCTATAGTTCTGCCCTGACCTGGAGCTGGGAGCACAGTAAGAACTAGGTTAGTGAGTGTTGAGTGAATGAATGAGGGGTAACTCGACTGCCCACCATTGCTCCTTCAGCAGGGTTACTGTACTGGAAACAGGTAAGTCTTCCCTCTGCTGGCTTTCTTTACAGCAAGTTCCATGTGTTTAGTTGGTGTCATATTTCCTAGGACAGCTGGGGACCCCCTGAAATGATATTCTTCAGTAACACAGTTTAATTAATTAATGAATCAACCACCCAATTCATCCAATAGATAAGTATCAACACCTACCATGTGCCCATCACTCTTTTATCCACTCCATGGTGGATACATCCTTGCCCTCATAGGGCTTACATTCTAGTAAAGTTAAGACCCATTTATTATAGCTGCTCCATGGATCCATAAATGTCTGTTGGCTGATTTATCTTTATGTAATGTGTTAAGCTAGAAAATATTTAAACTTCTATTGCACTAATAACCTTTGAACCACCCGATTACTGGTCCATTTTAGAGAGAACATTTACCCAAGTACTAAATCATCAAAACTCTGCAGGGAGACAGTTTTCTTATTCAGAAATCCTGGACCCTCCCCTAACATCTGTGATTCATACTGCCTGTTTCATGTAAAGCAGGGATTCCTGCTGAAGATTGCAGGATGGTTAAACTTGGCACCAATTGATGTACATGTTAGGGCTAAAACCTCAATACCGCAAGGCCATAGCAGGGAAAATCCATTAGCATATTCATGATTCCTGTGCCTTCTATTTAGAGGTCTATTGTCAAAGCCAATGATTTTTCAGCTTTCACGGGGCTTCCTCACTTGTCAAGGATTTCTGCTGTAAAATAAGAATGTGTGAAATCTAAACATATTCTCATTATACTTAGACACTCATATCTCCAGAAACTGTAGGCATTTCTAAAGTCTGAAAAAGATTGCTGGGAAACAGAAACCCACATTCACGGCTTGCTCATCGTTCTTCTCTACGTTTCACAATTGTTTGGTCTTTAACCAAACAGTACTTGGTGTGACTATGAAATCAGAAATCTACTTTTCATGTGTGGTTTGGATAAACTTCCTTCTGGTGTAAAGTCATTATATTTTTAAGTTAATTGTCCCCCTAGGCAGCTAAGAGGTGGCAAAGGCATCCGGGTTTCACATGGTCTAGTTGGCTTTGTCCTCTGGCAAGCGTGAAGTTGAGGCTGAGGGACTGCTTTGGACCCTGGCAGCAGTCAAGGGTCTGAATATCAAGGTACTTTCCGCTTCTTGATGTGAGCTGTGAAATATTTCATGGGGCTTTATATGTAACATTGGGGGCCATTTTTTAGAAGAACAAAAACATCCTCTCTTCCCCCCCTCATTTTACTAGTTTGAGTCTGCCTGTATTGGATTGCACATGCCCACCCAGGTGCTGGGCGGCTTGCTCAGAGTGGGGTCTCAGCTCCCACCCTGGCTGTTGGCTAGAAGCGGATCTGGATTTCTTGTTCTTTCTCTGAGTGGGGCTCCAACATTTTGCAGCTGATGTGTTTGGAGTAAAAATGTTTACAGGCCCAGAGGAACATTAGCAACATTGCAAATGCTTTTTATTAAGACAAAAAAATGAAGCTGAATTATAATTGTGTGAATAAAAGAGAGTGTGAAAGTCTTATCCCTAGGGTCTTGAGGACTCAGATCTTTCTGTTTTGCTTTCTATATATATGGCTGGAAGCAGGAGCTTAGTTCCTATTTAGGGAAATTGCTGATGCTAATACCATTTGATGTTTATGAGCATCAGAACCATAAAAGAGATACAAAAGAAATTCTTTGGGTGTTTCGCAGAGAAGATGGTCCAGAGATGATGAAAAAGACTCCTTGGAGGAAGCTTTTGATGGGTTTGGAGGATGAATAAGAGCTCAGCAATCAGCAAAGGGAGATGGCTTTGATGGAGGAAGAGAATTCCTGGTAAAAGCACTAGGGAGAAAGTCTGATGGGGCTATAGTACAGTGTATATGCTGGGGAGCAAGTGGGTCTCCAGGATATGAAAAAGTGGGTTGAGCTAAGACTGTAGAGAGTTTTACTAATGAGTGTATATGAAATTTGTAATGGCAATGGAGAGCCTTTAGGCTTTTGTTTGAGAGCCTAGGTTTTTGTTTTTTTTTTTGTGATGGAGTCTCACTCTGTCACCCAGGCTGCAGTATAATGGTGCAGTGTTGGCTCACTGCAACCTCCGCCTGGTGGGTTCAAGCAATTCTCCTGCTTCTGCCTCCTGAGTAGCTGGGATTACAGGCATCCACCACCATGTCTGGCTAATTTTTGTATTTTTAGTAGAGATGGGGTTTCACCATGTTGGCCAGGCTGGTCTCGAACTCCTGACTTCATGATCCGCCCACCTCCACCTCCCAAAGTGCTGGGATTACAGGTGGAGCCATAGCATCTGGCTGCCTAGGTTTTAAAATAACAATTTGTTTGATATCCCTTAGATGCTGTTGCCATCTAAGGTGACTTCGCTATCTGTTGGGACCTAGAGTACAAATTATACAGGGGGCCTGCCAGACTCAACATCAAGGAATCCTTGCCCGGACACCGAGGTTGGGCTCACATGGTCAGCTGGGTCCACCTGCATTGGAGTTTCTACCATAGCAATACCTGAATGGCATCTTCAGTGAGTGACTCTGGGCAATCTCTTAAGAGGATAAGCCAGACAAACCCAACTGGTGATGTGGGTGGAATGTATTCAGAGTTATTGACAATGACGTTGGCATCTTCGTTGTTTCTTATGCTGTGTAGTGACAGCATATAACTCAGTGGTGGCCACGGACACCTCCCAGCATAGGTGTCTGGAGCAGAGCCTCAGCCCTGTCCTGCATGTTCTCCTCCAGGCTTGCCACATGGTGGAGTGTAACTGTCCACACAGCTTGCCAGAGCCATTCTCAGGCTTTATTACTTTTCTCTGGGTCTTTTCTAGATTCCTGCTCTTCCATCATATTTGGGTGAGTACAGGAAATAGCAGAAAAGCTGATAGGACAGACAGACAGATGTGCTGGATATCTGGAGACTCGCAGGAGAACCCCTTAGCTTCAGTTTCCTGAAGGACTTCCAGAACCTGTGTAATGTCTCTGAGAGGCCACCTTCGCTGCTGACCCTGCTCCTAGTTCCAACACCTTGGTGGGCTGCTTGATGTGGAGCGAAGTCAGAGGCTGGCAGCCCCTTCATTCCCAGGCCTATAAAATCTCTGCAGCCAAGTCATTTGGATTCCCACATCAAGAACAGTCACATTACTGAGCAATAACCCCAAAGTGTAAGGTTTATCTTATGGAGTCCAGGCTCATGTCTGAGTGCCTTAACCTGGGCTTGGGCTATGTGAGGAGTAGGTGGAGCCAGGGTCTGGGTATGATGTTCAAAGTGGTGCTGATTCCAACCTGGGTTTTGTTTAGTTTGGTTAAACTCTGAGATGCATTTTGATTAAATTAGAAAGTGTTCATAGCACACTTTGTACAGGAAAAGGGCCTGTGTGGGATTTTTTATGCCCTAATTTACTTACAAACAGCTGTGTGGGGAAAGGTAGTTGTTTTCTTCATGAAATAATCAACCCTGTTGTGGTAGAAAGATCACTAGAGTGGGAATCCAAACTGCTGGGCTCTTGTTTCACAGCCACTCACTTGCTAAGTGACCTTGTACGAGCCTCCTCTTATCAACAGGTTTTAGATTTCCCCATCTGTAGAGCAAAGTAGTTGGACTAGATGAGAACTGAGGTCATCTCCAATTTTAAGCGACAACACTTGAAATTTCCTCCCAAGATAAACTCAGAAGCAGCAGGAAGTTATTTCTAATGTCCCGTTCCCTACTGGAGTAAGGTTTGGATGTGGTGACCCAACAACCCTGGTGTCAATACTCTGTCACTTACCAGATCACATATTAGAAAGTGTGTTCCCACTGCCGGTTCCAGAAAACAAACACCAGTAATCACATATGCATAGAGCAATCCTAGCCATTTCTCTTGGAGATGGAAGTGAAACTCTCCCAACTTTCTGTTTTGTAAATAAAGGAGAGCAGAGACATAACTCTTTTTAAGAAGTATAGTAATTAAAAATTACACTGTATTCTGTAATAACCACTTAAAGGACCAAGACAGGGAACAAAAAGCAAAAGAGAGGGAAATAAAGAGGAGAGAGGCACAGCCAGAGAGTAGAAGGAACTGGATACACCCAGTTCAATTCAACCGACATTTACTAAGGCTAGAGAAGATTCATGTTCTCAGAGCAATATAATAGTTGTGATTGTTGATATGGTTTGGCTCTGTGTCCCCACCTAAGTCTTATCTCAAATTGTAATTTCCACATGTCAAAGAAGGGACCCGTAATCCCCATGTGTCAAGGGAGGAAGGTGATTGGATCATGGGGGCGGTTACTCCGTGCTGTTCTTGTGATAGTGAGTTCTCACAAGATCTGATGGTTTTATAAGTGTTTGGAAGTTCCTCCTTTGTTCTTCTCTCTCCGGCCACCTTGTGAAGAAGGTGACTGCTTTCCTTTTTGCCATGATCGTTAGTTTCCTGAGGCCTCCCCAGCCATGCAGAACTGTGAGTCAGTTAAACCTCTTTCCTTTATAAATTACCTAGTCTTAGAGAAGTTCTTTATAGCAGTGTCAAAATGGACTAATACAAATGTAAATATACATATTTTTTTCTTGCAACTACAGTTGTCCCTTGATGTACTCAAGGCTTGATTCCAGGACCCTGGAGTATACCCAAATCCACATATACTCAAGTCCCTCCATTGGCCCTATGGAACCTCCATATACAAAAAAATTGGCCCTTTGTATATGCAGGTTTCACATCCTGTGAATACTCTTATTTTCAATCTGTGTTTGGTTGAAGAAAATTCCACATATAAGTGGAACCACACAGTTCAAACCCAAGTTGTTCAAGGGTCAACGATATAGGCTTTCTTTGAGGACATCAGTGCAAGGACTGCAGTTTTCTCTTGGACCAGGGCTACCTTCTGTTGTTATACATTTCCTGACGGAGTGGGACCACTTTAGGTTCTGTGTGAGGTTGAACAGATTTCTAGCCTGGTCATGGGGGAACTTGGACAAATGCTTGTCACCCCTGGACAAGTTGTCACGGCCAGGGAGTTGGATGAACATAGGAGCTATTGTTGCTGCTTTCCCCAATAAGGTTTGGAAAGGGAGACATTTGAAAAATCCTGCTCTGTTCCATGGTGGAGAAACTGGCAGACACTACCTTGGCTAGGGGACCAAGTTCACGTTGTGAGAGGTAAGTCATGTTGACAGCATGTAGCCTCATTGGCTGTGGAGAGGAAAGTACTTCACTTCCATTATATTTTTTCTCCAAAACCCATAGCATCAGTCTAATCATGAGATAAACATCAGACAAGCCCAAATTGAGGGGTGCACTACAAAATACCTGACCAGGGTGTCCCAAAACTGTCAAGGACATAAAGAGCAAGGAACGTCTGAGAAACTGTTATAGACCAGAGGAACCTAAGAAGACACAAGGCTGTTTTGCAAAGTGAACCCTGAATTGGATCCTGGAACAGAAAAGGGACATTGGAAAAACTGGTGAAATCTGAAGGAAAAAAAGCTAATTGTAGCCAATCAATGCTGGTTTCTTAGTTTTGATGAATATATTGTGGAAATGTGAGAATATTAACAACAGGGAACGTTGGCAAACTCCATGTACTACCTTTGCACTTTTTCTGTAAGTTTAAAGTTATTTCAAAATAAAAACATTTATTAAAAACACAAAGCACCTGCTTTGTGGTGAGTCTGCATGGCCCCGTGCTACAGCATCCAGCCCTTTGCGTGCCTCTCACTTTTCTACTCCTTACAGGATGAAGAGGACTCTCCTTTCCCTAGAAGTCCCCTTAGCAGGACTCCATTACTGAGGGTACCAAGTCAGTTTGCTCTTGGAAACATATGGCTTCTTTTCTTAGAAAACAGATGTAAAGGCTGGGTGCAGTGGCTCACGCCTGTAATCCCAGTACTTTGGGAGGCTGAGGTGGGAGGTGGGCAGATCATGAGGTCAGAAGATCTGATCACAAGGTCAGGAGGTCGAGACCATCCTGGCTAACATGGGTGAAACCCCGTCTCTACTAAAAATACAAAAAATTAGCTGGGCTTGGTAGTGGGTGCCTGTAATCCCAGTTACTCGGGAAGCTGAGGCAGGAGAATCACTTGAACTGAGGAGGCGGATGTTGCAGTGAGACGAGATCACACCACTGCACTCTAGCCTGGGTGACAGAGCGAGACTTCATCTCAAAAAATAAAAATAAAAAAAAAAGATGTAAAATGTCCCATTAGGAAACTCTCATGTAGAAACCTCATGATTAAATGGTTTACCAAACTGGGTTTGGATGGATAGAGTGTCAATGAATCAGCAACAGAAACCTGAATTTGTCCTGGGAATTAATTCTTGGTTGTGGCATTCCGGTAGAATCAAGTGCCCACACGAATCCATTCAGCCTTTCCCTGAGAGGAGAAAAGCGAAGATCGGAGAGGCCGAGGGACAGACTTCCTAAGACAATTGACCATTCCTTACAGAGCACATGTTGGGTGCCCAGCCTTCTGGCGGGCCTCTGAGGACGGGCTTAATCTCATAGGGGGTGGAGGCAAAGGACAGGGCATTGTAGCCTCTGAAGAGGCTACGGAGGGCCTGAGTCTGTGGTGGGGAGACTCGGCAGCCCCCGGGCAGTGCCTCTGGTGGCTGGCTGCTTGTGTTCCCACAGCAGCTGGGAACACAAACTAAGAAACCCCTCAGGGTTGCTCCTGTCTGAACATCAGAGAGCTCTTCTGCAGCTAGGGTGACCAGCTGTTCACATTGGCTTGGGACTGAGGACTTTCCTGCAGGGTGTGACTTTTGATGCTAAAACTGGAGACTCCCAGGCAAATTGGGATGGTTGGTCACCCTACCTGCAGCTGATTGGGCTTAGAAGGAGCTACAATTAATGGGTCTGTGGTAGCATTGGTTTTTATCGTGACACCCCCTGCGGTTTGTTAATCAATGGAAAAGAAGCTGGAAATCATCATGGTATGGGACTCTGGTTCTTGGCCAAAAGGGAATCCCTATGGCCAATGCCTGTAAACAAACAAGATGCTCAGATACCACCCTCCTCCACCTGGAAGTGACATTGAAGCAAGAAGGGGTCGATTCCATGGAGCTAAGTGGCCCCTGCTATCAAGGGAGGGTCTCATTATCTCCCATGGAGACAGTGCCGGGCTCCGGTCACCAGAGGCAGGGACACATTTGTGTTGTCCATTAAAGTGACTTCATGGATCTCAACCCATGAATGACCAAACATCCCTGAATCAACTGCCTAAGGCTGTAACAGGCATTGGACCAGAGTTGAGGGATGGGGGAAGCTCGGCATGACAACTGGAGTGGGGACGGATGTGGTCTCAAATAGCTCCAACAGGGAGGAGAGTGTGGTCTGTACACTCGGGAAAGTGTGGTGCAATAGGAGGGGCTGCTCCCTCTGCACCGCTCACCATCTTCTCCCTAACTTGCTATTTTCTTTAGTTCCTGAGGTTTTTCATTGAACCACTATCCTCTTAGGCACCCAAACCAAGTGCTGGGTATTCTCTTTGACTATTTTCTCTTTGCCACTCGCCATTTTCAGAGTGCAGCTCTGGCTGACCAATTCTCCCACCGTAAGACCTCTCTCCCATCTGTTTCTGCTGTCAGCATCCTAGCTCAGAGCCCACCAGCACCACCCCAAAGCTCTCCCTGCCCCCTGCTTTCACCCTCCCTCTCTATCCTCTACCAGATCCATCTTCTCAAGGACCATCTTTGTAATACCCCCCATGCATCAATGTCATCTGACATCCTCCTGACAAAGCCCAACTTCTGGCCCTCCCTGGCCCCCAGCCTGCCTTCCCACCCCACTCTCCTTGCTCCCCATCAGCACCAGGTATTCTGGAACTGAGCCCTCCATTCCTTGTTGATGCTGCTTGTTTTCCTGCTTCCCACCCTTGCTCATGCTGTTGCCTCCTTCAGAATGACCTGTGCTGGGGAAATCTTCATGATGGCTTTCCTGATTTCCTGGAAAAAGTGTTTCTCCCTGCTCCAGGCCTTTCCCCCAGCATGGGTGGGCCTGACTTTCAGGCTCTTTCTGCGCCCAGTTATTTACGTACTGACAAACCTGCTAAGCAGGCCTCCTTGAGGGCAGGACAGCCCAACTCTAGGCACCAGTATAGACATGGACACTGTACTTAGGGTCAGTGGGTCACTGAGAGAATCAGATGTGATCAGTCCCCAGTGGTATTTCTTGGAGTCCTTAGGCTTTCTGGGTACAGCTGTGTCCAACATGGGCTTTTGAAAATGGCCAGTGACAACTGCGTGGCTTGTGATGTGTTGTGTACCCTGTGTAGGATTAGGCGTTTTCATTTTGAGGCCTGTCAAGGGGAGACCTTGGAGGGCTGGGGCACCAGGCAGTGAGACTCAGGCTCCTATCCTCACCCCCAGCCAACCCTGAGAGCCTGTATTTGGGTTAGGAAGGCACAGGTCTGGTTACCGTCCGGATGGGGTTGGGCTGTGTGTTGGTAGTGGCTCAGGATATACTGGGCAAGCGACTGTCTGCTTTGGGGTAGCTGTATCCCTAAGCAAAGCCACAAGCATCTTGGCAGAATAATTTTATGATCTGAGAGTATCCTTAATTTTCTTTTAAATTTATTTTTAGAGATAGGGTCTTATTCTGTCACCTAGGCTGGAGTGTAGAGGCAGGATCATAGCTCACTGTGATCTCAAACTCCTGGGCTCAAGTGATCCTCCTGCCTCAGCCTCCAGAGTAGCTAGGACTGCAGGTGTGCACCCCCACATCAGCTAATTTTTTTATTTTTATTTTTGTAGAGAAGGGGGTGTTGCTATGTTGCCCAGGCTGGTCTCAAATTCCTGGGCTCAAGTGGTCCTCCTGCCTCGGCCTCCCAAAGTGCTGAGATTACAGGCATGAGCCACCATGCCCAGCACCAGGAGTATCATTAAGAAGCAGCAGACCTTTCATTCAGCCAGAAACAAATGAGAAAATACTAACCATGACAGAAATAAACTCTTACTTCCAAAAGAAGCATATTTTCCCCCATCTATGACTTGTGGAATGATTTTAACCCCATTTACCAGATGAGGAGACTGGGACAGGGAGGCACGAAGGGCCTGGCTCAGGGACTTACAGGTAAGTGAGAGCTCCTGCTTTGTCCCTCCTAGAACATCATTAAGAAATAATCCCGGCTTAAGCAGTACCCTGATGAGTGACCTTGCGATTGGAAGGCAGATTCTGTTGCAGGAATGGTAGCCTTTCTGCACTCAGAGGAGATGTGTGTGTGTGAAGGAGAAAGAGAGGAGAAGGGGTGCCCGTGGGGCTGATTTGAGGTTTGAACAGCATCACGCAGCTGGAAGCCAAGGCAAGGCATTTCATCCGCAGGGATCATCTGCATCTTCCCTGCTATCTGATGACTCAGGAGCATCCATGCGCATTTACCAAGTACTTGCCCAGTGTCAGGTGTATCAGGGAGTGAATTTGGCTGCTTGAAGAAAAAAAAAAGGAGAATAGTTGGTTTAAACAAATAGGGCTTATTTTTCTCAGTTAAGCAAGAGGCCCAGGTATAGAGTGCGGGGCTGCTGCAGTTGTCATGCAGTGTTCCTGGGTAGTTTTCATCCTCAGGGTTTCTTCGTGGGCAGAAAGTGGCAGCTGCCTATCCATATCACCTGCAGGAAGATGCCAAAGGAAATTTGTGGAGGAAGGGGTACTCCTGTGTCAGGGAAGAGAACTTTGTTTACAAAGTGCAAATCGACTCCCACTGTGATCCCGTGGTGCCTGTAGCAGTCGGGGAGGCTGGGAAGGTGGTTTTTGGCAGGATGCCCCCCATGCAGAGCCGTGCTGAGTTGCTGATTCTGCCTCCGCAGTTGCCCTGCATGCTTCCTAAGGTTCTCTTGCTCTGGGAAGCTAGGCTTGCCCGGTTGCGACCCACTCTCCTTCCTGGCTTCCATCTATGTGGTCCCTGAATCTCACTCCACACGTGGCCCTGACACAACTTACCTCTGCCTTTCGTTCCTGAGACTAATTGCCCCATTTTTCATGTCTCTCCTGCTTGTGATTTGGCCCGTTAACCGGATCCCAAGGTTGAGACTTGAGTGCTCCCTTAACCATCCAGGCACTGCCCGGCTGTTGATTTGGGCTTCTGCACTCACCTACACACTTGATCCTGAGAGCTGGGCCTGGGTAGGTGTGGGGGCAAAGGAAAAACAAAGATAAACCTGACTCAGGCCTTGCTCTGCAGGTCCCCAGTCAAGGCTGACTTTGCCCTCACCTGTGCTTGAATTCTAGCAGAATCTGGTCGGAGTCATGTGCTTGGTCAGGAAGGGATGAGAGAGCTTCTGCAGTTTTTGCAAAGGACTTAGAGGAGAATCTAGACATTCTTCTTCACTGGGAGTAAACTAGCCACCTGGGGACAAAGAGCAAATCATAACAGGAGTCCAGGGAAAGCTGAATATGCCTCAAAGGGGGCTGGAATGACAGTTTCTTCTCCCTGGAGGCTTGAGACAAACTGAAGACCAGCAGTTTTTGCTTATTGAAAAAGAGGAACATGACTCAGTCCTTGGGAGGCACTCACAGCTCAGAAAGCACCAACTCGTCCCAACCAGGCATGCTCCTCTAAAATGGCCATTTCTCTCCTCTCTACCTGCCATACTCTTAGCCATGCATCAAGGCCTGCTCAAATATGCCCTTCTATGGGAAGCTTATTCTCACACTGCAGGTGAATCAAACTCTTCCTTTTCTGTGCTTTCTTGGCACTTTTGAAAATAGTATCTTGATTGTAATTTATCTTTTATCATAATTGGGCTTGCTGATATGCCCTCCCACTGGGCTTCTTGAGGTCAAGAGCTATGTCTTTTTCATCTCAGTGTCCCTGGGGCCTGGCTTGAGCCTGACACGGAGGAGGTGCTCAGTGAAAGATGTAGCTTTTAACAAAATCTAATGTTACTGCCAGGGGTTGTCTGTTAGCTTTCCTTCATCTACAATCTCCAGGGTTGCATTCCAGCTGCTAGCTACCCTGACCCCCTCTCCACTTGCTCTGGACCTGCCATCACCACAGCCCAAAGCTCTGGGTTGCTAACAGCCTCTGTCCCCCACAGAGCCATTGGTAGGTGTCCTTTGGGGTAGAGGGCCCTGTGCCCAGCTCTGCAGGCCTAACGACACCATTCCTGAATGGCGACGTGGATGTGTTTACCCCGCCTCTGTAACCTGACATGCAGCAGTCCTAATTGTCCTCTGCGTGAACCTGGTGCAGTATTTTAGTGTGTCCTATAGAATAATATTGAGAGAACGAACAAATCAGTGGCAGAACCTTCTGAGATTTGCCTAATTGCAACTCAAATTGTTCCCATATTGGAAATTACATGGCTAAGATGCCTTTTGGGGAACTGAATATTAGGAGCCCAGGAAGGTCAGCCAACAATGAGTTGCCAGACTTTTTTTCTCCATGAACTCTTACCGAGACATTTTCCTGCAATGAGACATGTATAGGTTGACTCAAAACAGATTTCACAATCGCTTTATCCAATTTTGGACGGCTTAATTCGGCAGTTCACGTAACCCTCTTTAATCAGCCTCACGTTCAGGGGTTGTTGTGGTCTGAAGCACTTTGACGGGTAGATGGCACTCAGGTCAGTACCCCTAAATGGGGAGGCTCTGGCCAGTCACTGCCTTCGCTCTGGGAGCCTGGACTATATTTGGAACTCTTAAGGGCCCTGGGTCATTGTGTAGTCTCCCACGAGGTAGGAAACCTGTCATTCTTGTTCCCAGGCATGCTTTATGCCCTGAGTGGGATGCCCGGGGATGATGAAAGTGAAAGTGTTTGTGTGTGTGTGTGTGTGTGTGTGTGTGTGTGTGTGTGTGTGTAAGATTGTTCCAGTTTTGACACTGTTATGAGGGGTATAGAGGTCTCTCAGGATTTTTGACTCTGACATTGAATAACAATAGGCTGGCTATCTGCCTAGTTCAGTGCCCTCAGGGAAAAAGTAATTTCCTGTCTTTTCCTTTATGGCACTGGGGGAGCCATATGCCTGAACTTAGATTGGTAGGTAAGTCCAATTGCTGGTATCTACCTTGTCACCTCTCGGGTTGAGGAAGTTGCAGCCTCTACCAGGGAGACTTGTTTGTCT